>NC_135786.1:53365000-53725000 GCF_051106095.1 Pogona vitticeps
CAAAGAAGTTATAAGCAGGGTGGGAAGAGTCTCTGAGAATATTTAATGACTTCCTCGAGCAGTGAGATGCCAAGATGTTGTCCAAGGTTGGAAGCTGAAGTCCAATAATATTTTGGGTAATTCTAGCAATTCTCTGTAAAACTTTTTTGTCCATTTCAGAACAATTCCCATATCATGAGAGGATGCCATGTGTTAGGACACTCTCTATGGTACCAGGATAGTAGGACAGAAGTAACTGCTGAGATAGATTTATCTTCATGAGCACTCTTTGGGTGATTCATACTGAATCACACTTTATAAGACTTAGCAGTGAATTGCCATGAATTAATGGCATGTTGGAAGCATTACCAGGCGCACCCCTATTGTGCAATTGGGCATATGCCTCATAAAGCAACCAGCATCTTGCTACTTCTCTGCAATTTGCCACAGTGAGATATATAATTTAACGTAACTTATGATTTAACTTAAACAGAATTCTAGCCAATGTGGAATAAAATCACAATGAAATATGTTTCTCTCTTCTCCCTGCAACCATCCAGGTTTCTCAAGGCCTAACCATCATGTTGTTCAAGAAACAAGCAAGTTAATAATCACAGCAAGTAGACTACAGCAGAAGGATCTTCTATTCCTTCCAATAGAATATTACTTGGGCTGTCATTTAGATAACTATGATAGAGAAAAACATTTGTAAAGGCAGAAAGCCAGCAGAGGTACAGGGGCTCTGAAAAGTATCTCAAACTGTCAGTGTGGTGACTACTGCCTGCTAAACAGAGGTTGGGGGGTTGCAGTGCAAACTGCTACTGGGTTGGGAAAACATGTTTGTTCCCTTGAGTTCAAGCTTGCTGACCTGATAAAGCTTGGCAAAGGAGAGAGGATAGACAAGGCAATTTGGGGATGTGATAGTGTCACTCCATACGTGGGTAAACCACTGTCTTTGATGTTGAGGGAGAAAAATAAAGAATGCCCTTAGAAATTGAATCTCTTGGGAGAGGGAACAGAGGGTGTGGTTCCAGAGAACAGGAGGCTCAAAGCATTGCATGATCTAGTCATTAGGATTGTCTTGGATATGTAAATCATATGGTGCCTTAACTGACAATTATTTAAGTTTACAGATTTCACACATTGTTTAGATAGGTTGATAATCGGTGCTGGGCTGAAGACATTGGTCATCATGCACAGACTTTGATGACATAAAGCAGGGGTCGCCAAACTTTTCAGCATGACGCACATCATATATTTTACACATTTTTGAGGGCCGAAGGAATACATGCGCGGGGGCTGAAGGGAACGCACCTGAGCCTGCAGCGTTTGCTGGGCTAGATAAAAAGGCAAGGTGGGCCAGATGTGGCCCGCGCGCTGTAGTTTGGAGACCCCCGATGTAGAGAAACAAAGTTGAGCTGTCCTAGAAACCAAATGTCACTAGATATAACAGTAAAAGCTAGGAATTCCAAGGCAGTTTTCTCTGAAATGCTACTTGCTTCACATACAGGGTTAGCTAGAGATTTGAAACCTGGGAGTGTTTTTGTGGATAGGACTGTGGTGTCTGGAACTGAGGTTTAGAACAAGTCAGACCCATACAAAATGAAGCAAATCTACTTGGACTAAACTGCCACTGTTTAAAATCAGAAATGTGGCACAACTGCCTTTAAAATATTCCCTGGGGAAAAGCTATCATGAATCTGGGAGCTTCTAGATGGGTTGGATCAAGCCAAGAAAATGAAGGTGAAAACTGTTCATTCCTCATTAGGTAAAAACAAGCTATGAGCATATGACAGAACACAATAGCTGGCCAAAGGGCCAGAAAAGTAAGTGTACAGTTTACTGCAGAGGCATTTGGAAAACAATATTAGATAAATGTAAGTAAATGCTAACCACAGAAGCTTCTGAGGAAAATACAAGAGGTACAATAATTCATTTTAAAGGAGAAAAGTACAGGTGACTGGTATAGCATTGTGATTTTGTTGGTGTACTGTCCACCCTGCTATCCAACAGTCCCCATCCCTGAGCTATTGGGAGTGCTCTCCAATGTACAGTATTGAACTGCCCCAGGCTTATTGTTTTTGGAGAACCTCCACATTGACATTGCTAAGCTAGGAACAGCTGCCATGACAACTATAGACCTGTCCAGGTTAGTAGCTGGCCCCACCCATGTGGTAAGGCATACTTTGAATCTGATAAATTTGTCTGGTGGTAAAGGAGATCTGAAGGTAGTGGAAGGGTTATAAGTCATGTCATTGTCATGAATGGCTCATGGGTAGATGGGGGCTCGTTAACCTTGGAAGGCAGCCTGTCTAGGAGAAGGAAAACTCCAATTTCAAACCTCCCCTGCCTTGTGGCTATATCCATAGATGGAAAAAGCTTCAGGAATAAACCTTGAGGCAAAATCTGGAGCTGGAGTCCCAGAGGCAGTTTGTGACACTCTGGCAACTCCTGCAACATCACTGGAATCAGTTATATTGGCTTTTGTCTTTCCATTGGACTATTTCAGTGACATGAAGAGGGGGGATTTGCTGCTTGGGTCCTCCATATTATTTTACCCAGGCCTCATGCTCTGAAGAAGCTCGTGCTTTGTATACAGCGTCACCGGTATTAACCTCCAACAAGGGTGGTGGACCATCTTTAGGATGAATATCCCAGAATTCTGCCTGGGGGATTCTAGGAGCTGGAGTCTAAACAATCTAAAAATCGCAATAATATAGGTCATATTTGGATAAAGCCTCTATAGCACAGAGAATTGCTTACTGTGCGTGGTGACACTATGTACATCCAAGAAAGCATTTTTCAAAACAAAGAAAATGACCTGCGGGAAAGTACAAAGATTAATTCTGCCTTTGCTATTTAAGCTAGTTTTGTTTAAAATCTACGTTTCAAGAAACCAATAAATCATTAAAATTTTTCTCCAGTCTATCTTCTTAGGAATGACTCAATTATTTGACACCCACCCACCTGACAAATAGTTATCAGGGATCAAGCCACATTTTAAATTTATTTATTCAGTGCATTTCTACACTGCCTTCTGATGATGTCTCACTTACTTGATACACTAATATATTTGTCACTAACACCGTACTGTGATCAATAAATGACATACTATTTTAAGGAACTCCAACTACAGTCACCATAAATTAGGTAAAGGTAAAGGTTCCCCTTGACAATTTTTGTCCAGTTGTGTTCGACTCTAGGGGGCAGTGCTCATCCCCGTTTCCAAGCCATAGAGCCAGCGTTTATCTGAAGACAATCTTCTGTGGTCACATGGCCAGTGCGACTTAGACACGGAACACTATTACATTCCCACCGAGGTGGTCCCTATTTATCTACTCACATTTGCATGCTTTTGAACTGCTAGGTTGGCGGGAGCTGAGACAAGCGAAGGGCGCTCACTCCGTCACATGGATTCGATCTTACAGCTGAAGATCTAAAGACCTTACAGCACAGAGGCTTCTGCGGTTTACCCTGCAGCAGCAGCACGTCCCTCCTCCATTAATTAGGTATATCTATATTTCTTGCTTTTTTTGCATCTCTGCTACTACAAGGATCTTGGGCACCTGTGACTGGAGATGGAGGACTTGTAACCTGTCTCAAGTGTAAAGACTATCACCAAATAAGTTGCATAATTTATAAAAAAGAGAAAAAATGTTCTTGGCTCTAGCAATCACCCTGAATAGAAAGGTATTTACAACTGAAGCTCAATTTGTTATTTTATGGGAGGATGTACATGGGCATTTGAATAGCTAGGACAGTAATACAATAATCAAGCAAAAGGCATACAGTATTAGAACCTTTAGTACTGCATCAAGCATTAGTATTACATCCATATATATTTGGAAGCAATAGATAGACTTTTAAAATAACTGAAAAGTTACCCTCAACCTCACACAGATCTCCTATAGAGGTCACAGACTTCTCCAAAACACCTGCTTACAATCCAGAGCTACTACTGGCTGTTCTTCTATTATTTTCCTACTTGTATTCCTTCATCCTTCACTAGCAGAGAATTCTGGTTTGAAGAGGTTTGGAAAGCAAAACACTAAAACATTGTCTGATATAATGCTATATATAACCTGGAGGAAACATCCGAACAATTAAGTAGGTAATGACCCAAACTATGTATTATAAGAAATAGTAAATTATTTTGCATATGTATGAATGTGGAAGCACACACATCTGTGTGTACCCATGTGCATGCAAAAATGTACAGTACATGTCTTTTAAAATTATTCATCAATCTGAGTACCGGTAGTTCATGAATGCAACTGAATTAAAGCAGAGAACACTTGAAGCTGTCTCTACTCAAACTACTGAAAGGGTTGCCATCTGTCATATTCATCTAAACTGAAGTCACCAACTTTTTAACCTACAAAACAGATGGTCTCCCTCTGCAGCTTCCATGAAAGGGACATAACCCAACGAGAGTGACCTCTGATTGCAGGAAGCTATTCTTATTTAAGATATGTGAACTATGCTGGCTAAAAATTTCATTTGTGAGAAAGCAATGCTTCCAACAAGAGACTGAAAAGAATTTGACATTATCAGGCCTGGAAATAACTCCCCTACCAATATCTCTTGTTAAAAGATTGCTCCACTGACTCTCTTGCTTTGAACTAAACAAGATACAGTGGGGTCTTGACTTGAGAACTTAATCCATATTGGAAGGCGGTTCTCAAGTCAAAAAGTTCTCAGGTCAAATCTACATTTCCCATAGGAATGCATTGAAAACCATTTGATCCGTATCTGCTCTTTTCTGTCCATTGAAACTAATGGGAAGCTGCTATTCTGCCTTTGACCACTAGAGGGGCATATTTTGTTTCTTTTTTTCTTAGGTCAAGAAAGGTTCAGGGAAGGCAGGGAAAATACAGTCCAGGCAGTACCAGGCAGTATGAAGACTGTCTCCCAATCCACTCTCTAAATGCTAGGAGGAGTGAGGAAGCAGACAGGCACCCTTTTCACTGGCCAACAGTTAACTGAAAGTTCAAATTTTGCACTTTCCCTGCCTCCCACGTGGTTTTTTTCAGTTCTTAACTCAAATCTAAATATGTAAGTCAAGTCAATATTTTCCTATGAGAGTGGTTCTTAAGTCAAAATGTTCTTAACTCAAGCCATTCTTAAGTCAAGACCCCACTGTACAGCATGATGTCATAGGACCCGATTCAAGTAAAAACAGTTCTCTCAGTCATCATTCTGAATGAGCCAATATTTTACTTATTTTGTAATACCAAAAACATTTCCTGAAATGTGAGATATGAATCTTTGCTGTTTGTCACCTCACAGTGGCCTGTGTACTACCATAGTTTTGGTAGTACACAGACCAGGAGTCAAGGCCCTTTAGGGGAAGCTTTTTCTATCTGTGGCTGTGGAAATACAAGGAAAGGGTGACTTTCTTCAGCTCTGAATCCTCCTTCATGGTCCCTCAAGAAATTTCTCAGAGGTCTTCTTTATGCAATGAAGTAGTAGATATTTTTGTCTTGGACTGAAATTCCATACCTTAGTGTTTGAATCACAAAGTCCCCTAAACCATGATATCAGGAAGCACTACCACAATGGTGAAACTGCATGTGGAATTGCCTGCGCTGAACTGCTCCACTCTCATCAGCTCGTCTCTTTTTCCAAGTGTCTAGATCTGGACAGAATGGCCACCAATGGTGATTTTCAGATTAGGGATACATGGGATATACAAGTATTTGGTATTATCTGTTCTCACGGTAATAAAGAGTGATTTGGAGTGTCTGATTAAGGCTGTATCCTTCTGTTCCCAAAATCACTGAGGGAATTCCCTCCTTCTTTAAGGGTCACAGACTGAAACAGGCACTGCACTGGGCTGCTGACAGAGAGAACTTCCATCACTTTCTTCATTTCAGTGGGAAGACTGCATCAATTTATAAACATATTGTCCAGTAGTTTCCTGCTTGCTGGAAAGAACATGAAGAGTGTCAAGCCATTAAAACAAAAAGGTCAATTAAAATATTGACCAGTTCTCACTTACTGAGTTATTGTCAGAATCACAACTGGGCATGTGTGGGAGAGCAAAGAGCCAGAACTCGGGCCAATCACCACATCTTCCACACTGCCCACAGAAGTGGCCAGGGGAGGAGTGGCCACTCCACAGTCAACCAAGAGAAGTACAAGGCCCAGTCCAATGGGAACTTGCCCTTGGGGTTGTGGCACCATACCTGGCAGTAGCAGGGGTCCTGCCCATGGCAGGAAATGAGATGAAGTGAAGGGTTGAATTGGTTTCAGATTCTTTTGCAGCTGGGGAAGCAGGGCATAAAAATGAGGGATGACTCCAGCCAATGGAGGAGGAAGAAAACAAGGACAGATGATCAGAGGAAAGGAGAGATGTCCACAACCGGACTGTGATGGTTGCCCCACATCACTCCTGTCACTCACAGTCTGGTTCTCATTTGCATGAGCCTATGAGAGGAGTGGAGGGGCGGAGTCAGCTGATATAAAGAGGTTTGACAGAAGAGATGGAGAGAGATAGGCAAAAGGCAGAGAGAAAGAAGCAGAGAGAGCTAGAGAGATAGTCAACGAGATGGGGAGAAATAATAATAGAGATAAGGTGGTCAAGATAAACAGACAGAGCAGGTGGTGAAGGTGGCACACATAGGCATCCTTCAGTCTCGAGAGACTATGGCATCGTGCTCTGCATGGAGGACTTGGAACAGCATCTAGTGTGGCTGAGAAGGCCAATTCGAGAGTGACAATCCCTTCCACACTTAGGACAAATACAATCTGTACCCCGTCTAGCTCCCTGATTTTGCTGCTTTCGTGACTGCCTCTTTGCCTCAGCCTGCTGGGCGAGGGTCTCTTCAAATTGGGAGAGGCTGTGATGCACCGCATACGTCCAGGCTGAACGCTCAGATGTTCTGTTGAGGTCCATTTCCAAGGCCTTCAGATCCCGCTTGCAGATATCCTTGTATCGCAGCTGTGCTCTCCCTCTGGGGCGATTTCCCTGCACTAATTCTCCATACAGGAGATCCTTTGGAATCCGACCATCAGCCATTCTCATGACGTGCCCAAGCCAACGTAGATGTCGCTGTTTCAGTAGTGTATACATGCTAAGAATTCCAGCTAGTTCTAGGACTACTCTATTTGGAACTTTGTCCTGTCAGGTGATACCAAAAATGCGTCGGAGGCAACACATATGGAACGTGTTCAGCTTTCTCTCCTGCCTCGCATGAAGGGTCCAGGACTCACTGCAGTACAGGAGTGTGCTCAGGACACAGGCTCTACAGACCTGGATCTTCGTGTATGCTGTCAGCTTCTTATTGAGCCATACTCTTTTTGTGAGTCTTGAGAACATGGTAGCTGCTTTACCAATGCGTCTATCCAGCTCGACATCTAGGAAAAGAGTGTCAGAGATTGTTGAGCCAAGGTACACAAATTCATGGGCAACCTCTAATTCTTGCATGGAGATAGTAATAGAGGGAGGTGAATCCATGCCCTGGCCCATGACTTGTGTTTTCTTCAGGCTGAGGACACAGCCCTGTTTCACTCCGCTTCAGATGTCAAAGGGATCTGATAGATATATGATATTTGAATGATTATATAGTATGTATTGAATAATGAACAACTGTGATTATAATTAAAGTTAATACAGTGGTGCCTTGACTTACGAACTTAATCCGTATTGGACCGGCGTTTGTAAGGCAAAGGACCATTTCCCATAGGAATGAAGTGAAAACCAATTAATCCGTTCTGGCTGAAGAAAAAAATACCCCCCAAAATAAGAAATAAAACACTGCAAGCCCCTGGGGCTGCAAAATACAAAACAAATCCCAAAATAAACAGAAACATAACCCCACCAGCCCAATCACACCCTGGGATACATTCGCGAAGGCTTTCACGGCCAGGATCCAATGGTTGTTGTGGGTTTTTTGGGCTCTTTGGCTGTGTTCTGAAGGTTGTTCTTCCTAATGTTTCGCCAGTCTCTGTCGCCAGCATCTTCAGAGGACAGCACTCTGTGCTCTGGTGTAGTTTGCTTGGGAGTGGAGTATTTATGGCTCTGAGATAGGCTTTTGTCCTTTCCAGCAGATGGGTGATAAGTGTGTCTTGTTGTGGGCGTATTGTTGTGATAAGGAGGAGAGATTATCTGTCACTGTGATTGATGGGTGTCATTAGCTGGTCTTTTGTGTGTAGTGATTCCCGGTCCGTGTGGCTGGGTAGAGTTTGTTGACCTTTTGCACGCTGTATTTTTCAGAGCTGGGAGCCAAGTTTTCTTGAGTTTCAAACGTTCCTCTTTTTTGTTGAAGTTCTGCTGGTGCTTGCGGATTTCAATGGCTTCCCTGTGCTGGTGTTGTTCAGTATTTCAGTATTTTGAAATAGAATTTCATGTCCAGCTTGTTTTAGGGCATGTTAAGCTACTGCCGATTTTTCTGGTTGTTTTAGTCTGCAGTGTCTCTCGTGTTCATTGATTCTGGTGTGGATGCTTCGTTTTGTGGTTCCAATATGTACCTGGCCACAACTGCAAGGTATCCGGTATACTCCTGCAGTGGTGAGGGGGTCCCTTCTGTCCTTTGCTGACCATAACATTAGTTGTATTTTTGTGGTGGGCTTGAATACTTTATTTAGGGGTGGCTGAAGAAGAAAAACAGCCACCCACAAATAAAGTATTTCTGCCATACATCAAAGGGGTCACAGACCGCATGGGGAAACATTTGAAAAAACACAACCTACAAACGGTTAGAGTGAGTGTGTCGGAGGAGGCTTTGGACTACCTGGAGCTGCTTTCTGCTCCTGAGTAAGTACATTGACTTTGTTTCGCAGGGTGGGTTTGGGGGGTATGTTTCTGTGACGTGATTTTTTGTGTGTTTCTGTGAAGTGATTTTTTGTGTGGCCATAATTATTGCTGTGTGTGTGTGTGTGTGTGTGTGTGTGTGTGTGTGTGTGTGTGTGTGTGTGTGTGTGTGTGTGTGTGTGTGTGTGTGTGTGTGTGTGTTTTGTGTGTTTTTCCCCAGCCCCATCATGTTCCGATGGGGCTGACTGTGCGTGGGGGGGTTGTTTTTGTGTGTTTTTTCCCAGCCCCATCGTGTTCCAATGGGGCTGGCTGTGTTTTTTTCATTTTGGCTGCCCCAGGATAGACTTTCCAATGAGCTCTAGCTTGTGTCTGATGAGGTCTGCTCTGAATTTTCCACCATCACCACTCTAGTCTCTGTCCCACTTATTTCATCATTTCCACTCCCTAATAAGCCAAGCACATAGTTTGACTGTCCTGTGTGGGAAGGGCTATTTAAGAGCAATATTATCAATATCCCTGGCCACCTCTGCATTCCAGAGACCCAAGGGCTCAACTGGATCATTTGACAAAACAATTTAAAACTTCTCAAGAACTATCAGGAAATCCTTTGGATCAATCAGTTTTCTAGGGCAGTGGTCCCAAACCTTGGGCCTCCAGATGTTCTTGGACTACAACTCCCAGAAACCTTCACCACCACCTCTGCTGGCCAGGATTTCTGGGAGTTGAAGTCCAAGAACATCTGGAGGCCCAAGGTTGAGGACAAGTGTTCTAGGGCACAGCATTTAAATTGGGCCCCACTGCTGCAAAGCCTCAGGGTTCCAATAAGCCTAACTCCTACCAGGTAGTGATCTGACCTTGACAACAGAACTGCTGAGAGTTCTTCCACACATAGATCATCACCATCTTGCCCAGTACAGAAAGCCAGGCCATGAGTTACTCATGTTGCAGCGCAAACTCTTGGTCTGGCAGATACCACTCGGGACAGCCCCACAGTTGTCACAGTATACCTAAAGTCCCCAGATGCTCCTGATAAATTGGTCTCTACATGGGTGTTGAAGTCCCCCAGCACAACAACCTAAGATGACTGCAGCACTTCACCTGAGAACAAGTGGACAGTACAGTAAGAGAATCCCTATTCTGTCCTGGGTATCCACTCTGAGATACAGACACTCAATCCCAGCAGTCTGTGGGACTAGGCACCTACAGTAGTAAGCATGACAGAAACACTATTTCAACTTATTCTTCCCAACCCTATGTATTGATTGCTGCTGTACATAGAATCCAGATAGACAAAGCTAAATCCTCCAGCTTCATCCAACCAGGTCTCTATAAAGCAAGCCAGATCAGTGTGCTCATCCAAAGTACTGTATAATTCTAGATGTTAGGTTTGGGGATTTTGGGGGGACATGGGAACAGCACTCTATTTTCTCCCAACCCCCCATGATATCATTGATGCCTTCCAACTCCATATCTCCCTCTGCAATTCCAATTACTACTCCCTGTTTACTGCCCCAACATTCCCCTCTCCTTTGAAAACACACCGCCTCCTCAACAAACAGAAGATCTCACAACAGCAAACAAAGTTGGGCAAGCACAGGACACATTAAATAAGACCCTTCTTCCTTATCCCTATCATCCTTTCTAAAATAAGAACATACTTCCCTGCACACTCCACTCCTAAACAAGCAATAAAAGTCAAGGAAAAGAAAAGTCAGGAGAAAAAAGCAAAACAGTTGCGTCATAATCCAGCAGGAGGGAGGGCTTGGTCCTGCAATAAAGCTGAAGCCCAATGGCCAAAGTTCTGCAGGGGAAGCATATCAAAAGAGTAGCAGATGTTCCCCAGACCCACACATTTCCCTGCCCTGGCAGATGACACACAGGCACTCTCTTTTCCTCCATTCAAGGTGACAGTACTTCACAACAATCTATGTTTTGTGGTTTGCATTTCATGGCATCTCTAATCAAAAGGATTAAGTAGCAAATGGTCTGAAAACTCCATAAGTGAGAGCATGATGTTAGCTGGACAAAACGACAAGTGACAGAATTAATAAGCCATGGCCACTTCAGCATCTTCAGCTTCCTGCTTTTCTGTAAGAATGATTCTTAGCTATGTGATATTGGTAAATTAGGATAAGGTAACTCTATATATGTAGGGATGTGGTGGCGCTGTGGGCTAAACCGCAGAAGCCTGTGCTGCAGGGTCAGAAGACCAAGCAGTCGTAAGATCGAATCCACGTGACGGAGTAAGCGCCCATCGCTTGTCCCAGCTCCCGCCAACCTAGTGGTTCGAAAGCATGCAAATGCAAGTAGATAAATAGGGACCACCTCGGTGGGAAGGTAACAGCGTTCCGTGTCTAAGTTGCACTGGCCATGTGACTACGGAGGATTGTCTTCGGACAAAACACTGGCTCTGTGCCTTGGAAACGGGGATGAGCACCGCCCCCTAGATTCGAACACGACTGGACAAAAATTGTCAAGGGGAACCTTTACCTTTACTTTAATAACTCTATATATAGAGAGAGAGTTACCTTATCCTAATTTACCAATAAATTAGGATAAGGTAACTCTATTCACTATATATATATGTATGTATACATATAGTGAAAGGAAAGTCTGATACTGCAAAGAAAAATACTGCATAGGAACATGGAATGTAAGATTTATGAACCTTAGTAAGCTGAATGTTGTCAAACAAGAGATGGCAAAAATAAACATTGACATCCTGGGTGTCAGTGAACTAAAATAGACGGGAATGGGCGAATTCAATTCAGACGATTATCGTATCTACTACTGTGGGCAAAAATCCCGTAGAAGAAATGGAGTAGCCCTCATAATCAACAAAAAAGTGGGAAAAGCTGTAGTGGGATACAATCTCAACAATTATAGAATGATTTCAATACAAATCCACTCCCCCTAAGTACAAAGATATAGAGGAAAATAACAGAAAGGGAAAAACCAGAGATCTGTTCAAGAAAATTGGAGATATTAAAGGAACATTTTATGCAAAGATGGACATGATAAAGAACAAAAATGGAAGGGACCTAACAGAAGCAGAAGACTTCAAGAACAGGTAGCAAGAATACACAGAAGAATTATATCAGGAAGATCTGGATGTCCCGGACAACCCAGATAGTGTGGTTGCTGACCTGGAGCCAGACATCCTGGAGAGTAAAGTCAAGTAGGCCTTCGAAAGCATGGCTAACAACAAGGCCAGTGGAGGTGATGGCATTCCAGTTGAACTATTTAAAATCTTAAAAGACGATGCTGTTAAGGTGCTACAATCAATATGCCAACAAGTTTGGAAAACTCAGCAGTGGCCAGAGGACTGGAAAAGATCTGTCTACATCCCAATCCCAAAGAAGGGCAGTGCCAAAGAATGCTCCAACTACCGTACAATTGCACTCATTTCACACGCTAGCAAGGTTATGCTCAAAATCCTCCAAGGCAGACTTTAGCAGTATGTGCACCGAGACCTCCCAGAAGTACAAGCTGGATTTCGTAGGGGCAGAGGAACTAGAGACCTAATTGCTATAAAGTGCTAGATCATGAAGAAAGCCAGAAAGTTCCAGAAAAACACCTACTTCTGCATCATTGACTACACAAAGCCTTTGACTGTGTGGACCACAACAAACTATGGCAAGTTCTTAAAGAAATGGGAGTGCCTGACCACCTTATCTATCTCCTGAGAAACCTATATGTGGGACAGGAAGCAACAGTTAGAACTGGATATGGAACAACTGATTGGTTCAAAGTTGGGAACAAAGCACGACAAGGTTGTATATTGTCTCCCTGCTCATTTAACTTATATGCAGAATACATCATGTGAAAAGGCAGGACTGGAGGAATCCCAAGCCAGAATTAAGATTGCTGGAAGAAACATCAACAACCTCCGATATGCAGATGATACCACTCTGATGGCAAAAGTGAGGAGGAATTAAGGAACCTCTTAATAAGGGTGAAAGAGGAGAGTGCCAAAAATGGTCTGAAGCTCAACATCAAAAAAACAAACAAAAACAAAACAAAAACAAAAACAAAACAAAAAACCAATATCATGGCCACTGGTCCCATCACCTTCTGGAAAATAGAAGGGGAAGATATATAGGCAGTGACAGATTTTACTTTCTTGGGCTCCGTGATCATTGCAGATGGTGACAGCAGCCACAAAATTAAAAGACGCCTGCTTCTTGGGAGGAAAGCGATGAAGAACCTAGATAACATCTTAAAAAGCAGAGACATCACCTTGCCGACAAAGGTCTCCATAGTCAAAGCTATGGTTTTTCCAGTAGTGATGTATGGAAATGAGAGCTGGACCATAAAGAAGGCTGACTACCGAAGAACTGATGCTTTTGAATTGTGTTGCTGGAGGAGATGCTTGAGAGTCCCCTGGACTGCAAAGAGAATAAACCTATCCATTCTAAAGGAAATCAACCCTGAGTGCTCACTGGAAGGACAGATCCTGAAGCTGAGGCTCCAATACTTTGGCCATCTCATGAGAAGAGTCCCTGGAAAAGACCCTGATGTTGGGAAAGTGTGAAGGCACGAGGAGAAGGGGACAACAGAGGACGAGAAGCAACCAACATGAATTTGACCAAACTCCGGGAGGCAGTGGAAGACAGGAGGGCCTGGTGTGCTCTGGTCCATGGGCTCATGAAGAGTCGGACAGACTTAACAAGTAAAGAACAACAAATGCTATATATTCAGCCATAATACACAAATCTTTTCTAAAATACACTGCATTAAAGTTTATCTTTGCACCTGGAAACCAGCATTTTAGGAGATTCTAGCCTAAGCTAGTTACCTCCCAAGTGTGTTAACTTTCAATGTGCAACATGTTTTTACAGCAGATAACCTATGTAAAATAGCTAACCCCAACTTAAACACAGAGATCATTCCCCAATATGTGCTTTATAAGAAATGTTGACTAATAAAATACGCTCTGCTGAATTCAACCGAAGATATTTTGGGAGAATGCAACATCATTTCCCTACTTTATAATTTTGCAAGTGAATACCACATACACACACTGCTCAGCAAGAAAGCGGAAGTCACATACTCCTCCCACCCAAGTAACCAGTTAAACTCAGAAGATCTGAGATCTGATGTATATGGAACTCTTAGATTTAGATCTTTGCTTATGAATGCTAACATCTGAAGAACAATTTGTATTGTTGTTCCCACATTTGGAATGGCACAAATAAAAGCAATGACATGAACACTGAAAATAAATTTTCCAGTTTTTACTTTCTCTGTGTTACTTTGTATAGACTCCTTTTCACTTCCAGCATACATCTGGTCCTGTTGCAATAAGAGACATGTTTTGCAAGACCATAACCTTTCAAAGCATTTTCTATGGTGTATTATTACACATAAATTTGCAATAACGTACCTTAGAGAAGACAACTTCTGGAGGCTCTAGGTCTTGTTTCACAGAATTTTCACAACTCAGCATTCTGCATCACCTATGACAAGAAGTCCCAGCCACATTTCAAAGTCCTAAAAGACTTCTTTAAATGGAATGACAATCTGTTGGGCAAATCTGTTAACTAGCAGGTGGCGGAAGCGGAAGTGGCAGCAGAAGGGGGAATCCCAGGCATGGAGATACCTCCAGACTCCACTCTGGATCTGCCTCCAGTCGTGCCCAAACCTGCTACCGCCTAGAGCTTGGCCCACCTGCTGCCACCAGCGCCAGCTGCTCCGGATCCTGGCCCGCTCCCTGTTGGGATGCTAGCACCGCAGCTGCAGCTGCCTCTGGCTGCTGGGGGTAACAATCCAGTGACATATGGCTCGCGTACTCACAGGGAGGGCTCTGCATGCTAGTTGTGGCACGCATGCCATAGGTTCGCCATTGCTACACTAGGGCACTGATCAGACTCCATGTCAGTACTGAATGCCTGAAAGCAAACACTGTAGAGGCCATTCTTTCTTCTCATAGTACATTTTTCATTCTGTGATATGAAATATCATGATTAGACCATAAGTTGTGAGTGTAAACCTAGGTTAGCCACGACCAGCTTAAGTGATTCAACAGGATAGCCTTTTAATAGTGAAGATGGCTATCTAAAAACAGATTGTGTAAAAAAAAAATAAGACAAAAATACTTAGAATACAATTTGGAGCTACAGGTTTGAAAACAACACTCACACTCATCTTTATCTCAAGTTTAGCAGACAAGATAAATTTCACTTTTCCTTCTAGGTGCAGCATTTTTTTGCTACAAAATGATCCAAGCAGATGATCCAGAATATATCTCACTGACAAATTATGACACTGTACAATGAGACACATGTGTCCAACACAAATCCATCATCTTTCAGCTGAAAATTATCTCCCTTTTCTACATGTACTATATGAAAAATTTGATAAAACAAAATTAGGTTACAGCAGGGAATTGCTGCAGGAGAAGGTCAGACCTTTCCTTAACAGAACGTCTGCTGGTATAAAATCCCTCAGCCTAAATCCCTCTTCCAGTTTAGAAACCATTTGAAAAGTCTTTTCCCATATAGTGCAACAAATGCTGCATATGCTTTAACTGAACATTTGATTTTGCTGCATTCTGAAATATTCCAAAATTAGCATCTGATTGTATTATATGCTTTCAATCTTTTCCTCCACACCCCATAAATCTAAGCAGAAGTTTTCAGTGTCTAAAAAAAAATTAGCTTAAATAAACATCGTACAGAGCTTTGAAAAAATGGGAAATTGTAAGCTAACAGTGAGACACATACATAAACATGAACTTTAAAAGTGAAGATTTATTGGGCGTAAGAGGCAAAGAAGAGGACACAACCATAGTTTAGCTGTACACATAATTAGTTGAGCACATAATTTTTGCATATGGAAAATCACAGGTTCAATCTCTGGTAGTAGAAGTGGATGCTGGCAGATTCAGATTCCTACCTAATATCCTGGGCAGCTGCCGATAGTGTGAAAAATACTGAGCTAAATGAAGTAATATATTGATTCAGTGTTAGCTCTAGATCATACTGGTAAATGGCACACAGATCAAGTAAATTCACAAAAACTCTGTTGTATCAGGATGACATCTTAATGTCTGATGCCCATGCCTCAATCTAAATACGACTGTATTGGCTGTTTTAGATATTTTTGAAGTGGTTCTTAACCTTGAGTCCCAGATGTTTTTGAACTACAACTCCCAGAAATCATGGCCAGCACAGCTAGTGGGAGTTGTAGTCCATGAACATCTGCGGACCCAAGTTTGGGAACCACTGCTTTACAGGAAACAATTATAATACAACAATTAATAGCGGAAACAATTATAATACAACAATTAATATTTCATTTTATTTAATAAATTACTATACTTCCCCTAAAAATCATCAGGATAGCTCGCTACAGAAGTTATATAATGGTAAAACCTGAAAACATCAGTTAGAACAGCAGAAAAAAATACTAAATCGATACTAAAATTTTACCAGATACTAAAAGCCTGAGGAAAATGTAATAAGATCTCTGCCAGCACAAACAACTTTTGGTACCACGGAAATGTCCCAGAGAAACTAGAAAAGCTGCTAAAACAGAAGACATTCTTCCATTATTTTCTGCACTATGAATATAAAAGGTAAAGGTAAAGGTTCCCCTTGACAATTTTTTTGTCCAGTCGTGTCCGACTCTAGGGGGCGGCGCTCATCCCGCTCTTCAAGCCATAGAGTCGGCGTTTGTCCGAAGACAATCTTTCCGTGGTCACATGGCCAGTGTGATTTAGACACAGAACGCTGTTTACCTTCCCACCGAGATGGTACCTATTTATCTACTCGCATTTTGCATGCTTTCGAACCACTAGGTTGGCGGGAGCTGGGACAAGCAACGGGCGCTCACTCCGTCACGTGGATTCGGTTTAGCCCACAGCGCCACCACGTCCCCCCACAGCGCCACCACATCCCCAGTTCTTTAAAAAACTAGTGAGACATTTTCCCTCTGATCTACTTCTGTTACAACCAAGCTGCAATATTTTTAACCCGTCATTTCAAAATGATCTTCAAAGAGAGCACTATATATACAACACACTGCACTAGTCAAGCCTAGAACCTACCAGAACAGGACTCTTCCAGTCTGTAGGAGATCATGGCAAGCACACTAGCTAATGCAATATGCTCTATACTATTTTGGCCACCTTGGGTTTCTACCAATGCAGTTAGGGTTATTCTTTCAAACACTGCAATCACATGTAGAGAAGGCTGAACACAGTTGAACCCAATGACCTCTATTACAATAATTGACAGTCATCTTCGATCTCCTACCTTTGGTAAATAACTAAGGCTAGATGTCTTACCAAGAACTGAATCTGATAACTTTTACAATTGTAATAATGTTTAAAAACCTCTTACAGTTCTCCTTCTCATAGTTTATACCCATTTCAGATACAGAAGCCTCACCAACAATTAGATCCACCAAATCCTAATCAACAGATAAAGTTCTTTTTGGCAACAAAAACAGAACCTGAGAACAGGACTCTGCCAAAAGGTGAGGTACAAGACATATAACATGTACTGTGACTATTTTTGTGTTTTGAATCCAGTGAGATATAGTATTTCCAGCTTTAGTTTGAGATGGGGAGATCTCGTCCAGGAATAGAGGATGCTGCCTTATAAAAACATGATTTCACAGTATGTTGCCCTAGGTGGAAGGACAGCATATAAAATAAATTATTTTTTCCCTAAGAACACTATAGCCTGGCAGGGTCTTCCATCATTCGTAGCAATTTTTGTTTTAAGGAAAGTAGCAAATGATTTACACAAATTCAGATACATAAGGAAGTTGCCATATTTAGAGTAGACAGAATGCTGATCTTTTAAATCACACTTTTATTTTTTGGAGCTAGTATTTCCTTCTCAGGATATACTACACTCTGCCAAGTTCTACTAAAACCTACAACAGCCCTCTCCTTGTTCTCATTTGGAAACAAGCAGTTTTGAACTTCAGGTTCTTTAAAGTTACACAAAGGTGTTTCAAAGCGTTTAACTGCTTCTGAATAGCTATAATTGTCTTTTCCCCATTTCCAAAAGACTTATTACTAAAGTACCATAATATTCCTCCCTAAGCAAATTTATTCCAGATCTTATTTCACTGTCCTTGTTTTATCAGTCATGTTCTAGATCAAAGCAATGTAATTTCAACCACCCTTCCATCACAATTGCCAGTTCCAGCACACAATCAAAAGGAACTGGAGACAGCAGAAAAAGCCTGCAGACAACAATGAACTATAAAACATTAAACCAGTTAGCCAATTACTATGGTAATATGTCTTTTCAACCACAGCTAACATTAATATCACATGCTATAGGGCAAACAGAACTTAGAAGGAAACAGAATTGCACAGCAGTCATGCATGCATTGCCCTTCAAAGCCCTGAGGTCTAGAGGCTCTCATCTTGCTCTGAATTGTAGAAAGTGGATCAAGATTCATATTCTCTCTCTGCAACTGCAAGATGACAAAATGTTTATAATAATGAAAGTCAAAAAAGGGTATTCCTGCCCCACTCCTTCTCTAACCATTATTAATAAGGCTTATTTGCTCTTAAGAAAAGCAATTAAAGGAAATACTCACAATGGCAAATTAGAAACTTTCTTCCTCTAGCAGTGTTTAGTTCACATTCAGTACAAATTTTGGAGCCATTCAGTATTTTCCTAAGAGCAATCTGGCATTTCACTGAAAGTGTACATGTATAATAACCCTACTGTTAAAATCTTCCCGTTCTACATTAGAATGTTCAGGAAGCTAATTCATTACCTATAAAGACAACGCCAGACTTCCAAAAATACATTTTTAGCCCAGTGACTTCAAGCAATTCCTACTTTCCACAGACTCAAGCCATGCTTTCAAAACAGGATGTGCCACATGCCAAGTCACAGGCTCTAAACAATTCAAAGAAGCATGCATTTCAGTTCAAAAACACACAAGCTCTCCTGAAGAGTCCAATGATTTACTCACATTAAATGTTTGTAGGACTGGAGTTTAGGATGATCAGAAAACTGCTTAGAGATATTGGAAACCTGGGAAGATCATAGGTGGAGAAGCATCTATTAAGACCTTCAGACAATTATCATTTAAAGAAAGGGAACCATTTAGAAATATTAAAGTGCTTACTTTAATAAGGATAAATTATACTGTAACTCACTTATGTAAATATACTGGAACTATATTGTAACTCACTTGTGTAAATGGTCACACACTAACTATGCACTTCCTGATACAAGAACCAACTGTCCCAGAAATAAAATTACAAAACACTTCCAATATAGACAAGAATGCAGTATGGAAAAGACTTAAATATTTTTATACTTGTCTGTCTTCGTGATTCAGACTCCAGAAACAGATCTAGTATTGCAGAAAGGCAAAAACTAGTTGTAATACACCTTAATCAGAAATTCAGTAGGGTTTTCATACTAAATCAATAGCCGCCCAGAGTAGACTTCGATCTAGATGGGCGAGGTATAAATTTATAAATACACACACACACACTAATGTACATTTAAATGTGTTGCACACAGAAATACCAACTTTATATTGTACGCAAAAGATATATTACACATGCTGTGTCATTCTTCTCCCAAACTCCATATGGTGATAGTGAGACAACGCTTTACTGGGAACAGCCATAGAAAACCCAAAATAATGTAGAAGTTTCAGTTGACACATTTTATTAAGAGTTTACATGGAGGAAAAAATTGTGAGAGAAAATGTCTTACTCATAATGGAAATCCCAAAACACATTCTGCAACAATCCATTAAAAACTAAAGATTAATTCAACATTCTTAATTAGTTTAAATTGTGTCTCCAGAAAAATTTCACATGAAGTCAACAAGCAACTGATCATCCTGGTGAGCTGCAAAAAACAACAGGGAAATGCAAGCATGTTCATTTATCTGGCTTTTTAAATGGCATTTCATTCCATCAGCCATGGCATCCTTCTGGAAAAGTATCTTGGTGGACAGTTCATCCACCATCCTAGTGGGATTAATGTTCTGGAGTGGACTGCACCCTTATGAAGCAACCAAATGCACAATTGGGGAGTGCTATTATATTGACCTCAAACAGACTTAGTGGTTTAAAATAACTCTTAATAGTCATGGCTGATGTGCTGTCACCCAAACTGGATAGATATTCTACCCCAGTTCTTCAGATAACATACACTTTTGAAACTACAATGTACTTTATACAGGGGTGCTTCTGAAACTAGTTTAGGAACTTCACGTAGTCCAGAATGGTACAGCTATACTGCTAAATGGAAGTGGACAAAAAGATCATACTCACTGGATTCCAAGACATTTGTTTTAAAGATGGATACAAACCGTCACTTGGGCGGTTCATGCCAGTTTATTTTTTGTCCAAACAGGTTCTCAGCACTTCCCAGTCCCACCTCCTTCAGCGAGGCCCACTCATGCCCAGCTCTAATTTGTTTTATTCAAAGTGCTGGTCTTAACTGTTAAAGTCCCCTACAGCTTAGGACACAAGCACTTGTTGGACAGCTTTCTGTCCAATGTGCCAATTCATCTAGACCAGTAGCTCCCAACCTTTTTTTCACTTGTGTATCCCCTTGGCAGCCTGTTTCCTTCAATTGTACCCTTCATATTAGCAAAATGTCTGTAATTAATATGGTTGCTGTTCTCTGAAATGTATATGTTGTAACTGTAAATACATAGCCCAATAATGGGATTAAAAATCAATGGAATAATAAGGTAAATAGAGAGAGTCAGGTGCTCAATTTATATATACAATGGTATCAGCCCAACTACATTCAAATATTCATGAAGCAGAGGAGAGTGGAAGCTGAACCTGTGAGGGACATACAGTTAAGCATGTGCACTGTACTGCCGGGTTTGCCATAAATTGTTTAGGGAGGGATTCCCCACCATTCGCTTAAATAACAAAGCAGGAGAACAGGTCTTTTCTTGAGATTAAACAACAAAGAAAACCTGCTCCAGTACTTCTCATAACATTTAATTAATTTCAAAACTTTTGATTTGTATTTTATCTTATATTGTTGATGTAGGTGCCTTTTTCTGCCATTATTCTTTTTCTTTTGCATACTCCTAAATGCCTCAGTTTGTATCCCAGAAGGTATGCACTTCACAGGTTGGGAATCACTGATCTAGACCATAATCTGATCTATTTTTCTTAGTGTCACCACAAAATTATAGGGACTGACCAGTGACTCGAGAGAGTCACTAAGCTGTGGCTCCTTGATTTTGAAAGGGTTTTCCTGGGGAACTGCTCTTGTGCTACCATTTACACACCATTAAAAATTACCTCCACTTTCCTAAACTTTAAGAACTACTAATATTTGCATTTTTAACTTAGAAAAGTGGTCCCCAACTTTGGTTAACCCAGGTGTTCTTGGACTGCAATTTCCAGAAATCTTGGCCAGCACAGCTGGTATTGAAGGCTTCTGGGAACTGTAGTCCAAAGACACCTGGGTTAACCAAGGTTTGGAATCAGTTAGAAAGATTCTCTTTTCACTGTCTGTTTGAATTAACTATTTTAGTTTGTTGCATTAAGATATACAGTTGTTTAGAAATGCTATCGCCATCACCATGCTCATACTTTAATGATTTTCTACTTGTTTAGCTGCCCTGAGAATACAAATTTATGTGGAAGATACAAAATATGTTACATAGGGGGAAAATTCAAATTTCACTCCTGTTCAGCAGAGAGCAGAAAAAAACATGGTAGCTGGGGGGTAGCAATATGGGTAATTACAGATGGTACTCCAAATTGGGGTGGTGAGCATGAGACCACAGTCAATAGTGAGGGGTACTGACAACTGCATTCCAACAAACATCTAAAAGTTCATATGCTCCCCATTTCAATTCATATGTTTCCCATTTCTATGCTAGATATTAAAATAAATAAAATTTAGGGAATACTACGCAGCAGCTGGAAAATGCTATAAATGCTTCCAACTTTGCATTTTAAGATTATTACACACTGGAGGTGTCATCACATCCAGACATTTTTTAAATTTCTTTTCTCCCAGGCCTTTCGTGTATCAGCTCCCCACTCCTATTCTAAAGAAGACTTCATATTAATGCAAAAGCTTATACAGTACAGTGGACCCTCTACTTATGGAATTAATCTGTATTGGAACAGTGGCTGCAGGGTGAAAAGTCTGTAAGTCGAGTGTCCATTGACCTACAATGCATTGAAAACTGATCTTTCCCATAACCAGCCGTTTTTGTTCCATTTTTGTTTTTTTCTGGTCTGTAGGTCGATTCTCTGGCTGCAAGTAAAACCAAAATTTTGCAGAAATCTGTGTTCAAAAAGTCCATAATCAAGCCGTCTGTAAGTCGAGGGTCCAGTGTGGCTGGAGTCATTCTAATACAGACATTTTTACACTTTTCTACTGGATAACATGTTTATGATACAGTGCTCAAAACAAATTCAAACAAATACAGTACTGGTACTTTTTTCAAAGAGAAAGCTACCAACTAATACACAAATTATCTCCACAATTCATTTAAGATTGGTCTCAGCTTCACACTGTTACTTCTATCGTGCCTAGCAACATTGTCCCACCACCTCACTCCTCCTTGCTTCTCAAACTTATATTTCGTTATAAAACAACACATTTATTGGGGGGGGGGGTTGGGGAGGTCAGGAAAGTAGGCTGAGAATTTCTAAATGTTACCCATAAAGAGGAAGAAATGGGAAAGGACACCCTGAAATCAAGGAAATGGCAACTACATCTTCTTCAGTCCCAGCCACAATGAGAAACAAGTACTAGAGTTCACTTTTTTGAACTCAGTATAGGAGAACAAACCTATCAATTCTGAAGGAAATTAACGCTGAGTCCTCACTGTAAGGACAGATCCTGAAGCTGAGGCTCCAATACTTTGGCCATCTCATGAGAAGTGAAATTTCCCTGGAAAAGACCTTGAGGTTGGGAAAGAGTGAAGGCAAGAGGAGAAGGGGATGACAGAGGACAAGATGGTTGGACAGTGTCATCGAAGCTACCAACATGACTTTGACCCAACTCCAGGAGGCAGTGGAAGACAGGAGGGCCTGGCATGCTCTAGTTCAGTGGTTCTTAACCTTTGTTACTCAGGTGTTTTTGAACTGCAACTCCCAGAAACCCCAGCCAGCAGAGCTGATCCTGAAGGCTTCTGGGAGTTGCAGTCCAAAAACATCTGAGTAACAAAGGTGCTCTAGTCCATGGGGTCACAAAGAGTCAGACACGACTTAACAACTAAACAACAACAAAAATAGCACAAAATAAAGCTGGGGGACACCAGCAAATCTACTATCTAAAGTTGAAAAAGAAAAAAAGGAGCATTTTAAAAATTCACAACTTCTGGGGAGGAAATAAAAGAAGCATGAAAATCAGCCTATCTGACACCCACTTAGGACACGATGCATACAGTACTGTATTTTGCCGTCTTTGCATACAGATTCCAAGTCTCTCATTCTATGCCTGTTTCACATTTTCTCCAAGAAGAGCAAACTGGAAGACTTTCATATACAAAAAAAGGGGGCTAGATGATGGTTGCCCTACTAGTTAGTAGTAGAACCCATTTTCAATTCAGGAAGGACCTTTCTGTTAAACGAGTATCTCCCTCTCTGTCTGTAACATAACAGGTGTTTCAATGGTGGTGTAGTTGCAAACATGTATCTTGAAAAAGACAACAGGAAATATAACTAGGCGTAATGGTTACAAAGAATTAATTCAGTCTGCTTCATAGAAAAAGCAATAAAGCTGCACTGATTCTTGGCAACGAAACAGACAAATGATGCTTCACGTATGAGCTTCTTCCCCCCCCCCCCGGCCAACCCACATACACACACCTGGGCCGTCCATGTCAACCATGAGAACCAGTTTGAAATGTTGCTTCCAGCATCTCCTAAAATAAAGTTCAGCCGGACATTTTTTTTCCACCTGAAGCTTGTACCCCTTACGACGGGAATCGCCATTCGCCCAGCTGAAAGGGACTTTTCTCCAGGGAGCCCGGAAGCTCCAAAGAAGTACTCCGTCCACTATCTAAACCCCACAGCCCGGCAACCCCGAAGCCACCTTCAACCGCTTAACACACGCAAACACACACACACACACACACACACACACACACACGCACGCCCAGCATGCAGCCAGCCCGAGAAGCACACGCGCCCTCCATCCTCATGCCACAAATAGGCACCGAACTCAAAGGGCACGGGCGGCGGCCACCGCCTCGAGGAATGCCCGTGAGCAGATACCGGGGAGGCGGGGACTCTGCCCACGGAGAACCGCACCTCGAGGCATTCGCAAGGCAGCCCGACACACCCCCGGCCCGACAGCCACACCGCCGCCTGGCACAGGCAGGCTCCGTCCCTCCACAGCGCCACCTCGGCCGGCCGGCCGGCCGCCCTCCACCGCGCCGCGAGCGGCCACACCCCTGGCAAGCACCTACCTGAGGAGGCTGGAGAGTGGGTGTCCCCCGCCGCCGCCGCCGCTGCCACCTCCGCCGCCGCCGCCGCCACCCCCGGAGGACCCGGAGCTGCCCCCGGAGCCGAAGCCCGAGCTGAGGCGCTTGCCCGACAGCAACTTCTCCACGGCGGGAAGATTCCCGGTACGGGCGGCCTCCAGCAGCTCCTGCTCTTTCCCCATGGCCCGGGCCCGGCCCGGGAAACCAGACCCCCCGCCTCCACCTTTCGTCTTCGGCTACCGCCGCTGCCTTAGCCCGGCCGGCGCGTCCTTCCGGGGCGGGGCCAAAGAAGCCACACCCCCTCCCCTACTGCCCCCCCCAACCCCACCCGCGCGCTGCTGCTGCTGCTGCTGCTGCCCGCTGGCGAAGAGGACCGAGCAAGCGGGAGAGCGGAGTTTTTGTTCGCACGCTGGCAATTATTCAGAGGTTGTCGCCTGAAAAGATGAGGTAAGGCAAGGTAAAGGGGCTGGCTGCAGCATTGCCTACTGGAAGAATACGGTTCGTCGCCTCCGCTGTGCGCATGTTGGGGAAAGAGGAAGGAGCCGCTCCAGTTTCAAAGAAGGTTTCTCCCAGCAAAACGGAACATACTGTAGTATTTTTGATCGTACGACAGAAACGCTCGTTATAAACCTGTCCATTGAAGACAAAAAGGGTGAAAATTCCACGTGAAGACTGCTCCGGCATTAAGTCACAAGTAGCAGAAGTTCTTCAAGTAGGGATTTGTATGCAAATCCGTTTATAAATTAATAAATTATGGCAAAGCTGTTCGTGGACCTGTGGCACATAAAACAATATGCCATAATTATGTCAGTCTATTAAGTCAGGTCCTTCTTAGGAACTGTATAAGGAAAAAAAACACCGAAGTTTTGGACAACTTTAAGGCTAATAGATTTATTTTAGAATCCAATTTTATGAATTTCTATCAACATATTCAGAGATATGGAGTGCAACAATTAAGCCATAGTATACCTGACTGTGGAGGTGGGATTAGAATGACATGAAATATAGAAAGTTATAATGATATTAATAATGGTAATTAGCTTTCAGGTGTTTTTTGTTCTTCCACAATTCTTTGTGAATGTTAATTTTGCTGCCAGGAAAGAGTTATTCTGATATTACAGATTCTGTGAAAACATGTATTCTCGAAGGTTTTCACATCCAGGATCCGATGGTTGTTGTAGGTTACCTTTAGCCACTTTGAGATCATTGTTAGACAGAGTTCTAACTTCAGTCCTTTGAAGATGCTGGCCACAGAGACTGGCAAAACATTAGGAAGAAAAACCTCCAGAACATGGCCAAACAGCCTGAAAAATCTACAAAAACCATCTGTGAAAACAGTTTGGCTGTACACAAGACTGTTGAATATGAATATGAATTGTATGAATGTTTTTAGTGTGCCAGGAAGCTCTTCTCTCTGTGTTCAAGCCTCTACTTGCAGGTTGAAATTTGTGAATTTATCCTAATTCAGCTTTCTCTTGGATTTCTCATTATTCTTTTGCTGCACTTTGAGAGGGACATAGTGGCGTTGTAGGTTAAACCGCAGAAGCCTCTGTGCTGCAAGGTCAGAAGACCAGCAGTCACAAGATCAAATCCACGCGATGGAGTGAGCTCCTGTCGCTTGTCCCAGCTCCTGCCAACCTAGCAGTTCGAAAGCATATAAAAATGTGAGTAGACAAATAGGTACCACCTTGGTGGGAAGGTAACGGTGTTCCGTGTCTAGTTGTGTTGGCCACATGACCACGGAAACTGTCTTCGGACAAATGCTGGCTCTATGGCTTGGAAATGGGGATGAGCACCACGCCCTAGAGTTGGACATGACTGGATTAAATGTCAAGGGGAACCTTTACCTTTAGCCACTTTGAGATCAGTGGCAAAGTATCCTGGAGAGCAATATGTTCAGTGTGTCTGCCACTTCTGGTGTCAGATTAATTTATATCCCTGCAGAGATTTTCCTGTTTATCTTATGTAGACTGCAAAGGGGTATTGCTGGCAGAGGATAATGTGTATCATATAAGAATATGAAAGTTGCATTGTGAAGTATTCAAACACATTTTGCTTCATTTTAGTATAATGAAAGATATTACAGATAGAGCTTTTCCAGTCGAGATATTCTATGCAACACCTCTGTGATGAACTGTGTATTTCCTAGCAAATTAAATCTTAGATCTGCAGAGCTGGAAGGGGCCCTATGGATCATCAAGTCCAGTCAAGGAAGCACAATGGGAAATCAATAGTGTATTGAATGGTGGGAGGCAAATAGTCTCTAATCAATTTTTGTGTTCTGTTGTTAGGTCTGTAGTTGAAACTACCAATCCAGAGTAGACCCATGGAATCAGTGGGATTGAAATAAGTGTTGGCTCACTTTTCAGGAACTGATACATCATGTGTACTCTAGTTTGGACTACCTTTCAGATTCAGGACATTGATATAACCACATACACATTTAATTTCCCTTATGCTCCATATTAGGCCATTGCCAGTGCATAATTGGCATTTTTTGAAGAGACCTGGAAACTGCTTGTCCCTTCCAAAGTGGACTTCAGAATTAGACTCCCAGCTGTCAAACATATTGCATGTATGAAATGTAGATAGTCATGTGTATGCAGCAGTATGTATGATATATAGGATTGGAAAGAGAAAGTTATCAGGCAGCATAACCTTGGAAAAGTATGCATACTACAAACATGTAATTATTTCTGAATATATACCAGTACAAACACTAACCACATTAGCTGATACTTTCAGATGATGGAGATGTGAACTTTTACACAAGATACTTTATGTATGACATAGGGACGTTTTGATATTCCTGTAGTTGTTAGGTGATATATAAAGAATGTCTCAATTGATGCTTTTAATATACTGGATTTTTTTCTCATTTAATTATAATGCTGAGAACAGAAAATGGTTTTATGACGGCTAAAGATTGTGTGATAAGGCCATTGTTCTCCTTCCTCACACCCCACTATTTCTGGTTAAACAGCTTTTTCAGGTTTGCAGGGCATTGCAAAGACTTGCAAAACCTGATTAACTAAAATTAAGGTCTGGATGAAACACTTGAGGGGAGTATATGCAGGTAGCAAAAAGTATGGCTGTTATTGTCCCTCCCCCACTGAAATAGGGAAGGGATAATGTTTGTTTCTTCATCCTTCCAGAGAAGATACTGAGCCTTCCTTATCAATGCAGAAATCAAGAATTCACCTAATGTTAATTTCTCTCTTTCCATTGGAAGTGTGTCCTACTGGAAGAAAGGATTGTTCCTTGAATGAAGTGACAAGAGAAGCAGGACTTTCTTCCAGGACTTTCAGCATTATAAACTGTTATAGGAACATGGACATAATTACATCTGTTTCTTTAAAGCTCTGAATGATGAGTAAATTATGGCACTATCATAAGGGTATTTCAGGTTGATCCACAGTATGTTTTTGTTTATTGCACAGGTAAGAGTGCTGTTTTGTTGTTTTCATGGCTCCAAGTAGAAGATCTTTTATACACATAGTAGCAAAGTACTGGACCCCCAAACTTTGGGTACATCATAATAGTGACTATCTTGATTTATAGTTGGACTCAGCAGTTCTTGTAAATTTAAAGCTTTTGTGTAAATTTAAAGTTTTTATGCAAGCATCCAAGAGGAAACTGATTACACATCAAAACAATTCAGGGTCTATATCAGTGGCAGTGAACCTTTTTTGGGCCCAAGTGCCCAAACTGGAAAGCAAACAAACAAACTGGCGGAAGGGGGAATCCCGGTAATGGAGGTGCTTCGAGACCCCACTCCAGATCTGCTGCCAGCACTAGCTGCTCCAGATCCTGGCCCACCGCCTGTCGAAGCACCAGCACCGCAGCTGGATCCGCCTCCTGAGGTTTGGCTCGGGGGTAGAGTAGTGATCTGGCAATTTATGGCTTGCGTGCCCACAGAAAGGGCTCTGTGTGCCAACTGTGGCATGCGTGCCATAAGTTTTCCATCACTGCTCTGTATGATCCTGTCCCTTTGGGCATATCCAGATAGAGGAATTTGGAGCAATCTGGAGCATCTGTAGCATGTTGTAAAGAATTATCAGCTACTATGGCAAGGATCGTCTTCTTGCCCTGTGTTGTCAGGATACAAAACAGTTCAAAAACCTGCCATCTATTGCACACCTTAACATAATGAAGGGGTTTGAGTGTATTAATGCAACTGAGAGCAATGCCACCAGGAGGCCAGACCCCATTACAAGCCTTGACTCCTAGCAAAGTCACAAAAAGTGGAATGGGCACAGCTGAGACACCAGACTAAGATGCATCCACCCTCTTCAGGACCTCTTCTACTGGGTGGCAGCAGTAGCTGGCAAGTGAGGCAAAGGTGACAACACTCAAACTAACTTTTGGTAGTGTTGCAAAGAAAGTAGCAATGGTAATCCCTGCTTTCCTTACTATAAATCCCTATGATGAGACAATCCAATATCAAACAAGAGATAGTGCTGTAAGATGATGCTCCCAGGTAAGAAAATATTCAATCAGCTACTGTGGAAGATCAAAGGACATGCATGAATAGCTCTATTGCTAATGACACAATTAGAATAAAGCTGAAAGGATATCTATTGACTGACATGCATAAAAGTGAAAGGAAAGTCTGATACTGCATAACAAATACAATTAGAACATGGACCGTGAAAAGTATGAATCAAGGTAAACTTGAAACCTTAATGGAAGATATAGAACTTATGAGCATTGCAGTGCTTGGTGTTAGTGAACTGCAGTGGAACAGGATATTTTCAGTCAAACAGCTACAAAGTGTTCTATTCTGAAATGACAAACTTGGAGGAAATGGAGTGGCTCTAATACTGAGGCAAGATGTGTAACACAGACGCTTCATATAACCAGATAGGCGGGATATAAATAAAATAATAAATAAATAAAATAAATATAAGGTCTGAAAAATATCCGTCAGACACTCTGGAAAACCAATACACAACCATAATTCAGGTGTTTGCTCCAACTACTGATGCTGAAGAAGATGAAATTTACAGCTTTTATGCAAGCATCCAAGAGGAAACTGATTACACATCAAAACAAGACTGGCTTATGGTCATACTCGTAAGTACAGAAACACAAAAGTAATAGGAAACAAAGCAGAAACAAATATTGGTGGAAAATTTGACCTATGGGACAGAAATGAAGCAAAAGAATGACTCGTAGAGATCGGCAAAATCAACAATCTGTATATCAAACAACCAAACAAATGACTGTACATGTGGACATCTCCAGATAGTCAATATAAAAATAGACTATGTAATTGGAAGCAGGAGATGGAGAATCTGTATTCTATTCAAAGCTTGGGGGTGCTCGTGGATTCATCCCTGAATTGGGATGTTCAAGTCTCAGCAGTGGCCAAGAGTGCATTTGCACAATTAAAACCAGTGCACCAGCTACGTCTGTTTCTTGAGAGATCTGATCCTGACTGGATTACTGTAATGCGCTCTATGTAAGGCTGCCAATGAAAAGTGTCAGGAAACTTTAGTGCAGGCTTGTCCAACCTGCGGCCCAAGGGCCGCATACGGCCCAGGTCGGCTCATAATGTGGCCCAGTGCAAATTTTTATTTTAAAAAAAATTCCAAAGTTTCAAGTTACACTGCCGGCACTTGCGGCTGGAATGCGGCTGCGGCACGTCACAACGGCCGGGGGGGGGGGGAGAGGGAAGGAAGGAAGGAGCAGGAGGGGAGGAGAGAGGGGGCTGTGTAACTGCATTGCGCCATCCCTGTCAATAGGTGGACCTCCTCCTGGCCCCATAATGGCACCGGAGTTGAAGCTGGCAGCCTCTGCTGTCTGAGATTGCAGCTGCCGATAAGCGCGCTTGGAGCGGGGCTGCGGAGGATGGCTAGGGCTGCCCCCACATGCGGCCCTAAACAAATTTATGTGTGGCCCAAACCAAATTTTCATCTTCTAATGTGGCCCAGGGAAGGTGAAAGGTTGGACACCCCTGCTTTAGTGGGTCCAAAACACAGTCAGACTGCTGACTGGCGCTAGTACAGGGATTACATAATCCTCCTGTTACAGAGCTCCACTGGCTGCCAATCAGTTATCGGGCACAATTCAAAATGCTGGTTTTAACTTACAAAGCCCTAAATGGCCTGGGTCCAAGCTATCTTGAAGAGTGTATCTCCCGTTATGAGCTGACTCAGGTGTTAAGATCATCAGGAGAGGCCTTTCTTTCAGTCCTGCCATCTTCTCAGGGGTGTCTGATGGAGACACAGAAGACAGCCTTCTCTGTTGCTGCTCCCAGACTTTGGAACTCCCTCCCACAGGAGGCCAGACTGGTCCCATCTTTGCTATCCTTCTGCAAGGAGGCAAATACCTTTCTCTTCAGGCAAGCCTTCCCTCAGTAACCAGCTAGCTGTGTGTGATATTTTAGATGAATTGTTATGCATTACTCCTTTGGCTGGATTTTTAGTACTAGTGTTTTCCATTTTTGTGTTTTCCATTTCTCAGAGTGACATTTTTTAAAAAATTCTGTACTTATTGATCTTTGCCTTAATATTGCCTGTTAATGATGTAAGATGCCTCCTTATTCATTGTTCGTAGTTTTAAATATCATATTTCTATGATGTTAACCACCATTTATACTCCTTGTTTTCAACTTTAAATATTGTCTTTCATTGTTGTAAGCCACCTTGGGTGCTTTTCAAGGGGAAAAGCGGGGTAAAATGTTTTAAATAAATAAATAAAAATAAATATTCTCTGTCAAAACAAGACTAGGAGAGGACTGTGGTACTGATCATGAAATGTTTATCTAACATTAGAGTCAACTCCACTTCATGACTCTTTACAGACTTTGTGGTGGTAAAGAAGAATTCCAGTGCCTGTGGATTCTAGCCCATGTTCGGTCAGACTTGTTCTAGATTTTCCATCATTATCACTCGTGTTACAGTCCTCCATGTTTCATTTCCGGCTGCTCACAAATAAACTAGGGGGCTAGTTTGGTTTCATTCATGGGAGGGCTACGTAAGGATAATCAGGTCTTCTGCACTGGCCATCTCCCCATTCCAGACTTCTAAACCATCATGGTAATATTGTTTTTCTTATACTGTATTAGTTGCACCATCCTCATAAGCAAGTAGCATATACGTATGTTTTTCTATTCTGCCTGCATCATCCCTAAATGGGTAGGCTCAATAAAGGAAGGCATAGCCTTTCATTTCCAGGATTTAAGCAGGATTAATTATTAGACTTTTTGATGGATTCCTACTGTGGTGTAGTGGTAGTGTGATGAACTAGGAGTCAGGAGACCAGGGTTTGGATTTCCACCTAATCATGGAAACTCACTGTAGCAGTGGAACTGGTATAACCACTTCTTAAATATCTCATATACTTCAAAAGCCCTATTAGGGTCACTGTAAGTTGGTTCTGACTTGATGACATAGAACAGTTTTGATGGTTCAACAGTGCATAACTATAACAACTCTTTATTAAAAAAATTAATGGGAATTATGATTTGCTGTGGTCCATGGGGTCACAAAGAATTGGACACGACTTAACGACTAAACAACAACAATGGTTTGCATTGCTTCAAAGACTTTGTAATAATGGTGAGTGCAGAGATGTGTAAGCCTGGATGAAATAAGTATTGATTCTTGATTTTCAGACTTTTTCACTGTCTCCATGTGTGTGTCTGTGGGGTCAGTAGTCGTCACAGATAGAAATTTAAAAGTTCCCCAAATGGGCATGTACTAGTCAATTTAAAACATATGCGCAATATCGATCCACCAGGTACTTCAATGTTGTTTGAAGTTTTTAAAAGACTCAGACGCTAACTAGAAAATCTTGTTCAAAGGCAATGGTGTTCAAAACAAAGCCTTTCCCTCCCCCCCATGGGCGTGCGGTGTTGCCAGGGTAACACAGCGGTAGGGGAACTCCTTGATGATGTCACCAGGACGCGACAGACGCCTTTCCTTTTTATCAACTATGGCTGAAGTGGGGGAGTCTTCCCGGGAAGATGCAGTTCTTCCTCCCGTTGTATCTTCCCCGTCGTCTACCGAGGAGTCCTCTGTCGTTGCTCCAGTAGTAGTCGAAGAGCAGGAAAAAGAGCCAGAACTGAAGGAGGAGGTACAGGCTATCGAGGTGGGTAGGAAAAGGACGCGGCGCGTACAAAGTTCCCATAGGTACACCCTTTTCTCACTGCCTGCCCGGCCATTGGGGTAACTGTTCCGTAGATGCCGAATTCTGGCTCCATGATAGTTCGCGGCTTAGGGTGGCTGATTATGTTTTTCAGGTGTCCATAGTTAGGAGAGACGACCTCTTTTATGACGACGTTTACTATCTGGGGAATGTATTTGAAGTATTCTTAGATACGTAAACACACGGCCTCTTCCATATCTCTGGAAGTAGTTATCTCGTTTGGATTACGACTGTATACGTGTCGTGTAAATACATATGAACGCAAAATCATCTTATGGGTCCTTTTTGTCGGTTTAGTAAAGCATCCTCCTTTGGAAGGTAGCACAAGACAGGCTATTGCAGAATAAATGAATAGTATTAGAAAGAACTAAAAAGAATATTAAACTTCCACAATATGTAAGGGGAGGAGATTACCTTTATTGTTTATTTATGTGTTTATATATAAAACTATTACATATGCTTGTAATTTTAATACAAGAAAGGAGATCTAAGGACATAAGTACAGCATCAGTGTTTTAATTTGTGGTAAAATATGTCTGTTCCTCTGACCCATGTTTTCATACTGTATGAATCGTGAGTAGTACATATCAAGGACAAAAAAGATGAAAATAAAAATACCAACATTAAGTATCCAAATGATTTATTTCTGTACAAGCCTTTTGTTAAAGCAGACAAACAATTCAGACCACATATGTGGTAACAGTGGATTAAATCCAGCATTCCACTGGTGGTTTGAGGACTTTTTTCCCAACTGGAAACAAAATCCAGAGGGGTTTCAAGGCCATAAAGCCTGCTTTTGATGCTTCGTCAGGGGGAGAACAACTGGAAGAGAGAATATTCTTCCTCTCATAACATTGGATCTTACTGTTCTGCCAGTAGAATATAATAATTGGTCCCATGCCTTCAATGGCTAGTGTCCACTATTATAAATTTATGGTATGTAGTGACTAGAATGTAAAATTCGTGGTGAATGCTTAATATCGGTGACAAAGTAAGCATAGAAACAAAGCCTAGCTGAATATCTTTTTTTTAACTAGATAAAAAACAATGAACCTTCTGAGCTCATCCTTGGTGAAATGGAAGAGTCTACATCACAGTCTTGTGCAGCCAAAAAAATAAAAATAGAGATAAAGGAGAAAAAAGAAAAAAAGCATAAAGTAGATGAAGATGAAATACAAAAAATGCAGTGAGTAGTTTTCAATTTACATAGCATGTAGCTTGTGTTGAAATGTTAAACTATTATGTAAAACTCTAAGCTTAATACTGTATATTTAAGAAGCCAGACAGTTTTTTTCTGCCTGTTCTGATTCAGTAGGAGCAGAAGAGAGGATGTTTGATTTTTAAAAATCATTGAGTTTTATCCACCTTATTCTGAATGGAACATGGCTGACAGGATACTTGTGCTGATGAAACCTCTGTGATCTCACCCTGAAACATTACCTTAGAAGTTCCTTTGTGCCATATATAGGCTTTCTTAGGGTACTGCTGCCATCAGGGTCTTTGTTAGATAAATTGTTGCTATTGTGTTTGTCTTGAATTTTTTCAGCCTATGACACCAGATTTGGTGGACAAAGCGCTTGATCGCTGCCAGGCCACCACTTCCTCTCTTGACCCTTGCCTGGCCTGGCTAATCAGAGTAGCCAGGCCTGTAACAATGGAATGGGCTACTGCGATAATTAATGGGTCTCTCCAGGAGGACCTCTTGCCCTCAAGGAGACATTCATTAGGCTCATAAGAAAGAAACCTAATTTGGCAATTATAGGCCTGTCGCCAGTGTTTCTTTCCTTAGTAAAGTGGTCGAGAGGGTGGTGGCTGATCATCTTCAGGATCTTTTGGATGAAACCAATGCCCTGGATCCATTCCAGTCGGGCTTCAGGCTGTGCCACGGCACAGAAACGGCACTGGTTGCACTGTTGGATGACCTGTTGAGGGAGGCTGACGGGGGCAAAATGTCCTTGTTGGTCCTCCTCGATATCTCTGCCGCCTTCGATACCATCAACCATGGTATCCTCCTGGGGAGGCTCTCCGAGTTGGGAATCGGTGGCCTGGCACTTGCCTGGCTCCAATCCAATTTTTTTCCCCCAAGATGGCGCCGGTGGCAGTTGGCTGGCACTTTTCTCCACTGCACCGGCTTCCCTCTTGGGCCCCTTTTACTATTTTTGCTCTTCTTCTCTTCCTTTTTTCCTTTTCTCTTTTTTACTTTTCCCCAGTTGGCCTTCCCCCCTCGTTTTCTTTTTAATCGGTCGCCGTATTTAGAGCAGGACTGTGGGGACTAGATCTGGAGCTCAAACGCGGGGTCTGGAGCTGAAGCTCGGCTGTGGAGCCTCAGCTGTTTGACGGAGCGCGGAGCTCGGAGGCTCGGGAGCCTTTTTCTCAGGAGGAGGTGGGTGAGCGCTGGTGGGGAACAGGTTTTTGGGACCAAGCCCAAGCCCAGAGCGGAAACTGCCACTGAAGGGCAGAGGACGAAAAAAATCTGGAGGCTGTAGGCCCGGTGCCCCCCCCTTCTTCCCGACGAACTTGCCCGAGCTTGCCCGATCTGAGGCGGATTTGAGGTCTGGGAGCCCCGAAAGTCTTGGCTGTTGGTGAAGTGGAGCCGACCATTCCAGGCTCTGGTGGCAGGACAGCAGGGAAAAATTTCTGGGTGGCCGTGGAGGAGAGAGAGCTGTCTACTGTGGATCTTGGCTAGGCGGTCGCCATGTTGGGTTCCTAACGGCAGCCTTCCTCCTAGAGCTGGACTGCTCACCCTGCTGCTCTTGACCTATCTACAGAGACACCACACTTCCTCTTAAGGAAGGGTAAAGGAAAAGCTGGGGACTGAATATCTTTCTCCCTGGACTTTACTGTTCCTGATGCTCCCTATGCTCAATTTTAAGACCTATGTGATGCAACCCGTGAATAGCATCCTCACTCCGCTGTTTTTGCTGCTAATAACATCAACTTTAACAACTTCGAAAATAGCTCCAATAACATCAAGACTAGTAAAACTTAAAAGGACAAAATTAAGAGGTGGAGGAGGACAGACCTGGACTATATGTGGGGGGTAACTTCTTGGTGTTTTTTTAATGTAATTTTATATATGGGGCTCTTTGAATTGAGATTTTACTTATAATACAGTGGCGTCTTGACTTACGAACTTAATCCGTATTGGAAGGCAGTTCGTAGGTCGAAAAGTTTGTAGGTCGAATCTGCATTTCCCATAGGAATGCACTGAAAACCATTTAATCCGTATCTGCTCTTTTCCATCCATAGAAACTAATGGGAAACTAATGGGAAGCTGCTATTCCGTCTTCTGCCACTAGAGGGGGATATTTTTTATTTTTTTTCTTAGGTCAAGAAAAGTTCAGGAAAGGAGGGAGAGGCAGGGAACAGTTTTAAAAGCACTTTTGAAATCGTTTTTTTTTTTCCAACAAAGCCAATTTTAAAGCATGTTTTAAAGCATATTGTGCTGATTTTTTCAGCACAAAGACACACAGGCAGGCTTTTTAGGTGCTGAGCAAGCTTCCCCAAGCCTCTTCAGAGCCAGCCGATCAGCTGTTAGGTGGGGAGAGGAGGGGGCAGGAGCAGAGAAAAACACAAAATGGCTGCCAGGCTCCCTTCTGGGTGTCGGCTTTTATCTGTTTGCTGCTCTTTTTCCTGCAGTTCGGGGGCTACCAAGGCCTGGTAAGTGACTTTCTTTTATTTATTTTTAAGTTTCTGACCTTTTCCCCCCCTCCAGAAGCCTCTAAGGGGAGGGAGGGGCACTTTTTTCCTGTTCGTAACTCGAGGGAAGTTCATATGTTGAGTATGTAATTTCCCTATCGGGTGGGTTTGTAAGCTGAATTGTTCGTAAGTAGGGCCGTTCGTAAGTCGAGACCCCACTGTACTGTATAATATTGTATTTGTTTTTCTATTTGTATTTGTCCTGCACTTTTCTTTTAAGTTGCAGTATTATTTAGGGTTCTGTTCTTTACTTTCTTTTCTTTTTCATTGATATGGAGTGGAAGGCCTGTTTGCCCAGCAAGGGACCTTTTAACATCCCAGTGATCACGGGTAGAGGGAGATATGGCATTGGCGCAGTCCCTACTCGTGTCAGAAGAACAACGAACAGATGTTTGAAGGCTGTCTGTTGTTCAGAGACTGTGACCAGCCCTTAGTATCGAGGTAGCCAGCCCAGCCAGCCCTCCACTCTAACTCTGGTACTGTTGAACGCCAGGTCTGTAGCCAACAAGCCCCAGGTGATTCACGATCTTATCCTGGAGGAATATGCAGACCTGGCATGCATAACCGAGACATGGATCAGCGGGGAGGGGGGTCCTCCCCTGGCTCTTGTCTGTCCATCCGGTTATGCTGTCCAATACCAGGGTAGATTGGAGGGGCGTGGGGGGGAGTAGCCATTGTTTATATATCCAACTTGGAGGTTACTAGACGCTCCTCGGTGGTAAAGCCGGGTCTAGAGGCACTCCACGTGTCGATTGGGGCCAGAGAAGGTATTGGGATTTTGCTGGGTTACTGCGCTCCCCACGATCCAGCCACTTCCCTTCCGGAGTTGACCGACTTTATCTCTGCGGCACTATTGGGATCCCCAAGGCTTTTGGTCTTGGGTGATTTCAATGTGCATGCGGGAACAGAGGCATCTGGGTCAGGTCTTGAGTTCTTGGAAACCATGGCTTCCTTGAACATGTCCCAACATGTCAACGGCCCCACCCACGTGAGTGGTCACACACTGGACCTGGTCTTTTCCTCCAGCTGGAGCGAATGTGATTTGGTGGTGACAGACCTCGTGTCAGTCCCCTTATCATGGTCAGATCACCACCTAATAAAATATAACCTCACAGTGGCTCTCCCCCTCACAGGGAGCAGGGACCTATTGTTATGGTCTGCCCTCGAAGGCTACTGGATCCTGTTGGATTCCAGGATGCCATGAGAGGTGTTACAGCTGACCTGGCTAGCGCTCCTGTCGAGGCTGTGGTTGATAGCTGGTCCACTGCTGCCACCAGGGCCATAAACACGATCGCGCATAAACACCCTCTCCGTTGTAGAGCTCGGCCAGCGCCCTGGTTTAACTAGAACCTCCAAGCGCTGAAGTGTATGAGGAGAAGGCTAGAGCGTAGATGGAGGAAGAACCCGACGGATTATAACTGGATAACTGTTAAGGTCGCAACTAACCTTTACCTGAATAAGGTAAAGGCTGCATGTCGATCTTTCTTCGCTAACCGGATAAGCGAAGCGTCAAAACAGCAGGCGGAATTATTCCGTATAGTTCGTGACCTATCCGGAACTGGTTCGGGTGATAGGCCTCCCCCTAGTTTCTCACCTGACCAGTTTGCAGCCTTTTAAAAATCTAAAGTGGAGGCCATCCGCCAGGAGCTCTCTCCTTATTTGAATAGTGAGTCGAGCAGAGATGTCCAGTGCTCCGTCTTGCCCGGTAACTTTCGACACCTTTCAGCCTGTCATGCTGATTCTGTAGCCAAGGTGCTTGACCGCTGTCGAGCCACCACCTCCTCCCTTGACCCTTGCCCGGCCTGGCTAATCAAAGCAGCCAGGCCAAAAACAACAGAATGGGCCACAGCAATAATAAATGAGTCTTTCCTTGAGATCAGGTTTCCATCTGCCCTCAAGCAGACACTCATTAGGCCCATTAGAAAGAAACTTAATATGGCGGCGGACGAGATTGGCAATTATAGGCCCGTCGCCAATGTTCCTTTCATGAGCAAAGTGGTCCAGAGGGTGATCACTGATCAGCTTCAGGCCCACTTGGATGAGACAGATGCCCTGGATCCATTCCAGTCAGGCTTCAGGCCGCGCCACGGTACAGAAACAGCATTGGTCACCCTGTACGATGACCTGTTGAGAGAGGCTGACAGGGGCAAAGTGTCTCTGTTGGTCCTCCTTGACATCTCAGCGGCCTTTGATACCGTTGACCACGGTATCCTCCTGGGGAGGCTCTCTGAGTTGGGAATTGGTGGCTTGGCATTAGCCTGGCTCCATTCCTTCCTGGAGGACCGACCCCAGAGAGTACAGCTTGGGGAGAGTGTCTCGGCCCCGTGGAATCTCAATTGTGGAGTCCCACAGGGGTCGATTATCTCCCCAATGCTGTTTAATATCTATATGAGACCACTGGGTGGGGTCATTAGGGGGTGTGGAGCCTCATGTCATCAGTATGCTGATGACACCCGGCTTTACATCTCCTTTTCACCAACTGCAGGTGATGCCGTCCTGTCCCTCCAGCGCTGCCTGGGGGCTGTACTGCAGTGGATGCAGGAAAATGGGCTGAGGCTGAATCCGGACAAGACGGAAGTTCTGAGGGTGGGCGCCCTTGGGGTTGGTAGCCTGGGTGGCTCTCTCACATTTGGGTGTGTGTGTGACCCTGGCTGCTAAGAATGGGGTCCGCAGCCTGGGCATATATTTGGACCCGATGCTAACCATGGAAACCCAAGTGGTGTCGGTAGTTCGCACCGCCTTTTTCCATCTTTGGCGGATTGCCCGGCTGCGACCCTACCTTGACATGGGGGCGCTCACTACCTTGGTACATGCACTCATAATATCAAGACTAGACCACTGTAACGCGCTCTACATGGGGCTACCTTTGAGGCTGATGTGGAAACTTCAGGTGGTGCAGAATGCAGCGGCCAGACTCCTTACTGGAGTGAGAAAACACCAACATATTTCTCCTGTTCTGGCTAAACTGCACTGGCTGCCCATCCGTTTCCGCATTGACTTCAAAGTTGTAATGCTTACCTATAAGGCCCTAAACGGTTTAGGACCTCGATACCTGGCAGAACGCCTGCTCCCACCAAGATCTACTCGGATCACCCGCATGAGTCAGGAGGTGAGGCTGAGGAGCCTGACGCCGAGGGAGGCCCAGAGGGAAAAGACACGAAGCCGGGCCTTCTCGGCGGTGGCTTCTTGCCTTTGGAACAACCTTCCTCCGGAAATTCGCGAGGCCCCAACGCTGGGTACTTTCAAATGCCAACTGAAAACATGGATGTACATCCAGGCCTTCCCTCCTGTTAACTACTGATTTCTTTGCTTTGCTATTTATTATTTATTTATTCCTGCACTATTTGTTATTGTTGTATGCTAATGTTTTTATGTTTTTTTAAAAAATTGTTTTTGATATTCTGTAAGCCGCCCAGAGTGGTAGAATATACCAGATGGGCGGGATATAAATCGAACAAATAAAATAAAAATAAAAATAAATCCTACTTGGAGGACCATTCTCAGAGAGTTCAGCTTGGGGAGAGTGTCTCAGCCCCGTGGAGCCTCAATTGTGGGGTTCCGCAGGGCTCAATCATCTCCCCAGTGAAAAAAAAAAAGCAAAGTGTGCTGCTTATATACCGCCCCATAGCGCTTCAAGCACTCTCTGGGCGGTTTACAATTTAATTATGCAGGCTACACATTGCCCCCCCCCCCCCGCGAGCTGGGTACTCATTTTACCGACCTCGGAAGGATAGAAGGCTGAGTTAACCTTGAGCCAGCTACCTGGGATTTGAACCCCAGGTCGTGAGCACAGTTTTAGCTGCAGTACAGCGATTTAACCACTGCGCCACGAGGCTCCTAACATCTATATGAGGCCGCTAGGTGGGTTCATCAGTGGGTGTGGAGCCTTATGCCATCAGGATGCTGATGACACACAGCTCTACATTTCCTTTTCACCTACTTCAGTAGATTCAGTTCTGTCCCTTCAGTGTTGCCTGGAGGCTGTACTGCAATGGATGCAGGAGAATGGGTTGAGGCTGAACCCGGACAAGATGGAGGTTCTGAGGTTGGTTGGCCCCTCCATTGGCGGCTTGAGAAACTCCCTCTCTTTTGGGAGGATGTCTCTCACTGCGAAGAGTAAGGTTCACAGCTTGGGAGTGCATCTGGACCCGGCGCGCACCATGGAAACCCAGGTGGTGTCAGTGGTCCGCTCTGCCAATTACCATATGTGGCGGATTGCCCAGCTGCATCCCTATCTTGATAGTGGGGCCCTCACCACTCTGGTCCATGCACTTGTAATCTCGAGATTAGACCACTGTAATGCGCTTTACATGGGGCTACCTTTGAGATTGATGCGGAAGCTTCAAATGGGGCAGAATACGGCAGCCAGATTACTTAGTGGAACGAGAAAATTCCAGCATATCTCTCTCATTCTGGCTGCTTTGCATTGGCTGCCCATTTGTTTCCGCATTGACTTCAAAGTGTTAGGACCTCGATACCTGGCAGAACGCCTTCTCCCACCTAGATCTACTCGAGTCACTCGTCATAGCCAGGAAAGACGGCTGAGGGGCGTGACGCCGAGAGAGGTCCGGAAAGAAAAAACAAGAAACCGGGCCTACTCGGTGGTGGCTCCTAGACTTTGGAATAGCTTGATGCCAGAGATCTGCCTGGCACCCTTGCTGGATATTTTTTTTTAATTCTTTATTTTATTTAGGAACAGGGATAGAGGGTACAGAAAGAAAGAGGGGATAGGAAAGGAAAAATGGTTTTGGGGGATAGGAGAGCATAAAGTATAACATCATCCAATCAATTCATATTACTAATACATATCAACTTTTTGCTTTTTCACAGTTTGATTACCCTCCTGCTTTTATCTTATCATTTAATTTTAATTTTATTCTATGTTATTCCAACATTGTCTGGTAGCTGCTGCCATTTATACAATACATCCCATCGTTCAGTTTCTTTTTGAATTGAACAGTCTTTCAGCCCATCTGACAGAATATCCATTTTTTTCACTTCCCATATTTTCACCATAAAATTATCTGGTTTCAGTATCTCTGCCTCCTTAAGATTTTTGTCATAATGCTTTTTAATTTTGGAAGCTGCATGGGTCACTGGATAACTCTCTACTGCATTCATATTACCTGGTGTCATGTCTAATACAGACGATTCTAAAGTCTGTACAACTTCATTTAAGTTTTGTTTGGCATCTACTGTCCCCTCTTTCGTCCCTTTCATCAAATTTTCTATTTTGCTAAGACCTGCATTCACTTGCTGAAACCCTGTTAATATTAGCCTTTGTATATTAATCTGCCATTCCTTTTCTATTTCTTGCACCACTATTCCAGAACTTTGGGATTGAACAGACCAAGTCTCCATTTGTTCTTTTGAATTTTTGGGGTCCATCTCAGGCTTTGGGGTTTGTATAAATACCACAATAATCACCCCCTAGAAATCCTTCCACAGTTTCCACAATTTTATCAACAATTCAAACCCCTCATCATAAACCTCCCCTTAGATCTCCCTCCAATCTTTGTCCAAATATTGTGGTATAAAAATCAACTTTAGCCCAGCAAATACAATATCAATTAGAACCGTGACGCAGTTATTTCTTCTTCTCCTGAGTTCAGCAAGCTTCTATTATTAGACTCACACGTGGTCACAAACAAAACAACAGTCACAGAGTCTCAAACTGTCCAGTAGATTGTCCTTGGAGCTCGTCTTGTGATCTTCATTAACCCCTTAATGCTCCTTAGTCCAGTTGGCCACGTCAGCTCCTTCTCCCGAGAACCACCAGATTCTATTATTTATAGTTCACAAAGTCCAGAGAAGGCAAAGAGTAACGTATCCCAGCCACACTGCATCCACCGAAGTCTCTTAAATCCAGTCAGACGGTGTTGCTGTCTGGGATTCTTCTTCAGAAACATAAGATTTATTTTTCCATCTCAGACTCTCGGCTTTAAAATCAGCCTGGCGTTTTAATAGTTCACTTGGAGAAGCTTAGTTTCGCTTTTGAGTCAGACTGATAAGATAAACCCGCCGCTGCATTTATTCTTTCCGCCAAATATTTTCATTCTTATTTCAGCTTAATGAGGCTGTTTCATAAATCAGAGGCTTCGGCTTACTTACTTGTTATATATTTTTAGTTTATATTGATTGCTCTCCTCTCCCCCGGTAAAGGGTTCCTCGCGGCTCAGTGCCAAAAAATGGCGCCCGCTCCAGTCCGTGCACGGTGATTTCTTCAGAAGAAAAAAGTCCGGGTCTGCCTCCCTTTCTTCTCCTTCTGCTGCTCACCATCTGCTTCAGAGAGACTTCTTCTAGACTCTCCTTTGATCCCCATTTCAAAAGGGGGATCCCGGACCGGAGGGTTCCAGCTTTTTCCAGAGAGAGCTCCTCTCTGGAGTTGCTGGCAGCACCGCAACAAAGCCCCGCCTCCACCCTTGCTGGATATTTTTAATAGCCAATTAAAACTTGGCTCTTTAGGCAGGCCTTCTCTCCTGCCAATACTTGATTTTTATTTTTCTTGTTTTTTGTTGTTTATCCTCCCATCTTGATTATATTATTATTGTAGATTTTAATTGTTGTTTTAAAATCTGTTTTGTGTATAATATATTGTGAGCCGCCCTGAGTAGCCGTCATTCAATCCTCCTGTGCTCCCCTTACTTTGTAATTTAATTACAGTATAATACAAAATGAAAACTGTAATGCAACATTAATGTTAACATTATAGAAGCAAACAATGGATCAAGCGTATTATTAATTTAATTGAATGGTACACTATTGTATCTCCTGACATCAACAACTATATAGTGGTGTAAGTTTTGAAAATGATATTAGTGTTAAAGTGATGCTGCTAAATCTGTGCTATAACTATTGTTTCCTCTAGAATATTAGTTTCCTCTTTTTCTGAAGAACAACTAAATCGTTATGAGATGTATCGCCGGTCAGCATTTCCTAAGGCTGCTATTAAAAGGGTAAGCCTGTGTTTCATGCCAGATTAAAATTTATCAAATTAACCTATAGATGTGGGTAGATTATAATCTATGAATATAGAGAAAGTACAGTGGTGCCTCGATTTATTAGCTTAATTGGTTCCGGAACTCTGGTTGTAACTGGAAATGGTCGTAAGTCGAAGCACCATTTCCCATAGGAATGCATTGAAATGCAATTAATCTGTTCCGGCTGAAGAAAAAAATCACCAAAAAACCCACAACAGTGTAAGACCCATCAGAAACGCGATTAATCCATTCCGGCCAAAGGTGGAGTATGAAGAGAAAAGCAATCAAACTGTGCAAGACCCATCGGAAATGCAAAAAAAGCAAAGCAGAAAGCAAACAAACTGCAAGACCCATCATAAATGCAAAAAAGCAAAGCAGAAGTAAACCATGCAAGAACCATCGGAAATGCAAAAAAAGCAAAGCAGAAAGCAAACAAACTGTGCAAGACTCATCAGAAATGCAAAAACCAAAGCAAAAAGCAAACCCTCCAAGATGCATCATAAATGGGGAAAAAACCCAAAAAGCAAACAATCCCCCAAAGACCCATCAGAAATGGGGGGGGCAAACAAACCCTGCAAGACCCATCACAGCATAGAAACATAATCCCAGCACCCAGCCCAAAACCACACTGCAAAACCCACCCAGAACAGTATTTAGAAAGCAGAAAGCAGCACCTTACCTTACCAGGCAGTCCAAAGCCTCACATTCTGTGTGCCTTTTTTTGTGAAAGAGAGAGAGTTGGGGGGGGGGAAGAGATTGAAAGCTAGAAGAAGGAGTAGAAGAGGGAAGTAGCAGCAGATAGGGTGATTTCTAATTTGTATTTTTCTGCTTCTTAGTGGAGTTGTACAGTAGATGGATGAGGTTGGGTAGGGCAGTATTACAGTGAATGTGTACCTGGCTTGCCTCACTGTTTATATATCTGAATTATCTGTCCTTCCTGGCTTCACTCTCCTTTGGCTGCTACGCCTGAGACACAGTGGGTATTAGGTACTGCTGTAGGTAGGGTCTTTAGTTAGGTAGTAAGGTGGGTAGTCCATGCCTCACTCAAGTAGTTACTTCCCCCTTCCCTCTCTTTCTAGGCAGAAATATTGCAATGCATAAGTAGAAGGCTACCTGCCTTATACTCGCTGGATAGTTTAGTGATGTAGGTATCTGTGGAGTTAGAGGTTGGTAGTTCAATTCCCCATTGCATCCCAGAACTAGCCTATGTAGCTTTGGGCAAGCCGCACAGTCTAAGAGCACCCTGCTGCTACAAATATTGTTACTGTATAATAATGTTCAGGATTAGAAATGTAAAATTCACACCTACAAAAGTGAATACAGTATTCAATCTTTTCTCTCTTCTCAGTTGATCCAGTCAATTACTGGCACATCTGTCTCTCAGAATGTGGTTATTGCCATGTCAGGAATCGCCAAAGTCTTTGTTGGAGAGGTAGTAGAAGAAGGTAAATATCGAAAGAATAACCCAGAGATCAATAAATGTCAATGTCACGTTCTCTTGATTGGAATGGCAGCATAACATTGGGCTAATGAAAATGGGACTTTTAACCTGTTTCTCCCACTTGTAGTTATCAGTTATGCAAGCACTAGCTTCCGTAGGTAAAAATCTAGAACCATGTGAAGTATGTCCTCACATTTCTAAGACAATTGTAGGTTATAGCTAGGGTACCCATTTTCTCTTTTTGATTCCTCTATGCAAATTACAAGTGTATATCTAAATATAGGAGTACATGCTTTAATGGAAGCAATTTCTGTTATGATTGGTTGAGAACTTACGATATCAAGGGATATGTATAAAATAAAGTTTCCTTTTTGTTTGCGGAAGTATAACAGATTTTGCAGTCATTGTGTATAACCCAGTTGTACTGAATTGACAGATTTACACAAAAGACTTGCTTTTGTTTTTTGTCCAGCACTAGATGTATGTGAGAAGTGGGGAGAATTACCACCTCTGCAGCCCAAACACATGCGTGAAGCAGTCCGACGCCTGAAATCGCGAGGACAAATCCCTAACTCAAAATATAAGAAAATTCTCTTTCATTAGAGAGGAAATGAGAGAGGTGTCTGCAAGTGTGACAGGGACTTTAAGATGGACTGAATGATTTTTTTAATATATTGCTGATGATGTTTTCAGTTTGCTTAGAACGACCCCATAATGCATTCCTATAATGAAGATATTTCCAAAAGAAATATCCTAACTCTAAAGTCCTGCACCCCTGACAACAGAAACTACTGTATATGCAATGTTATTTGGAGTGAATATGGAAGTACTTTTTAAGTACATAGATGTAACAAGCTTTACAATAATATTATAATAAGGCAATGTCAAGCTTGTTGGACATTATTTAAGATCTCTTTTTAAAGGAAAAAAAAGGTAAGGACAGAGCGGTAAGAATGAAAATTACAATATCCATAACAAAGGGACTATAATTTGCAAATTGCTTTCTTAGAAAGTACTGTATCTCTATGAAAACAAGTGCAATACCTCAAGCTTAACTTACAAGTAGTAAAGGTAATATGTTGTATGAAATTTCATTGTTTTGAAAATTTTCATGTAAACTTCCACTGTACATATTCCTACTAATGACACTGATATTGTTAGTCTAATAAATATGAAGTGGATAGCCTACATTGGTGAAGATGTTTGTGATGTGCATATTACCATGCACAACATATATTAGTAGTCAAAGTCATGGAGATTGGGGCCATTACTCTTGATGGAATGACCCCATTACCAGATATGATGAACCTTTGTGTATCAATTTTTGGAGAACATGAGGAATACGCATGCTGTTGCACTCAATTTCTTTTCCTTAGGGCTGTGGTTGGGCACAGCTAAAACAAAATGCTGGGTTTCATAGGGCTGCTGTTCTGTTTGTCACTGAAAGAAAAGGATACGTTATTGAAATTCATCAGTTTTCTGGTGATGAAATAGGAAGTTATACATAACAAGTCAACAGAAACGGAGGTTAATAAGTTTAATGTGTAACTTTTAAAAGTGGTTCACAGAACCAGTACAATGATAGAAGAAAATGATATAGTGTAACAAATACAAACGCAATACTGTTGAAGGCTTAGATTCAAGTCCAATTTATGCCCAGTGCTCTGTGTATTCTCACAGCATTCTTAGCAGCACTTATAAGAAATTAGAAGTAGTCTACAATAAATAAGACCTTCTTTGTATTTCAGTTATAGCATTTCACAAGTAGTTTTTCCTGTTGACTTCTCTTCAAATGTAAATATAGCAGTGAAAAAAGTGTTTTTATAAACAGAACCACACTAATGTAATTTAGCCACCAAACATATCTATATCAGTTTCAGTGGCTTTCCTCTTTATCCTTGTTGGACACTTAGAGGAATAAAAGTCTTCAGCACAGAGAGGAAGCATCTGGACCATAAATACCACAAGAAGCTGATAAACAAGGTCTCTCTATGCGACTGATAATTACAGCCAAACTGTACCATACTATTTGCCTATCCCTGTCTTTTTTATATTTTGCCCTCTTTTAAGCCAATTTAATGTGTTGAAAGTTGCTAGAAAATGTTCAGTAGAAGTGCAAACATCAGACCAGTGCAATTAAATACTCACTTTGAGTACATTTCTAGTATAATCTTTTTACATCTGCAATATGCTCCACTTTAAAATTCAAATGAACAGAAAGCAATGGGTACAAAATTTAAAAATTTTATGTGAGTAAGACTATCTTTCCTCCTTAATCATGGAGAAGAAATCAGGCACATACAGTCTTGTTTACATGAAAGCTGTCTTTGGGCAATTGATCAGGGATTGTAGATCTTTAAAACGCCAGGATGTAATGTCCTTATGTACATTCACTAGTAACTGTGGAATAACTATGTTGGTTTCTGATCAGAAGCTCTATGTTTGCAGAACACTTGTTTCTACAGGCAGCTTACTGGTTTAACAGAAAGCACACAATTATCCTTAATATGTGTTCATTGATGTTTCCTCTTAGTACTATTTCATACAGCAATAGCATTGTCAGGCTTATAAAGTTTCCAGACTTCAAGCTCTCCCAAGTCTATTTAATTAGGCAAAACTGGATTAACACATAAGGGGAAACTATAAAACACACTATACTCTTTGGATAAAGAGTCTTCTGCCATTGTATTAAAGAAGGGCTGTCTCACTGGGGCATTATCCAATATGGAGAGAGTGAATCTTGTTTATTCCCATGCATGGACAATCTGAGCACAATGCTGCAAAAAGGATGCTCCAGGAAAAAGGCAGAAGCAAAACCAGTTCATTGCACAGAAAATGAACAAGCAGGAGATACAGCACATGCAAACTGATATACAGAAATCACCACTGTTGAATTAATGAAAGTGACAGTGCCGCAGCACAGCTGCAAAGCTTTCTGGCGTTCAGCAGCCATGTGCTTGCCTCAAGGGCTAGTGAATTATGTCAGGGAACCGAAGAAAGATTTCTTCCCCTCCCTTCAGAACGAACTCATTTTAAGCTGCTTTCTCTGATTCACATAGTGAAGGTCACAGACTGACTGCTCCAAGGCAGTCAGATCAAGGCAAACAAACAGATGCCGGAGACAAAAAATTCATTTTGCAGCTGTAGTGGAAGGCTTGTGTTGCCATCAGCTACCAATTGCTTAACAAGTCCTAGATGAAAAATTGCAAAAACTATTTCATTCCGGCATTTTATTCACAATCAAAAGATAGGGATAATTTAAAGCAAAATTGCTGGTTATTAGATTACAGCCTACTAGCCTAGCCATATTCCATTTTGTCATTTACATCTTAAGTGCCCTCTATGATTTTGTATGGTTATTACACAACAACTATGTTCTCAGACTACTCATGGTGTTAAGTACAGTATTATGTTATGGCACACTATATTCTTTTCTTTAAAAAACTGGCAGCACTACTTGCAAACTCCTTTCCATTACATTTTAGGATTGTGACTTAATGTATACACTGTGACTACAGTGCTGGCCAGCTTCTAGCCTCCTCTATGCCATCCTTAATTTTGATGAACTGTATGTTCTGAAGAACTCCGTAAAGCTTGCACACCAAAACATTTGCATTGCATTGGCTTAATAAAAAATAAGTTTTTTTTTCCTTACAGGCAGCACAACAACCTTTAAATTTTGTGTTGGATATTTACAGGTGGTTTAAAAATACCTCTGACATATTACCCAGTTTCTGTAATCAATCCTGTACAATAGTATGTATATTCTTTCTAAAAGTATTATGTTTCATTTCAAAACAAAAATGCAAAAACAATGGCTTAAATCAATACAATGTCTCTGGTAGTACTGAGATGTTCAGCTCTGCCCCCCCCCGTGACCCTTCCCAACACCAAATGTCAGATTCATGTTTTCCCACCCTCAAGTTGGTTTTGAGGGTGCATACGGGGGTGAGGAAGGCATGCAGAGAAATAGTATTTTCCCACTTCTGCTAGCAGAGACCATTTAATGGCTAACTATTCTTCAGACTTTCATCTACTTCATCTTTTTAGTAGCTATGTTTATGCATGGCTACATTAAACATTATGACCACTCCAATTTTAATATTTAAAATGTTACCCTTCTTTTAAAAATGTAAATGAAGTGTCAGGCTGGTTGCATTTCCTTTCTTCCTTCTTTTTTGGCTGGAAAAACAGCACTTAGCACAGGCAAATACAGACCAACATAGCTGCTTTCTTAAAGACAAAACTAGCCTTCTGCACTTACACACATGGTTTGGCAAGTACTACTATGACCTTCTTGCTACTAGAATATGCTGCATATGTGTGATATCAATCTGATTCGGAATCACACATTAAAATAGTGATGCAATATTATAAACACCTGGATAAGAACTAGCCTAAATATGACATGAATTGCAATCTATTTGCATTCAAATGTTGTAAGTGGCTTTTTAATAGAGTTTAATTGCAGTTAGAGCCTGCATGCCTCTTAGGAAGGATTATGACCAATCCTTTTCACATTTAGCTGTTTTTCACCAAAGCTTTACTCAACATAATACCCTCTAGATCAGGGGTGGCAAATTAATTTCTGTGGGGGGGGACATGAAAAATCTGAACTGTGTTCGGGGGCCGAACCAACTTTGCTTAAAAATAAAATGGAACAGTGATGTTATGATTGTTTTTATTTTAAACTTGTTAATCTTCACAAATACTAAAGAGGTTTTTTTGCGGTATGTTAAAGATAAGCAATTGATCAACTTTAGACAAAAAGCTATAATGTTCAAAACTGTCCGCGGGCCGGACAGGAGCGGTTCGCAGGCCATATGTGGCCCTGGGGCCGCACTTTGCCCAGGTCTGCTCTAGATAGATGCTTTGGAATGCAACTTTCAATATCTTTGATCAGTAGCTACCCTGGCTGGGGCTAATGGGAGTCACATTCAAAAATTATCTGAAGGGTACCATATTGGCTAAGACTGATATAGAATATTAACTTCAGGGTCTATGGATAGACCTCAGAAGGTACATGAACTGGGCCCAAAAATGATTTTTCCTTCTGTTTTTGTAGAGATTTTTTATGATTTGTCTACATGAAGGAAACCGGTTTCAAATGTAAGAGAATAAATTGAATAGAGAGAGAGAATGTGTTTAAGTGTAATTGTGTGGGGGAAAGGAGTTCACAGCTTTCATCAGATTCTCAAAAGGGAAAGAATAAATATTAAGAACCATTGCTCGTATATAATCATCACAACCATCATAAAATTGCACAGATGGAAGAAAAGCTATGGATCATCAAGCCCAATCTCTGTCAAAGAGGCACAGTGGGGAATCGAACTCCCAACCTCTGGCTCCACAGCCAGATGTCTAAACTGCTGCACAGGGTGCACAACCGTTTTCTTGGTCATTGCCTGAAATGGTACTTTAAAAAGAAATCAAACTAAACAATCCTCAATAAAAACACCAGTAGAAAGAAAACGGCAATTTGAAGTAGAATAGGAAGCTGACAGAGAAGGGATGTGTGTCAGTTATCATAAGCTTTGTCATCAAAAAACCTTACTTTTTGCTACACAAAGAATGCAATATAGGATTGCTGTGGAGTTTGGTAGACATCTAATTTCTTTGATCACAGGAAGTAGTTACTTCATCTATAGCAAGAAAAGGTCTTTTGCTCGTATTGCTGAATTGTGTAAACTTGTTTGATGTGCAGAGGTGCAGTCTTGTGTTGGCCCAAATCCAACTGCCAATTTACACTTGCATAAATTAAAATGGAAGTAAGTTAAGGCAGAAAAATACTCTTCATTAATTAAGGTACTGTATTTATTGCATTCTTCCATGCATGCTCAGGAACACAATCGCTGCCTTGTTAATTAGAGGCAGTCTCCTGCTGTGACTCAAGCCAACCCATTTACACAAGCATAAATCAGCAGTTGGATTCTGGCCATCAGTTTAATGATGGATTCCTGCACCCCACCAACACATGAAACTGAAAACCCTTTGCCACCCAGAGGGTCTAAAAATACGAAACTAAATTGGAAGGGTTTCTGCCTGGCCCAATTTGCAAATAGACTAGACCTGTTTATTCTTAATGGAGCAATCAGTGAGAATTTCCCAGGGAAATTAACATACTGGTCAGGAAATGGAGCCAGGACTATTGACTTTGTCGTCCCCTCACACAATCTGCTAAAATTAGTAACCTGTCTGGAGGTTGGGACACATTAGGACAGTGACCACCTATGAATTCTCCTGAAACTTTGTTGTTTAGTCGTGTCTGACTCTTCGTCTCCTGAAACTAGGGATCAAGTAATCTATATATCAGAGAAGCCTGATATAGATCCTATGCCCAATTCTGGCTACAAAATAATCAAATGGATTAGTAAAATAGAGTCTGGATTTTCTTAACTCAGTTGAAGCAGCACAACTCTGTAGTAGAATTGTTAACAAATTATCTGACACTTGCTTTCAAGCCTATCTTGGGGTGGCAAGAGCCTTTGTCTGAATATCCCCGGGTAGTTCAATAATTTAGGTATCTAGCTGTGGAGCCAGAGGTTGACAGTTTGATTCCCCACTGTGCCTCCAGGGAGACGAGCCAGCCAGTGTGGCTTCTGGGGCAAGCTGCAGAGGCCCAGAGAAGAGAATGGTAAGCCGCACCTGGAAAGCTCTGAAAAAGGGTCCCCATAAGTTCAGAATTGACTTGATGTCATATGATGATTAACCTGTCTTTACGCAACCAAAAAAACACTCTCATGAGTGCACAGTAGCAAAAAAGCAGTTAGTAATGAGAATTAAACTGTCTAGGGCTAGCAATATCGGGACAATTGCTCCTGTATTGCAACTCCAAAAAGAACAATATAAAGCATTAAGGGCGGGGGGAACGAAAGTGAGTCATTAAGAAAAACCTGGTCCCAGTTTATCCAAGCCATTAGAACATTTTTCTCATGAATCATAGCAGGCAATTTTCAGGCAGAAGTTCCAAGGACATCATGTATTATTTCTGATGTCTCCAGGGGGTCTTATCTCCAAGCATTGCACACAGCCAAGTCAGCTTACACTACTTCCCTGGACATTGGTCTAGAAAAATCTTCCTACCTGGCCACCAATTACAGTGACAGACATCAAAAGACTCATAGCTCAGTTAAAACTAGGGAAGGCCCCTGGGGTAGTTATGATTTTACCAGAGTTGATTAAAAAAATGTTGAGTGCTGGTGGCACTCTACCTAGATTGACCAAACAGCCGAGATCTTTACTTATTGGGGCATGCCCATCATTATTCCAATATATTATAAAGGAGCTGCATATATCTCACCCCTCAAATTACCAACCCATAAGCTTGCTTAGTGTTATGAGCAAACTCTGTACTAGGCACCTTTGCTGGAGGTTGTGGGATGACCAGAGCAGGAAAATGAAACAGCAAGGTTTAGGGCCAGTCATTACATCCTTGATCAGTACTTATATCACAGCAGAGAAGTATAGCACCAAGCCTCATGAGGTACTTTATACTGCTTTTTTAGACCTTAAGAAACCCTAATTCTCACCCACCCAAACTTGTAAACAGGTTGATCCCTGCTCTTTATCAGCTGATTCCTGCTCTACAGCTGATAAAGTAATTTTATCTTTTAATGAAGTAGGGGTTAGGAGAGCCCTTTGGACTTTTATAGCATACTGCTCTAAAGAGCAGCTTGCAATAAACTATCAAAAGACCAAAATTCTGGTTTTCACCAAAAGGTTTGTCAAGTACAAGTGGCAGATGGGCACAATATTGAACAGGTCAAGATCTATAAATATTTAAGATGATTTTTTTTCAGACAACTGGGCTGTGGAGAGTCCACATTGCCCATGTCACTGAAAATGCTCGAAGAACGATTACTGCCATCCTGAGATTCTTTTTTTAAAGGTGTATATGTGTGTCCGATGTACCAACTTTATTCCAAGGCAAGGTACTGGCCCAGTACAGTCTAAATTCTTAAGGACTGTATTTCCTAATGCTATAGTCCTAATGACCTACTCAGAATAGAAGCTGGAATGGTCCCACTTGAAGCAACTACTTGGCTTCAAATCATCTTTGGCTGAAATTAAAGCTTACTTTTGTATCAGCTTAGCACCTCTGATTTTAATAGATAAACACTCCTCAGACTGGGCAACAGCAGTGGAGAGAAAATTCTTGTCCTACAAATTATCCCCTACAGCCCTGTTACATTTAGGATTTATGAAAGCCAAAGAGACTATTAGGGAGTGGATCTGGTATACTGTACTCCAATTTGACAGAGCAATGGTTCCATATTACTCAGTTGACTGAGAATCACAGTGAGATCTTTATCCCAGCAGATTATTTTTATAATTGAGAACTTGCAAGACACCCGAGAGCCTTTACTCTGGCCCATTTCAATGTTCTGCCTTCAGCGTTTTTAGAGGGAAGATACTCACATATATCTTATGATCAGTGTTTTGCCCCTTCCAATCTGGTATGATGAAACTGTGGTACATGTCCTCTTGTACTGCTCATCATGGCGTAAAGATTTGCACAATCTATTTTCCCAATTTTAAGACATTATCCAGGTAGACCCAATACATTTTATATCTTTTTTCTCCTCCCTGATTCCTTAAGTGAAATTACAGCTAAAGTTGCAAAATTCTGTGCATTGGCTTGTACAATAAGAACAATACAGGTGACTAAATAACTGCAGGGATCAGATTAAAGCCATTAGGAACTCACACTTAATTATAATCTAAATCTCAGTCTCCTTTGTATCAATTGGAAACTCTATATGCCTTGTTATTTTATTTTAGTCTTGCATATGTAACATAATTGATCTACAGTTGTAATAATAATAAAGTTAAAGTATGCATTTCTGAATGGTTTTGATATGTCTTTTCTGAAATGTTATTAACATTTCCCTCTGCTTTCACTACATCTTTCTTGTAGAATCTACTTTGTAAATAAAATAAAATATAGCAATCCTCTAAAATTATTTTGAAACCCATCATTGAGACCATTTATGTAAACAGCCTGAAGAAGTTAACACTGGCTCATCATGTGCCACAGTTTAACCTATGCTTCATTCATCTCAAATGATCAGACAAGTAGCACACAAGTGAAAATAAGGTTGCCAGGGTGGGAAACCAAACATTCCACAGCTTTATGATGATATGCTGTAACTTTATACCAGTATTAATCTGGAGTATGTGTCATGGGATACAATTCATGGTTCCTAATTTGTCAAATGAAACTTTGAATGTAGCACATGACACAGAAGGGATTTACTGGTCTCACTTCCTCTGTGCCTGTCCAAGATTATCAGTGGAGTGTAATGCTATGGAAGAGGGAATGCTTCTAGCAGCCTTGAACTGACAAGGAATAGGGAGTTTGTTAAACAGGTAGTTTCTCAACCAATTATACACAGACAGAGGTATGATGTTCCCCAAAGGCAATGGTAAAGCCAATGGGCAGTGCTTCTGAAGAGGCATGAGGAAGGCTGGTGATAACCAACACTCCATTAACACAGTGTTACTATAAAAGGAGAGTAGAAAACACTTTAGTGGGAAATTGTAATCACCCAGGCTTTCTTTTTGATACCAACATAGTTGACAGATCTTACATTTTTTTGCTCCCAGGAACCTCTTTCTATATTGGGTGTATAACTCTTCACCATTCTTCAATGTTTCAGGCGCAGGGTTCTGCACCAAAGTTCCAAGAATTTTATTTCCAGTGCCTAACAAGGGCCCAGATAAGTAGAATGACTGTACTGAATCAGGGTATGGCAGGTACGTTCCCCAACACTTGTCTGCCACCTCCAGCAGAAATAAAGCAGGACACAGGTCATAGTAGAAAGAGTCACAGTTTGTCAGCACCACTTTTAGACAACTTGGATAGGGCATTTCTTTGTCATGTGGCTTGTCAGCCTTTAGATTCAGTGCTACTATGCTTTAGATGGAGTACCGTTTCTAGACTTAGGTACACAGTTGTAAAATCCAAAACACCTGATTTCCCCCCAGGTGTTCTTTCGCTGTTCTCCTACTTCCATCTCCTATAATGGCACCTCATTTCTGTTTATCATGTTAATAGCTCTGCACTGAAGACAGTCTAAATAACTGCTTTCCAATAAGCAAACTTTTTCAATGCTGGTAGTGATCTCTGATTGCCCTGAGCATCTGCAGCCCAGGCCTCTGCTGTCAAAGCTGAAAGAGAGGATCATATTTTCTAATTTCCTGTAGCAGGCGCATTTTGTCCAGATTGGCTTCTGCAAGTGCTTTTTTGGTAACCTGCAGTTCTCTCTCCAAAGCTGGCACTTCTTTTAGCTGCAACATACAAAACAGGAAACAACATAAAGGTAAGGCATTATGCTTATATTATCTAAAGAGATACATTTATAGCAGGTTTGCTCTCTTGCACAGAGGCTGAGCTATCTAATACCCACTAAATACCTACTAAAATCTAGAGATTTTATGGAGAAATTGATTCCAAATGTTCTTCAAGGTAGAAAATGATCTAGATTCCAAATGTTTGTATCAGATTAGAAAGGAGTTCAGATTACAAGTTTCATCCTCCTGTGAGGTTGGGTGTCCTGAGATAGCACTAGATTTCTATCAGAGGCAAATTGCTGAAAATGAGCCATATTCTCACAGTTTCTGGAGAATTTTTCTGCACCATCTATGAAGGGGATGTGCTTAGATCCTGAGGAAGTGGATATCGCCCATGAAAGCTTCCTATTTGTTTTGTTTTTCAAAAGTCCAGTAACAGGTACCACCTATTCTACATGGAACAATGCTTGATTTCTATGTTCAATATTTATGTTAATGCTTTCACAACTGTAACAAATGAAAACAATTTTTAAAATTATGTAACCAACATCAAGCCAAATATTAGTTCGCAAGATAAGCATATTAATATTCAAGGCAAACCTCACATTTTCTTTAAAAGAACAGTAACAACAAAAATAGTAGTACAAATGGCACCACAAACACATTACACCAATACCTCTTTGTCTGGAGAGCACACATCTTTGCTTTTGTTATAAAAAATGCAAAAGTACATTGGTTGGTTCATACAGATTCTGTTTCCCCCCTCTACATATTGGTACTGTGTTTTGCCTTACATTTTAGGCTGTAAGCCTGAGGGCAGAGGCTGATTTATTATCTATATTGTAAGCCACCCTGGAGAGCCTCTTTTTCCTGAACAGCAGGGGATACATGCAATGAATAAGTAATAAAGAAGGTTCCAGGGAAATCCCAGCTTATTCTTTATGTATCGCATACGTATGCATGCTACCTGATTATTCCCACAACTAGCAAGAGGAGATGAAAGTACCTAGTTTAGTCTGTGGGTTTGGTTTTTTAATTTTTTGACATAACAAAAAGTGCCTTTCAATTCTAATCTTGAAGTGGGGGGGAAAGTTCAGTTCCTGGTTTTTATGCTAGGTGGACTGCAAGCTGACAGCACATGCTATGCTCAGTTCAGCAGTGGGATTTGTACAGCTCCCCAATGATATTCCCCCCCCCCCATTTCTACTTTGCAAAAATGGGAACATCCTACCTCCAAAATGTTCCAGAACAGCAGAATTATCCTATAAAGCAACCATTCTCAACCTTTGTTTGTTTGTTTGTTTTTGGCCGTGGCCATAAACACAATATGAAAAAAAACCCCAGGCAGAATCAGGATTGTCTAACTTGCATAACAAACCATATAAGGTGGTATGTGAAGAACTGTTTCCAGTTTGTGGCCCCTCTTTAAACATGCCTGGGGCTCCCAGGGGACCAGATGTCCCCCCCAATTGAGAATGGCTGCTCTAAAGAAAGATGTAGCTCCCAACTTGCTTTCACAAAATGAAATCAGATTTTTTCAAAATGGGAAAGTGGTTTTTTTAAACAAAACAAAACTGAAATGACTTCCCATTTGGGAGGAGAGGGCACAGCTCACAGAGTAACTCAGGGGAGGTAGAAAACGGCCCCTGGAACCTCCAGAGTTGCTTGTGTCCTTGGCAAAATTTCTTGAAAGGACTGTTCTGCACACCAAAATCTGCATACAGATTCATAGTTCACTGAACTGCAAAGAAAGGGTGATGTAGTACTAGTGCAGCTTTCATTCCTCCCCTTCCACTTCCCAGCTTCTGATGCAGCTCAGAAAGCAGCTGCAAAGGGTTTCCCAGCCTTCCAGAGCAAACTTTTGGGAGTGTACAGGGGCTGCAGTGCAGATAAGAAGTTGCCTCTTCCTGATTCTGCTAACAGAAGCAGTTTCATCAGCAGATGCACCTCACTGGATCCCAATATTTACAAGAAAAATGTGATAATTTGGATTTATTACAAGTGAAACACACTTGTAATAAATAGATGTACTATCTTACTTCCATTTGATTCCAGATGACATCTCTACAGAACAATATGGTTGTGTATTAGAGATGTATTTCTTACATTTATATTAAGAGGAACAAGTAGAGCACTAAGTGCCTCAAAAATGAATATGTTTTAACTAGCATGAACTTTTGTTCACTAAAGCCCACTTCATCAGATGCATGTGATGAACCAGTCTTTACTGCAAGAGATTGGCATAACTATCTCCTGGAAATAATCAAATTCTGTTACTGAGAATTGCGTAGAAACTGTGTAAGAAAACTATAATACAGTGGTGCCCTGCATGATGACGATAATCCATCCGATTGAAATAGCTGTTTAGCGAAATCGTTGTCATGCGAAATCTGTTTTCCCATTGGAATGCATTGAAACCCATTTAATGTGTTCCAATGGGGAAAATACCTCATCATCCAGCGAAGATCACCCATGGGGAAGCCATTTTGCGAGCGCCGATCAGCTGTAAAAATGGCTGTCCTTCGAAGCATAGGTCCAGAAAACACAGAGCAGCCATTTTGCAAAGCCGACGATCAGCTGTAAAAATCGTCGTCTTGCGAACAAATGGTTCATGAAGCACGGACCTAATCAACGTCCAGCGAAAATCCCCCACTGGAATGACTGTTTTGCGAATCGCTATAGCGATCGCAAAAAGTCATCGTTAGGCGGATTCGACGTTTAGCGGGGTTGTAATCTTGTGAGGTACCACTATATACTGTAGCAATATAGTATAATGTAATAATATAATAAAAATACATAAAAGAGGCAGACAGATAGACACATATACACGTGCATATACAAAGTTACGTCTGTGGTTTGTGTGTATGGCGAATACTTTTATATAGTTTCTTTAGTGATTGCAAGCTGCTAGTTCCACCACAAGGACATACAGCCTACCTGTAGCTCATCCTCTGTCCCTGATGAAACAACAGAGCTTTTCTCTGCTGAGATCCTCCGTTTCTTAAGACTTTTCTGAGGCCTTTTCTTCACAGATGATCCCTCCTCTTGTGAAGCTGGAAAATAACATAGACATTTATAGACATGGGGATAGTCTTATTAAGGATATCTTTTTAAAATCTTTTGTCAACTTTTTTTTAAATTAAGAAACTGATAAGGACAGGCAATGCAGGAGCAGTGACATCAAATGCCATCTACAGTTTCAGCCTCTTTTTAACTCTTTTACATAATCTAACTTAATCATTATATTAATTATTTCAGGGCATCAGTATCATACCGCCTAGAGTGGTCGAAATGACTAGACACACGGGGTATAATTACAATTAATAATAATAATAATAATAATAATAATAATAATAATAATAATAATAATAATAATAATAATAATAATAATAATAATAATAATAATAATAATAATAATAATAATAATAATAATAATAATAATAATAATATCAAGAAAATGGAAACTGAGAAACAATAGTGGTTTCTAGGAGATATCTCGAAGATGTTAATGCCGCTCCAGTCATTTTGGGTCAATGCCACTGGAAAAGGTATGACTGACCTGTTACAACAAACTCTCCATCATCATTGCAACAAATAGCAATGTGGTCCATCACCAAGATTATGGGGAGGGGACCAGGGGACGTTGGATACACGCGAGGACTGTCATCCTGAAAAACAAACATCATTTGCTTATTTGTATTAAAGATAGTTGTGTCCCATATATTTACAATAATGCTTTTACACACTATTCTCCTTGATAATAAAGAAAAAAATTGAAAACAAGAGATGTTCTCCATTTATTGGAATGGAAGAGTGAAAAGTGATTTTCTTCTACAACGGGTCTTGTGGAGAGGCGAGAAGGATCTGGCAACTCAGACCCAGGAAAAGTTATGATATCTTTATTGTTATTCCAAGATTTTATCTCTCAGAATAGTTAAGAATCCTATGATGTGCCTATTAATACTTTTTTAACAGGAACAATTTCCAGAGACAAAGAAGTCTTACTTTTTAATTTGAATGGGCTGTATATATTGAGCAACGGAAACTCTTCCCAATGTTGAGACTGACAGTCATCAGAATGCTATTCATCCTGGTGAATTTGACTGTTGTTGCATCTTTTTACAAAAAGTTAAGCAACAGAAAGGACTGCAAGCAGGAGGTATTGGTGATAGTGGGGAGGGATGTTTATGTTACTTTACTTGACACAAAACAGAATGCTTTAACACATGCTTAAACATATGCCATCAAAAAGCAGGGTGAAAAATACTGTGCTGCATGTAATCCAAAAAGCATTTATTGTGAATATAGCACGGATATCAAGAGGCCATTTAATATCTCTGCTAGTTTTCATATGGGATGTGTGGAGGATGGAACAACCAGCAATCCCTTTGAAATCTGAAAGCAATTATAAGCAGTATGTTTGTACAGATCAGTTTCAGAGTCTTCATTTCCAAACCAGAGCTCTTCTGAGGCTGGAGGCAACCAGCTCAACAATGAAAACTTAAAAGCAATGCAAAAAAGGGGGGAAAGACAGTCATCTGAACCCTGACTTGGAAATGGTTTTCAGATTGTCTTGGCCAATAAAAATAAAACCATATGTACTTGGAATTAATTTTTACATTTTTTTTCTGTCACTAAGAGATTCCCACATTTCAAAAAAAAATGTGGCCAGCCTTGCACTGTTGAGTACATCTTTCTAATGGAGCCTGTTTCCAGAGAAAGATGAGAAACAGGATGGAGGGGGGGTGCAGAAAAGCTTGGTGATAGGAATGACCTGAAAGGGGCACACTCAAGCAATTTTGAGAATTGTTTTAGTGCACTTGTATCTTCGCACTGTTATCCAGCTGCAGCCTTCCATTGGATTTCATATGTTGGACTGTTTAATTTTTCTGATGTCTGTTTTATTTACTGTAAACTATATTTTACTTCTGTAGACACTGTTCTATTACATTACTTCTATATTTTTGAAATTTTACCAGACTATGTGCTGCCCAGGAAACTGAATGGGCTAATGGGCAATATAAAGGCTAACAAGTTAATATCTTTTATTTATGCCCTCACTCTCCTTTTAATGGTCCCTAGTCACATGGCCTTTTCCACTGCTCTACTTTACTGGGTGAATAATTTCATCAAGCTGCGCAGCTTGGCTCCAAGAATTCTTTGGGGAGGCAGTCACCTGAGCTCTAGCCTCACCATTTATATACATCACATCACAATTCTTGCCCCAAATGCCCATTTGCTTCTTCTGACACTGGTGAGAAATCCTTCTATAGCCCTTTCCAATCTATTTTTATTAGAACTGCCCAAAATACAGTGGTGTCTCGCTTAACGGGTGCCCCATTTAACAACGAAATCACATAGCGATGAGGATTTTGCGATCGCTTTTGTGATCGCTTTGCGATGGTCTGAATGGGTTTTTTTCGCTTTGCAATGATCGGTACCCTGCCTCACTTACCGATCATCACAAAACGATGATTTTAAAACAGCTGATCAGCGGTTCCAAAATGGCCACCGGGTAAAAAACATGGCCGCCCACTGTGTTTAGGGACGGATTCCTCGCTTACCGGGCACCCAAAATGGCCACCGTATGGAGGATTTTCGCTTAAAGGTAAGTTTTTAGCCCATAGGAACACATTAAACAGGTTTTAATGCATTCCTATGGGCTTTTTTATTTCGCATAGCGACGAAATCGCTTTGCAGCGATTTTTGCTGCACGGATTATCATCGCTATGTGAGGCACCACTGTAACTGGATGTCATCTTCCAACCTGAACATCTCACCACTCATTTCAAACTCCAAATTGTTTATGAATAAGTTTTAAAAATAACCTTTCTAATGCAGATCCTGGGACAACCATATGTCCACAATTTATTTATGTATTTGTTTGTTTGTTTATTTATTTATTTATTTATTTGTTCAATTTATATCCCACCCATCTGGTATATTCTACCACTCACAATCCCTCCACTGTAACAACTGTGCATTACTCCTACTGTCTGCTTCTTAATTTTTAAATGGCTGCCAATCTACAAGATGGCCCCCATCCTCTCATCCCATGACTGCAAATAATAATAATAATAATAATAATAATAATAATAATAATAATAATAATAATAATAATAATAATAATAATAATAATAATAATAATAATAATAATAATAATAATAATAATAATAATACAGTCAATGACTAGGAAGATAAAAATACATTATTTAGATAAAATCACATAATATCAGAGACATTGGTCAAGACATGTCACCATCAATGCACCGTCTGGCTCTTTTATGGCATTAAAGTTAAAAATAAGTTCTAAGTTAGCCAGCAGCATTAAAGAATATAAAAGCTTTTAAAACATCACAGGAGTCACATGATATTAGATGAAATTAAGAGACACATATAACCCTTGAATTGCAAAGTTTACTTGGAAACCTTCAGTAAGGGACTGTAGCAAGGGGTCTATGTCAAACCTCTTGAAACTTCAAGTCCATTAAGTGTCTACACTAGATCATCCATGTGTTTGCTAAACTCTAAAAAGTTAGTCAGGTGGGACAGACCTTTGCCAAAGCCATGGTCATTCTTCTTCAGCAGCACCTGGTTTCCTGTATGCTTGAAAATGGTGGTCTATATTACTTTCCTTTCTTTTCTAATGCTAACAATAGACACACTCACCTTTAGTACAATCTTGGTATCCACAATTTCAATCTTCATGGGGATAACCTCAGGAATCACCTCATCCTCAATGAAGGGCCCAAGGCTAGAAAAAGAGGAGGTCAGCAGCTCTGCAAGATAGCTATGGACCAGCAAATGCAAAAATCCATTTTGGACAGCCAGAGGTGAGTGCACTGCAGCGCTCGGTCCTATTTCATATCGCAAACATACGTGAGGCTGTGTCTGGCTAATTTCAGTGGTTGCAGGCGTCTCTGAGTTTGGGTCTCCTAGAAGCACAAAGTGTTTGTAATGGAAGGACTGTATAGTCAACAACATTGTTAATTTTATTGCACTATTTTATCTTTTTTTCCACCAATGCTGCTGACTGAACACAGTTAATTGTATTCACTACTGAAAGCTCCTTACAGATTGATTTAATTCAGTTTTGGGCCCTCAGTTTCCCCAACAGAAATCACAACTGCTGTTAGCATCTATGACAACATAACCTAAGCAGTGTATTTTCTGATTTACTTCATAGGAAATGTCTGCATGTCTTATTACCAAAATCATGAAACAAACATAACCTTCTCCTCATTAAACAGCCATTGAACCTTTTCTAAAACTGACTTTTAAAACCCTCGCCGTTTTTAAACAAGGGTCTCTTTGTACTAAGAAACAAAGATATTTTATATTGCTAGTTCAATGTACTGTATTTAATTTTGTCTTGCGCCATCTAGTGACCAACAAATAAATGTACAACAGAACAAAGATGATTCAAAATAAATAAAATCTATAGCTTTCTCATTAAAAAGATAGATCAGATGGAAATTTCTGCTGATAAGGTAACCCAGCTCAAGAATCTGAAGACTCAAGAATATCCACCCATCCTCTCTACTTCACATTGTCTCAGAGCTCAGAGTGCTGTCTTATACACACATACATAATTAGAATAATTGAATATCATCAAGTCATTTCGAACTTTACTGTAATAAGAAACCTTTTAACGTGTATCTGAAGTTAATTAGGTCAATGAAGTCCTTGGTCAGAATCAGTCTGGAAAACGTCTTCATTTGGCTCATGAGAGAAGAGGAAGGCTAGTGTCAGACTTTGTCCCTTTTTAATGTTTACAGCAGTGCTTGGATCAGCAAATGCGAAAGAACATAATGGTGGACATAGCACGCAAAGAAGGCAATTCCTTTAGCTCTCATTGATGAAAACCCAAGCTGACAGACAAGAGTTAGGGCAGCAAGACTTCCAGCAGACTTAAGCTGCAGCATTTCTCTTAAACAGTTATTCAAAACTTTTACTCAACTGTCATGTGCTGTTGGTGGAAAGAAATAGGAAGTGAGAAATAAAACTTCTGTTTCAACAAACTTCATTTATGTATATTCATCATCGTCAACTTCAACCAAACAAACAAGCAAGCTAGCAAACAAAACCCTTTCAAATTATGGACCTGCATCCCAGACAGTAGTAGTCTGCATTGAAAGAAACCTGGGAGCAGAAGGTCTGCCCCTGTGAGAGTCTTTCTCACTGTCCTCCATCCTGCAGATATTTTGCACATACAGTGGTGCCCCGCATAGTGACGATAATCCGTGCAGCAAAAATCGTCGCTATACGGATTCGTCGCTATGCGAAATTAAAAAGCCCATAGGAATGCATTGAAACCCCTTCAATGCGTTCCTATGGGCTTAAAACATATCTTTTAGGTGAAAATCCTCCATATGGCGGCCATTTTAGCTGCCCTGTATGCGAGGAATCCGTCCCTGTTTTACCTGGCGGCCATTTTGGAACTGCCGATCAGCTGGGGGAAAAACATCGGCATGCGAAAATCGGTAAGCGAAACAGCTTACTGATCGTCGCAAAGCGATTTTCCCGCATAGGAAACATTGTCGCTATGCGGATTCGTCGTTAAACGGGGTGCCCGTTATGCGAGGCACCACTGTATTTTGACAGCAAGCAAGAAGAGGGTGCCTCCCTCTTCCACTGACAAAAGTAGTAAAAATACTTAACTAGATGTCCTCTTTTATATTAGGACAAGCATCCTACATATGCTATTGACTGTGCCTACAGTCAAAACAGTCTTTACACATAAAAATCCCCTCACATGTGCTGGAATTGCTTAACTCTAGCCAAAATTTCCAGTGACTAACAACATACCTGTGGAGTCACTCTGCAGATAGTGCCACATACTAATATTTCCTAGGTGTTCAGGGGTGAGATCCATAATCTGAAGGGCAAGTGCCATATCCTCTCCTTTTGTTTCTATCACACAGTTTATTTCACTCATTTTCAGCACCAGGACAGATACCTGAAAGAAAAAATCCAACGAACAAATTAGCATTGCAACATTGCCACTCTTTTCCAAACAGTTCAGAGAAATGCTACTTAAGAGAACAGGGGTGGGGGGTGGGTCTGACCTGCTGGGAATTGGGCTCCTGCCCACTCAGAGAAGCTGAGCTGTTGATATATGTTGATCCTCCTTCTTCATCTGCCAGGGGACTTGATCTGATATTTGCATAATCAAGGACTGGGGTGAGACGTCCTGGTGGAAGAGGATCCAGACTAGGATCTAAAGAAAAATTAAGAAGTGACAGAACAGTCCTGCCTTTATATTATGAAGTCTGATCTCTAGCTCTGCAACATTATTTTAGCCAGGCAGGATTCTCTGAATCCTGAAACATATGAAGCTATTATTCCAATGCATTTTAAAATGAACCTAAAATAATACATGTTTGCAATATCACAAATGACTGTAGTTTCTGAGTTACAGCATTTTCTCTGTCTTCAGAATCCTTTGCTACATCCTTTTAGAAATAGTCCTAGTATGAATTCCCTACAATCCGTCACTGCATCTTGCCACCAAGAAAGCAGTTTTTAAATCCATAGGTACATTTACACACTGAACGTAAGATGCTTTTATGCAAATGTACTCCAAAGTAGTTGTTCTGTATAAAAAATCAGCAGAGTCTAGCACTAAATGGAAACATCAGAACAGCAGTGGTAACATTTCTGCACATATTTCTCATGGGAGGGTATTAATGGTTGTTCTGATAACTTTGCCAAATTACTCAACGGGGTTTGAGTTAAGACATTTAAAAGGCCTGGCCTACTAAACATACTTCTTGTTTATTATCACTGTTGCACTGAATGGAACAGAGAAAAATTAAGAGGGAAACAGATGTTTCCACAGGTCAGTATTTTGACTCCTATCTGGTTTCTGTTTCACATTCTTCAGCAAAATTAGCTGGGTGAAGGGATCCAGAAGGGCAAGAAAACCTCTCTAGCCGTAATCAAATTCAGAACTGAACTCTTAAGGACAGTCAAAATATACCTGAACATGTTTAGCATAGCAGGCTACCAGACTGAATTCAATCCCTAATTAAAAACTCTTTCATCTAGGAGTTAGAAAGGCCGCTACAATCAATACCATATATCATGGTAATCACCTGCTAGAAAAGCAGGATTCCAGGAATAGAAACAGGCCTTTGCAACAGAGAATCCTTAAATGTGGTTGCTGAACCTTTCTCACTAAGAGGAGGCTATCCATAAATATTTCAACAACTTTGCATTAGGGAATGCCTGGTTTCAGACCTTTCCATGTGGAAATAAGGTTTAGCATAAAAAGATGTAGACAGCTAATGGGAGAAAAATATTAATACAGATCTACTATCAAAAACTGACTGATTACTACAAATCAAAATGTGACCTTCATCCATCTCTATTTACAGCTGGTTTGTCTTTCGTAGCAGGTCACTACCCTGAATCCTCTGTGAGGTTTTCCACCACCCCCTTTTCTTATTCCATCCCATTTCCCTCGAGTTCTAGTTTTTAGTTCTCATAAAGCTAAGCACTCCTTTCAATTTCACTGCACCTTCACTATTAGTTCATTTTCTTTTCCTCTGTTGTGCTTACTAGTCCTTCACTTTTCAGCCCAACCAAATTCATTTCCCTCCTTTGTACAAAGCATACAGCATCTCCTGTCCTGCGTATTTTGCTTAGCCAAAAATGTTAGTTCATTTGTCAAATATGTCTTAAATATTCCAACAACTTTTCCTGCAGTCAGTCAGAATGTTCACAAGCATTTCATTACATCATTGCAACTCAGCCAATGACTTGAAGAGATTTACAGTCAGCTAGCTGACATTTTCATACTGATCTTTCTTTCTCACACTGGAAGAGATTAATAATGAGTGATTAATGATAAGTGGCAGAACATTTTTGTGCCACTGTCTCACTTGAGTTAGCCGGACTTCATTATCACTCAAGAGTCCTTATATTATTAATTTGTAAAACAGAGGAAGTGTAAACATTTATTCTTATTACCAGAATCCAGAAGCATCACAAAACCATCACTGCCATCACTGTCCACTGATAGCCTGTCTTCAGGACCACTGCCATCTAGTGAGCTGGTATCAAAGGAATGCTGTGAGGCAGTCCTCTTCATGGAGAAGAACCGCATTCGTCCACTACCACTTCCTCCTGAAGTCAGTGTGCCCTCTTCAGCCTTTGGTGCAGGATCCCTATCAAGAAGCATCAAAACAGACTGTGTGCCAATCATCACAATTACAACACTGTCCATCATTATGAGAGACAGTAAACAGTGGGAAGGTTACATATTCTGGGAACCTTCTGTGCATGAAAGTTGGGGCATGTTTTAGGTCACTCTAAGACTCTTACTGCAGTCCTTGCTGCCGCCACCACTTCCCTCTCACCGACAGCTAAGCCATCCTTTGTTAGTAGTGCAGTGTTATTATGTGCACTCAGGCTGCTTCCAACTTACAGCAGTTTTAATAGGCTTTTCAAAGTACATGAGATGTTCAAGGAGTGATGTACCGCTGCCACCCCACATTCATGAATTTCTGTGACCAAGCAGGTATTTGAACGCAGGTCTTCTTAGTTTTAGTCTGACACACTGTCACTACACTACACAGACTCTGACCACACTGTTAGAGTAAGGAACACATTCCCCCCACATATAGATGCACAGGGACATTTCAGATAGCCAAAGATAGAAGCTAAACCTATCTTTTGCATCAGTGACCCCAAAATCACCTCTCAATTGCATCTCAGTTTTACTGTCCAGAACTCAATGGAAACCCCAGAGAATTTATCTTTGATTGTCATAGTCTGTCCCCCTCATTTTGCTAAGATCTTGTAGCCAAGAATGTTCTGCAGTCAAGTGTGCAGAATATACATGACTTCCTACTTTTAGGAAAAAGCACCTTTTGGAATAAGTAAAGGACAGATTTGGGGGACTTTGAGATCAAATAAATAACACTGCCTTAAATGGAATTTAATCTACTTCCAAAAAAGCAATTTAAAAAACACCAAGAAGAAAACTGAGTGTGGAAAGGGTGAGGCAAATGAAAGTTTCCTCTTTGCTTAGAAAGCAAAGATGAGAGTAAATGGGTATCCCAGGGAATATAATCCACTTACGCTGCTGCTACGAAAATATTTTTAAAATCACTCACTTAGCTTGGGGATGAAACAGCATTTTCTGCACAGAAGCCATCTTTTCCTTGCTCAAACTGAAGGCATCTTTTGTCAGAGACATGGCCTCTTTGGTGAGGTCCATGGTCACATGCAATGCTTCCTTGGTAGCACCCTTCGTTATATGCAATGCACTGGATAATTCCATCTCCATGTTTTTTAAAGGGATCACCTCTTCTTGGCCATTGAGGGAGATCTGTATACCACCTAAGGGATCTACAATAGAAGATGGGCTGGAAGGAAGGACTTGAGGGTCTTGAGGATGGCTGCCAAGCTCACTCTGTCTCTCAGCACCAAGGATTTCTTCAGCCTCATGTGCTTCTTCTATAGGGCCTTTCCCCCTAATTATCTGCCCATGTAACTCTTCTCCTGCCAGAGACCCATCACTCTGTGATTTCACCATAGTATCCTGTAAAGCACTCACACTTGTATCTGTGTTCTCAATTCCGCTGTCCTCTAGTACTTTTGTGGGACTGCCATCTTCCTTCTCTGAACTAGCATCTGATTTCATCTCTCTGCCTTCAGCAGCTAGTCCTTCCCTGCTCTCTGAAGGGGAAAGTTCAGATTCTATTAAACTTGTAGTATCTGAGTCGACAGATTTAGGTTCCAAAACAGGCCCTGGAATAGGATGCATTAGCAAGGCCAGCTCAGCACTATTGAACATGATGCCCATACACATGGTTATGGAATCTAGAGGGGACCCCATCATTTCCTGACTGTCTTGGGTCAATTGTTCCTGAAATGTTTGCAGGACTTCCTTCATCCTAAGTAGCATCAAATACTGGTAGTGGTTGAGTCGCACCTTCACATGTGCACTTGAATAGAGAAGAACATGGACATCAGCAGATACTTCCACATCTTCATCATTCTCTTTACCATTGACCTCATAGTTATCTTCTTCCAAGACACCCTTTGTAGCTGGAGTGAGATAGATGCTTTTCAAGTCCTGCTCAGTCTTAGATCTTTGGCAGAACTGCTCTTCTCTGGAAATGACCTGATGTCTTGCATGGTCACTAAAGCTAGCAGAAGACTTGACTTTAACTTTTGAGGCAGAGGACAATTGTTGAATGGTTGCCTGGGCTTCCTCCCATCTCTTTGGGAGGCAGGCCCACACACAGAGCGGGAAGGGGTATATAAAGTTTAGGGCTTTGCCTTTTGAACTTTTGGTCCCTTCAAAGTCCAGGGAGATCTGGGTGAAATTAACAGACCAAAGGTCTTCAGAAGCTGAGGGCCTGCCCAAGGAATGGCGGAGGTCTGTAAGTTTCTGGGTTTTGGTGTCCACTTGGTATGCATGACGTAAGAAGAGGGTGTGAAGGAGGCTGAAATTATCCTGGAATTTGGGGAATTGGGTATAGCTAGAGTGGAAGAATTCTGAAGCTGCAAATCTACGGAACAGGTTCTGGAGGGCCAAACAGCTGCAGTGGGGAGCATGCCTTGTGTTGGTAGCTGTCATTTCTGATGTGCAAATGGACAGACACTGAGGGCGGTCCTGGTGATCAACTACTTTCTTCTCTACTGGGATGTTTAGCTATAGCAATGGGAGAGAAAAGGGGAAAAGAACATAAAATGATCTCCATAGATGTAAACCAGTGATTCCAAACCTTGGGTAACCTAAGTGTTCTTGGACTGCAACTCCCAGTAACATCGGCCAGCACAGATAGTGAAGGCTTCTGGGAACTGTAGTCCAAGAACACCTGGGTTACCCGCAGTTGGGAGCTATGGATGTAAACAATGCAGTGTATCCTTGATTTGATCTGAAATAAAAACAAGTGTCTGTCACCCATGGAGGTACTTTTTATGGAAAAGACTATTTAAAACACATTGCTAGCTTATTCCCTCAACAGCCATATGAAGACAGATTACTTGTATTAATAACAGAGAACTGAGACTGACAGTCTGTGATTTACCTAATGCCACACAAGAAGCTCATGGATGAGCAGAAAACTGAAAAAGATTAAATTCAGCATCTTCTCCAACAAGACAACAGTAGTTCATGCTATATACTACAGGCAATTTTTTTATTTACTTTATATCCCACCTTTCTTCCCATAAGGGAACACAAGGTGGCATACAACTATTTAAAAATACCTGCAAAAAACCACAATGATTGGTAAAATAATGCTATGATAGTCTCTTGGAAGGCTGCAGATGGATATTTTTTAAAGCCAAGCACTTTTTGTCACAGGCCTGTTCTATAAGCACTGATTCAGAAGAAACTTTCAGAGAACCTTGCTTATAGCTATCTTATCTGCACCATTGCATACAACTGGCATTGTGATAATATGACAGCAGAACTGACATCCACCAGTAGTCTACAATAAAAACAAGATACTGTATGTTATTATTACATTATAATCCAGTTAAAACAGTATCAGTCCAAGCAACATTAAAAACCTGCTGATATTATTTAGTTCACCTTGAGCCACTAATGCAACAAAGCAGATTTCCCTCTGGAGTGCTTTCATATGTTCAGCCTAAAAACACTCTTATCATGCCTTCCCATCCTATTTCTCTGACAGTGGGAAATATAAAGACAAGCCCCAGTTGCTGATATGATATAAACACTTTTACTACAGTCACATAGCCTTCTTTTCCTTTGAACCTTGGGCAAATGTCACATGATCAAACAGACTAAATAAACAAATTGATTGATCAATTTTTCATCATCATCACCATCGTGTGCTTTCAAGTCAATTCTCACATGGTGACCCTTTCCAGGGTTTTCTAGGCAGAGAATACTCAGAAATGGTATACTGTATAATAATACTCATTATTATAGGGGCAACCTGGGACTGTGCAGCTTGCCCAAGGCTACACAGGCTAGTTCTTCTGGGATGCAAGTGAGAAAATTAACTCCCAACATCTGGATAACTCATTAAGCTATCCAATCAGCTTAATAAAAGAATACAGATCAATAATAGGAACATATACTCTTATTACCAATCTGTCTAAATCTTCTTCTTAAACTAGGAAATTTTATGATTTGTCCTCAAATGGAATTGGAAAAAGCTGTCAATTTTCTGCAGGTTGACATGAGAATGTTCAAAAGCAAAATGGTTGCTTTGCAAAGGCAGACACTGCCTTTCCCCTCTCCCCTTATCTCATGAGTATCCTTTTGCCTTATACCCGTGAGAGCATTACAACAAATGAAAATACCTTCAGCGTGAAGCCATCCAATCTGACATCAATGTGTTCATCTCGCTTGCCAGAGTTCTCCAGCTTGTATATAGCTTTGAAGTGTTGTAGGCTGCGATAGAGATCAAGGCAGAACAAGTTCACCCAAAGCATGCTCACTGTGTCCAAGGTGAAAATCAGACCATGCAACTGCAGATACAGGTTGGGACATGGAACTGGAGAAGGGAAGAAAAATATGGGTTAACATTTATTTATTTATTTATTTATTTATTGGACTTATATACCGCCCCATAGCGCTACAAGCACTCTCCGGGCGGTTTACAATTTTAATTATAAAGGCTACACATTGCCCCCCCAGCAAGCTGGGTACTCATTTTACCGACCTCGGAAGGATGGAAGGCTGAGGGTTTAGACTGCACAAGTAAAGAGGGTGCCTTGCCTTGGTAACAATGACACATTCTCTGCACTCAGCATCTTGCCTCTAAGAGCAACTAGCATTAAAAAACAAACAAACCTTAGATGTGTCCTATAAGGCAAGTCTAGCTTTACCATTCCTCTCAATTTCATATCCATCAGAGAAGTTCTGGATATCTTTGAAAATGTTGCTCATCTTTATTACTTCTTACTTACTTCTTGCTATTAATTTGACTTTATCTTTCTTGAACCTAGCTTGCATTAGCAACTTTTAGCAAGACCCCAGGACAATTTGGACCAGAGTGGGTGAACATGTAGCTTTTCAGATATGATGGGCTGCAGTTCCCATCACCACTCACCACTGGCTATAGTTGCCGAGACTCATGGCAACTGTAGCTCAACTGTAGCAGACGGATGGGCACATATTTCCCATCTTCTCTGAGTGTAAAGGACAGAGCAGTTATCCACTGAGTGAAAATGGCTGTGTTTGTTTAAATCTCATTGAGGAGACTTTTTAGATTTAAGTTACCAAAAAAGTCCTTCTTTCCTTTAACAAAGCTCTGCAAGAAATACTGCCTAGAATAGGGCCATGGAGAAAGGGGTTGCTAATATTATCAATGGTTGCCATCGAGATCACAAAGACAGAGTAAATGGGCTGTAATCTCAAACACAGATGAGAAGAGGGAAAACTTGCTTCTACTCCAGGCATGGGTTTTTTTTTAAGCCCGTATCCAGATTACTTCCTTGAGTACATAACTTTGTTTTCACCCATATGTGAATGGCTGTCATTCATTCCTGTGGGGGAAAAGTAAAGTATTGTACTGAGGGATCATGCGACAAGGGGAAGTAACACCTCCCTCATCATCCTGACCCTGAGTAACCTAGCCATCACAAGCAGGAACCTTATGGAAGAGCCAGTGTCCCTACACAGCTCCTGAAAACATCTCAAGGGTTGCAGAGAAAAGGGCAATATATTAAAAAAAAAATTCTGAAGCATGCAGACATTCACATTCACAAACAACTAGCAACTGGCTAAAGACCAGAATAAAGATAAGAAGGCAGTAAAGAAACAATATGTCCTTTCTTAGCCTTTGAACCCAGAGCACAGCTTCTGGATTGGGAAGAGTAGTGATAATTGCTCATATCATTCTCAAAGGATCAGAAGGAGATGTAAGGTTAGCAAAGTAGGTCTAGTGCTTCCCATGTTTTTCCAACCATGGTAGTGCCTTTCACAACACATAGAAAAGTGGGAATGGGCCTGAGTGTCCATGCTACTATGAACATGCCAAGAAGATGGGCAATCTGGGGCAAGTAGGGGCAGCACGGAATGGCATGTTATATTTACAGGGAGACACTGAGACTGAGGTAGAATAAGTTTTTAGTAATTATTTATTGTGTCCACCACTTTATTTCAGTGACTTGGACTGGTTCCAAGTCACTGAAATAAAGCATAAGCCTCCCTAAAACTACTACAAAACAAGAAAAAAGAGGGGAAGCCAGTTATGGAGGGCTAGTGAAAGATGTAGGCTGCCAAGAAACCTCAGATATTTACCTGGAAAGTCTGGATTGTCTGGAAGATAGTATTCAGTGAACTCTATATGAATAGCTGAGGTCTGGTCTGGAAGGTTCAGGGATTTCTTCCTACATGACAGCAGTGTTGAAGGTTTCTTACTGTGCTGTCCAGCTGTAGAAACCTGAAAACCAATAAATTGCGAGTAGCACTAAAAGTAAGAAAAATGATTGTCCAAATAAGGTGGAAGGTTCTAATTCTGTTTGTTTCTATGGTACTGATGCACTAATTCTGCCTAGGAGCTAGAAGAAGAAGAATCTAATCAAAAAGGCAGATAAAAGGGGAAGGGACCTTGATGGTTATCATTGTGTTACTGCTATCTCTGATTCTTACATGGCAGAACAATCATTTATCTAATTCCATGGGGGGGGGCCTCTTTGTGAAATATTTAACATAAAGTGCAGAAACTTGAAATGAAAAACATTCAAGAAAAGGTCTGTTTTAACTCATAAAATAACATTTCCACTAAGATTACTTAAGATCAACTTTAGACTAATATGACAAATAAAACACATTTTAGGCATTTGTACTTTTGAAAAGCAGAAATGAATGAGCAGCTATTTATGCTTTTGCTTACAAGACAGAAGGAATGAACAAGTATCAGTGTACAAATAAGTACCATGTAAGCAACAAGAGAAAGCACATTGCCCATAATAATAAAAGATCATTCCAGGTTTTTGCAAAAATGACAGGATGCAATGATATTCACAGGAGAAGGCAACAGAAATGAGATTTAAAGAATGAGAGCTGTCTGCAGGGCAGTCACTTCTACCAGTACTTTTTAGAACTTTACCTGATGAATATCCAAATCATCGACTCGGACAACCAGACAGCTTGACCTAAGTCTATTCCATGCAGCCTTCCGCAATCCAAACAGCAAAGGAGGTGGTGTGCTTGCCAAAGGCATCCCTTTCTCTGGGGAGCTTTTTTGAGAACTGGAAGTGTCTTAAACAAAATTTTAAACATCAGAATAGACAAATACCTATCTTTCAGCAAACACTCATGTGATAGCACTCTATCTTTCTCTCCCTCATACACCTTTCTATACTGATTTGGAACAATGGATTCTAAGAGGATAAAACTGCACAGAAGTACTGTGGTACTCTGTTGTTTTGGAACCCCACTTCCTGCTCCAGAAACATGGGGACAGACTGAGAAAACTCAACAGCTTGGCTTATTGTCCAGCTATTATTCGTGGTGGCCACTGATCTTTTCCTCTCAGAACGAGACCAGCTGTGCAGCCAGAGGTGGTTAGTGAATTAAGATAGGAATCAATATGTATATGGTGCAGCGAGGTGTTTAAAAGTGTTTGCTCTAGTGAGGTGGGAAGGATATCACCTGGGCATAAACACAGTATTCATACAGGGAATGTGCAACAGTATACTCTCTGCCCTTCAGTTCCAGGACCTACGGAACAGTAGGTATTACCTCCCTAATAATTCAAAAACAAAACAAACCAGAATAAAAAACAAAATGGTAAGTTATACACTCGTTTATTTTGTGGTTATAATCCACCATAAAATACCTGATTCTTCCCTTCATGATGTGAGAGAAGTCAAACCAAGCCTTTTCTGCTTTTGCATGCCTGGAATTTTGGCAGATTTAATTTTCCCATTCACAGAGTTTGCTAATTATACAAATATATAGTCAAAGAGTGGAAGTGGATTTCTCACACAGTTAGCTGCTTTCTTATACAGTACTGTACTCACTCCCTGTGTGTCAACTTTTCTTTCCTCTGAAAACTGCCTATTTACCAAGTACAAAGTTAGGCCAGCAGGGAGATGTATGCCATTCAAGAATTGTTCCTCTGCTTCACCTAGTGAAGTCTGAGTACATGGCTCTCTTGCACTCCCATTTAGTGGAAGACTTGGCTGATGTGATGACAGGCAGCCAGTGGACTTAGCTAAAGCACGGCTGACTCTGCACACTTGAAAAACGAGGAGATGGTATTAGTGGCAACAGCAACTAAACAATTTCCCAGGAGACAGTACAATAGCAACATATAGGTTCCTAGCTTTTTCCAAGATCAGACACATGGGTTATAATCTAGTAGTAAGTCATGGCTAGAGTAGTCCCATTAAATCAGTGGAGCTTACAGAGCAGTTTTCTCAATAAATCTCTACTGATTCAATGGACCTAGTTTAGTTGAGACTTACTACTGGATTTCAGCCATTAAGTAAATTGGTGAGGTGTCCTTCATGGACACAGCAGCTTAACACAAATACTGAACTAAAAAGAGGAGCAGGAAGTTTTCAGGGTGATGAAAGCAACAGCAGTATAACCTTGGAAATTTACAAACTCACACTGGCACTAGCTTTGCCTAATATTGGTCTAGCCCAGTGGTTCTTAACCTTTGTTACTCAGATGTTTTTGAACTGTAACTCCCAGAAACCCCAGCCAGCAGAGCTGATGGTGAAGGCTTCTGGGAGTTGCAGTGCAAAAACATCTGAATAACAAAAGTTAAGAACCAGTGGTCTAGCCTTCTGCTGCATAGTGCCCTTAACCTGGATGGTTACAGTAGGAGGGAAGAGTGCTGTTGATATGCTTGATCTGATAAGTGAACTTCTGGAGTCCCAGCTCACCTTCCCATCTAACTACAGCTGCCGACATGCAAATGCACAATATAAGAGATTCACATGGTGATATTCAGCATTGCTTCCTCGGACTGATTGAGATATCTCACACACACACACCTGGTTTGGAACTCTCCCCATATATATATATATATGGGGAGAGTTCCAAACCAGGTGTGTGTGTGTGTCCCTGGCTTGGGACTCTCAACTTTATATAAATGCATGCATTTATACTAAGCACATTAGCCATGATGAAATATATTAGACAGAATATCAGACAGAATATCAAACACTTACTGAGCTTCTTTATATTCTCCTTATCTTTCTTTGGTCTATATCAGCTCCAAAACTAACTGAAAGTGTTCGAAAGTGCAGGCACTGGGAGAGGAGGCATTTCTACACAGCTGTGCAGGGTGGTGAGATAACCAGCCCAGCAGTGTTATCATAATAAAGGGAGAAAGTCTATTTCTTCGTTTAACCCATGAGGTACTAGGGTGTTCAATTTCAGGAGCCGGTCAATTTCCCTTTTTAGTGAAGTTCCTAGGAACTCTGTCTACGGCCCAGAACACCAGATCTTTTATGGTATGGTTCATTTCTGTAAAATGGCCAAGTAGAGGACTGCCTAGTCATTTATTTCTCACTTTCGAACACTTTCAATTAGTTTTGGAGCTGATATAGACCAAAGAAAGGTGCAGAGAGTATAAAGAAGCTTGGCAAGTGTTTGATATTCTGTCTAATATATTTCATCATGCCTAATGTGCTTAGTATAAATGCATGCATTTATATAAAGTTGAGAGTCACAAGCCAGGGGTGTGTGTGTGTGTGTGTGTGTGTGTGTGTGTGTGTGTGTGTGTGTGTGTGTGTGTGTGTGTGTGTGTGTGTGTGTGTGCGTGCGTGCGTGCGTGCGTGCGTGCGTGTGTTCAAAAGTGAGAAATGTGTGTGTGTTCGAAAGTGAGAAATGCGTTGAGCCAGAGCTTTTTAATGACTCATTTAAAGAAATACTGAATAAAGAGCTTGTTCTACTTCCTACATCCTGAGACTTCATCTCTCATTTATAACACACAGACACACACAGACACACACACACACACAGACACACACAGACACAGACACAGACACAGACACACACACACACACACACACACACACACACACACACACACACACACACACACACACACACACACAGAGCAAACTAGGTGCTCATTTTACTAACCACTGAAGGATGGAAAGCTGAGTCAACCTTAAGCTGGCCATGAGCACAGTCTTGACTGCAGTACTGCAATTTAACCACGGTGCCACAAGGCTCCTGTATATTCCACACTTCCTTGTGTGTTACCTGGTGTCTTTTTGAAGGGAGATTCCCTTCCTACATTTTTGGAAGAAGCAGAGCTAATTTCTTCATCCTGGTTTCTCATCTTGCTTTGGAATTCTTCTACCAGCTTTTTTGCCCACTCTTCTCGGGTCTCCATGGCATTACAGTACTGTACCCAGTGTTTACAGCTGTCTCCTGCATAAAACAACAGCTTTATAGCAACAAGACCATTCTTTCTCAATCATTCTCTGAGCTACTTGTAAGTGAACCATTCCTTAACTGTCATTTAGTTTGGAACACCTTTCTCAAACAAGCAAGCTAAATATTATTTTCCTTATTAACTGCACAGTTCAAGGTAGATAGGAGAGTTTGTTTGCACAAGATATTCTCCCTTCAGTACTGCCCATCTCATAGCTGAACAAAGTTTGTCATTTGAGCTTCAATATATTCCAAGGAATTTCTCTTATTTCTGCTTATGACTGCATCTTAGAGAATTGTGCACAATACATGTACCAACTGATTGTGCTCAGTCTTTTAGACTCCTGTTGCACAAATGTTATGCAGCTTGACTGCTAGGGAGGCAATATATTCTGTTCATTGGTACAGTATTACCTTGGTTTGTGAAACGGATCCATTCTACGCGGCGTTACATGGTACAGAAATTTCGCAAACTGAAATGCCAATTGCGCAACAAAAGGGGCAGTGCTATAGGCGCAACGAGCCCTGGGAAAACCCTTTTGTAGTGTGAAAAAAAGAGAAAACAACATAAACCAGGGCTTCATTTCTTATGGATTTCAGTTTGTAAACTAAAAATTATGTAAACTGAGGCATTTGCAAACCAAGGTACTACTGTATTATGATGGCTATGTGGAATATTGTTTTATAATTGTCAGAACTATCTAGTGGTTACTGTTGCCCAAAATAAGTTGTCTTTTAGATGTTAACTTTATGAATAACCTTGGTTTCTGCAACTGACAATACATACAAATTTTACTTTAAAAATACATCAAACACAAGATGACCTTTCCCACTTATTGTGTTTGTGCACCATCCAGTCCACTTGCTGGGAACAAACAACCATTGGTACTACATTATAGCTTACTAGAATACTTCAGTACAAATGAAATTAAGCTGAATTAAATGTTCCTTAATAACTAAAACTAGTGTTAATAACTCTGCTTCAGATGAGTCACAATAGACAATGATTATTGCATAATTTTGCACTTGCATATCCCAGATGGGGCATTAGAAATATGTAATTTATACTCATGGAAAATTTCCTATCCCTCTTCCTCTCAGGTTACAATACTCCCTTGAGCTCCCTTTTGCCATAGGGAAGCCTTTGGGAGCCTCAGGACTGGGGCGGGGAAGCCTTTAATACAAAAAATAAACAAATAAAAATATAAATTGCCCACCAGATCACAGCCACTGGGAACAGGACCACGAGGAGCAATTTATTATTAAATGTTTCCCTCCCGCTGGTCCCAGAGCTCCAAAGGTTTCCATAAGGCAAAAAGGAGCCCTAGGGAGCATCGGAACCTGAAAGGGGACGGGTGGGGAGCAGACAGGAAACTTTCCATGAGCTTCAACTAAATGTTTCTGGCATCCAGTCTGAGTCACGCTGCAGCAAATTTATGCCAACAAGACTTTGCCCAATGTCTGCTTCACAGATGAGATACAACATGTCCTTACCTGCCCAGTGGAAAGGATAATAGTCAAAGGCCATCCTCCTAAATGTTAATTGCATTGCACCTCCTGTTATTCCATGCTTGGAAGCACCTATGGTAAAATGGAATAAAGCATTTCAGAATAGGATTACAACTTAACTTAGTTTATAAGAAGAACATTGTATGAACAAACAGGCTGAGTGGAGGAAAACATTCCCCTGTGATGTTTGCCTTTCCTTCAATCAAAGCCCAGATGAGAGTAGTGATCACCTCCACAATGAGTGGTCAGCAGTGTGGGCGGTGAGGAAGGGATGGCTGGGCTCCTGCCAGGATTGGTGCAATGACTACGGAGCCAAGCACCGTGCAGAGCCCTGTAAGTGGCCCGGCGGCTTCTTGGGGGCAGTACTGGGCCACCACAGCACCATATCTGTTTCTCCACGGAAACAAATAGAATGTGTCCATGTCTATTCTTGGTATTAAAGCTGAGCTGTTTAATTTTTCTCAGTGTTGAAAGCTAAAAACATGGGCAATGTTGCCCACCACAAGCAATCCATCAACTGTTTTTAAAATTTGTATCCACCTTCTGGATTTGACTTAGCCAAAGCAGCTCACCAAACACCTAAGGAGTTGCAAGTGTTCACAATTATTGTTGCAATTATTGTTCACAATTTAAAAATCCCAATCCTCCTGTGGGGGAGGAAGTAGAAAGAGAATACATCAAATAATAGAACTTTTTAAATTCTAAAATCCAAAACAAAGAAATTCATTGTTCTACATCATATTCTTCCAGTTTCAGCTATTAAGTACCTGTCTCTCTAGTGTGACTGTCATCACAGATATGCAGATCCAGACGGGAGATAAGAAGGTGGTAGGAAGACTCTTTCATATCATGTTTCTCAAAATACTGGCTGATTGCTTTGTGGCTGCTCCCAAATGACTGGGGCCAGGATTGCTGTGCACTGGGAGCAGGAGGTGTGATCTATAAAACAGAGAAATTAAATCTGCATGTGTCCATAACGAATCAAAGGAATGGAATGGATATATTTTATGAGGCAGGAGAACACAGACTGCACTAAAAAGCCCTAAACTTGCTCTGCAAAGGAAGGCATTAGATATAGGGGGGGGAATTAAAAGACTTCGAAAAACAATAGACTGTAATAGTCAAACCCAAAAATGACTGAATCAACAAGAGAACATAGCAGAAACATAAAGATCTTGGAGTAACTGTTTCCATGTTGTCAACATATATCTGCGTTAATCTACGAGAGTTAAAATAGAGTTCCTGTGATTTGCCACTTTGGCAGGAAGTTGTTCTAGTGGTCCTCTGTGAATTCACACAATTGGGTTGTTCTGCGCCTGCGCAGGACCTCTCGGAAGTTTCTAAAGCTTAAAGACAAGTGATTAGCGGGACGTTCCCCCATGAAGAGCATGCTCCGTCCGCCAGAAGTCCCCTCAGTTCCCAAAAGAGTCCGCCGCTGTCAAAGAGCTATATAAGAAGACAACATGACAGACAGAGGGGAGGCAGGGCAGGATGTGTGGATTCACAGAGGACCACTAGAAGAACCATTGTTACAGGTAACCGCTCTTTCTTCTTCGTGGCCTCTGTGAATGCACACAATTGGGTGACTGGCAAGCTCACTTACCAGATGGTGGGAAGTCACAGTAGAAAGGATGTCAAGACAGCTCTGCTAAAAGCAGCATCCTTCTTTGGCCAGATATCCAAACAGTAATGTGTCACAAACATTGACGGATTGCACCATGTAGCTGCATGGCAGATGCGAGGAATTTCTATTCCTCGTTGGAGGACAGTGGAGGTAGACAGTGCCCTGGTCGGGTGAGCCTTCAAGGATTCAGGTGGTGTCTTGCCTGCCAATTCCTATGCCAGTGAAATTGTTTGGACAATCCACCTAGTCAACGTTTGGGGCAAAGATAGTGAACCTTTATTAGGGCCATGAAAACATAGAAAGAGCCTTGATGCTTTCCTAAACAATTTGATTCTGTCAATGTAAAAAGCAAAGGAACATCTAACATCAAGCATGTGGATCATGTGATCGAGAGGTGTAGAGGGAGATGAAAACAGTGTAGGCAGTATTATCAGTTGGTTGAGATGAAAATCAAGATACAACCTTAGGTAAAAATGAAACATCTGGGTATAGAGTGACCTTGTCCGGATGGAACTGCAGAAAAGGTGGCTCTGATCTAAGAGCTGCCAGTTTGCTAGCACATTTAGCCAACGATATCGCTACTAAGAATGATGTCTTCAAGGAAAGCAGTTTGAGGTTAGTAGTAGCCATTGGTTCAAAGGGAGGTCGGGTCAGTGCATTGAGGACAAGTTGTAACGACCATTGGGGAAGAGGAGGCTGGCATGGAGGATGGATAACACAAAGTTCTTTAAAGAATTTTTTCAAAGTCGAATGGGAGAAAAGTCTAGCTGTCTCCAAATGAGATGGTTGGTGCACGATTGGACCATCATAGCAATATAAACCTTCAAAGTCAATCCAAGATGAAAAAGATGGAGTATAAAGGTAAGTAGAATCTTTAGTGAATCTGGTACCACAGGTAAGTTTTTAGAGGAATGCTCTCCATTTATGTTGGTAAAGGATCTTGGAGATTGATGACAACAAACCAGTCTCCCTGTGAAAGGAAAGGAATGATAGTGTTGAGTGTCAGCATTCTGAAACATCTAGGTTGAATGAATTTATTGAGGTTTCTAACATCAAGGATGGGATGGAGTCTTTCGGTAAAGTGAAGTGTCTGGAGTAGGAACCATCATGCAGGGCAGAGAAGGGGACGAAGAGTATGGCTTGTTTTTGGAGAAGAAGGGAAATTTATTCTTGAAGTGCCAATGAGTAAGGAGTAGTTTTAATTACAGTGAAAGGTGGAGCATGCTGTAATTCGATGAAATAACCCTTTTCAAAAATTGAAAGGACCCATTGGTCATTGGTGATTCGACACCATGCACCGAGGAAAGGGTGTAACCTGGTTTGAAACAGAGTGGAAATAGTGGTAGGGGGTGAAAGGGGTCTATAGATATTGCTTACCCTTCTTCTGTTGGTGTCGAAAAGGTTGTTGACATGGTTGTTGTTCCTGGTGTTGAAAGACTGGTGCAGTAGATGTTGACAGGCTGGAATAAGGTCTATCCTGCATTTGTGGCTTGTATGTACGGTATGGTTGGTGGAATGGCTGAAATGGCTGTTGGACAAAGTACTGTCTATGGTACTGGGGGCACTGGTATCGAAATGTTTGTTGGGTGGAATATGACTGAGCTGTTTTCCAAATTTTAGGAAGGTTGTCCATTACTTCATCTGTTTTTGTTGAAAAGGCCAGTGCCATCAAATGGGAGGTCTTCAATTCTCGATCTGGAGTCATCTGATATGCCAGCCAACCTGAGCCAGGCATGGCGTCTAAGGGCAATAGATGTGGCCATTGCCTTAGAAGCGGCATCAGCAGTGTGGCGGGAGGCAATTCTTTGCTGTTTGGCCAGTGTAGAAGCTTCAGCATGAATATTTAGGGCTTCAGTCTTAGAAGACTCAGGAGCCACTTGAATAACGGGGAGGATCTTGTTCCATAGTAGTCTATGGTAAGCTCCCATGGCGGCTTGACAGCTGGCAACTCTCATAAGAAATGAAGTGAGGGAGGAAAGACATCTGCCTAGAATGTCTAACTTTCTTCCTTCCCAGTTGGTAGGTGCAACTGATGATTTGTTGTGAGCTCTGGATTGATCGGATTCCACAATGTAATTGAATTTGGTGTCAGATATTTGGATAAAAAGGCATTGTCCAGACCATGGGTTTTATAATGGTTTCCCACATGTCTTGAAATTTGTAATGATGAAGGGGGTTTCTCCCATGATTCTTTAATCAAATCTAGCATAGCGGGTATCAAGGTAAGGCTAAGCGGAGGTGTCTCCTCTTGATTAATATAATAAAAAACTATCATGGGTTGATATGGATGATTCAGAGGATGGAGATTGATGTTGAGAATTAGATGTGGAGAATTGTGTCGAAGAAGGCAGTTGTGAAGCAGGAGGTACTTGGGTTGTAGAGTACCTTTCCATATCAGGAGGAGGAGCAGGAGGACCCTTATAGTTTGTCGTAACCTGCAGAGATGTGTGTTGAGGGGGAGGGTGTTTAGAAGAATGCTTGGAACACTTTGACTGTGGTTGTTCCAGTGGTGAGGTAGTGCACTTGGGGGCCGGTTTAATAGCAAGCAGGATCTGGTGAATCAATGTGGAGTGCAACAAGTGGGAATGGTGTTGGTGTCAAGGTGGTGATGTAGACACAGAAGGTGAGTACTGAGGTGGATACAGCAAAGCATATCAAACTCTCTTGGGTTCGGTGATGTAAATTTGTTCTGGTAAATCTTCAGGGAAATATGGTAGCATCGATCTCTGAGATCTTCTCATGGTTGATATCAAGAAGATTCTGGGTAGTAATAGTAATCTCTGTGTGGAGGGTCATACTGCACTGGGGACAAGTGTCATCTCGTTGCTCAATGTTTTTGAAGGGAGTGGTGAGACGAGTCTGAGTCCGAGATTTGAATCGGGATTGCCTGCCCTGATGATGCAGGGCTCAAATGGGCCAAGGCCTGGCTAGAGTGAACGTCAGCCGGAGATAGGCCAATACTTTGCGACAAGCTACCAGTGGAAGATGGAGCCTGGGCCACAGGCAGAGGTGGGTCATCTCTGTCTGACATCGAACCCGAGGCATCTCTAGACCTTTCCTCCAATATTGGGGATGGAAGTGTTGATTGGGGTGGTCAAATCTGTGTGGATTTTGACAATTTCTTAGACCTTTTTGAAGTAGTCTTATCTTTTTTCTTTTTAGATGATTCAGTTGATCAAGCCAGGGTCCTTGATGTCAATTTCAGTCTCGAGGTAGACTTTGACTTATCCTCTTGGTAAGGAGAAGGAGTAATCAGACTAGAGGCCGGTTGAAGAGGCTCCTGGGGATCAGGTCGATGATCTGGAGGCAGTGCGGGCTCCATAGCAACCGAAGGTGGATTGAGGGATTTCTCCCAAAGGTAAGATCGCAGTCTCTGAAGTCGCAGCTTAAGTGCAGGCTTCGTGAGTGTTTCATACTTAGGGCAAGAGTGTGTTTGGTGCTGTCCCCCGAGACAGAAAATGCAGTGGTTGTGGCCGTCAGTGAGCGGGATCTTGTTATTACAAAGTACGTACCACTTGAAAGGCCGGGGGGGGGGAATAAAAGACAAGGGAGAAAATTGGAGGGAAGATGAGGGGGATCAGCAAAACGGGGGAAAGAGAAAAAAATCAATTGAATCAAATGTAGAACAAATCAATTTAGAGGGGAAACATCCAACAAAAGAGATGATCAAAATAACAGAAGAACCAAAATACCGATCGCAGTGAACCCTCAATCGCTCTAGCTCTCTCCGAAATAGGTCTAACCTAAGTGGTGGCTAAAAGGAAATGAGGGGACTTCTGGGAGGCGGAGCATGCACTCCACGGGGAACGTCCCACTAATCACTTGTCTTTAAGCTCTAGAAACATCTGATAGGTCCTGCACAGTTGTAGAACAGCCCAATTGTGTGCATTCACAGAGGCCACAAGGAAGAAACAGGTGATAATGGTGTTCCTCACTTATGCAAAAACTTGCACAAACATCTGTGCATGTGATTAGAATGACACTATGGGAAATAAAGCACATAATACTAACAGTCAAATGTATATACCAAATTAGCAATAATTTAACAGGAATTTAAAGGGTAGTTTGTATAACTTAAATCAGTGGTTCTTAACCTTGGGTTACTCTGGTGTTTTTGGATTGCATCTCCCAGAAGCCTTCACCACCAGCTGTGCTGGCTGGAGTTTCTGGGAGTTGCAGTTCAAAAACACCTGAGTAACCCAAGGTTAAGAACCACTGACTTAAATTGTGATTTAAACACAAAGACAAAACCTGAAATTATACAGGCAACAGCAAGCACTAAAACAATGGAAGGGTAACATCTATTTTACATGGGAAATTATTTGTGAGGGAAAATGTAAATAATGCGCTCAACAGGTCAGCAATCCAAGAAACACAGACAATATAGAATCCAACATAAAATTCTTCCCTGATTTTGCTCAGTTGCAATTGCTGACTATCACAGCAGGCATGTTTGCCAGAGCAGCTCACCTGGACAGGTTCAGGAGCCATACTCTTCCTTTGCTGGGCTGATTTCTCCATAGCTTCACTCAAGGATTCTGCATACTTCATCATTGCCTTCAGTTGAGAGTCAGTCAGCACCCACAACAAGTCATCAAGGAGGAACATCAGTTTGGAGGCCACCACATTGCAGTCCTTTGTCTGTCTCATAAACAAACACAGAAAGTTTAACAAAAACAAATGGTCCAAAGGCAATTATTTAACTGCTGTTGGGAATCATAGATACAATTAAATAGATTCCTTGGGACAACATGCACAAACAGAACTGCAACATCTAGGTATTTGATGGGAAGTACATTTTTCCAATGAGCTCAGAGCTCATCATCTATGGCACTGGTTCTTAACCTTGGGTTACTCAGGAGTTTTGGACTGCAACTCCCAGAAGCCTTCACCACCAGCTGTCCTGACTGAGGTTTCTGGGAGTTGCAGTTCAAAAGCATCCGAGTAACAAAGGTTAAGAATCACTGATCTATGGAAAGGCACCAGCAAAACTGAATTATTAAATGCTTTGTAAGATGGTCTTGTTGCAGTGTGGTTTCCACCTTGGATCTTCTGCTTCTACTCACCTAAAACTCATGTTAATGTTCTACAAATCCAACCACTGACTCTCAAACCCCAAGTTTGGATGTGTATTATGCCATATGGACATTGAGACGCCCCAAAACACACAATTGTAAGAAGAGAATTTTTTAAAAAAAATCAAGCCAATTATGAATTAATTATTCCAGCTAAAGATGGTAAGAGAACCAGTGTAGTGTAGTAGATACATTATTGCAATAGGATTCAGAAGACATATTCAGAAGGCATATTCATTCTCACTCACTGTGAGGCTGTGAAAATGGCAAACAACTCCTTAAACATCTCACATGCCTTGGAAGCCGTACTAAAGTTGCCATACATACAAACAGACTTGACAACACATCACCCACAAACACACACACACACACAGAGTAGACTTGTGCGTGCAAAATTATTTCATAAGCAAAAAATCCCCCCCCCTTTTTTTTAGTAGAAGGCTACAGTATATTATTTGGTTTCTGAGACAAGCATATTAAGAATTCTATTCAAAAACATTGTCTCCAAGATAATAAATATATACCTTTCTCTTAAGAGATATTTGGATTCTGCCCTGGTTAGTAATAAGTCTTAGGGGAGTGGTGACAGGATCTTGATCTCCATTTTCTGTAGCATCTGCCTCTATCCGAAGAGTCTGCCAGGTGAGTTCTTTAAATGTAAGAACCTGCATTGAGGAGGGAAGAGGAGGAATAAAGATCCCCCCAAATAATAATAAATAATAAGGGAGAGAGGGAGGGAGAAAAGAAAAAAAAAGATCCTTAGTTCTAAAGCTGTATAAAAAGTATTCAGATTTTTCTGAAATAGGAAGGTATGTTGCATGTTTCAATTCTAAAAGGAAAAAAAGCAGACATCCACCTCACAGCCATCTTAGCCACCTAGAGTGGTCGTAATGACCAGATAGGTGGGATATAAATTAAATGAATAAATAAATAAATCTTATTTCAAAATGATATGTGGTTACGTATCAGCATTAGAGCACTGATTCAGTCCCACATCAGTCACTGCCAAAGATATTGTGGAGGGTGCGGCAGTCAAGGATGTCACACCATAACTCCACAAAAATGTAGAGAGTATTTAGTCAAGATGCCAAATCTACACATTCTTGCAAGACAACAGAATAGGTCCTAATTTGGAGATCATCTTACCTCTCCTCTGTGTGAATCGGTGATACGGGTGAAGCGCAAGTCACTTTGCTGCCAGTTGGGATTGACACTGTATCCTTGTAGCTGCCATAGTTCAAAAGAAGCATGGAAGGCCTTGGAGTGGATCTTGATGGTGATTGAATTGACAACAATAAACATGCCCTCTACTACTTTCTCAGCAAAGCCATATTCACTGTGGGGAGGTGGGGACAGCTTTTAATACAGCAGAAAGCTTTAGCTCATTACAATACATAACACTGTTCTGTGGTAGGTTACATTAAGCATCACAGACCAGGCATTAAACCCAGAGTTGAAAATTAGAGGTAAACCAAAAGGTTATCATTCCAGTCCTGCTGAAGGATCAAATACATATCTAATTTCTCCCCATCCTAAACTTGAGTAATTTAAAATCATGTAGGCTCAGCATATTGGAACCTCTTACTTAATATTAGCTGTGCTTCAAATGTTTTATAGGCAATGACATCTTAAAGAGTAAGAAAGGTAAACAGTTCAATTTTTCTTCTCTCTCTGAAGCAGAATAAAAATCCACTGAACTGAATGTGACACTCAGATGCTACAAGTGATATAATAAAACCTAACAGTTGGAAAGGATCAGGGGGTCAAAATTTGCAATCACAATGTTCAGGGAAGATGGTCTACACTTCATTTATATAAATACTGACTCACATATTCCATAACAAATCATGTCATCAAGATCAGAAACAAAAAAGGTTCATCACACCCAAAATGCCTGAATATCAAAAAACTCCAAACAATTATATCACATGAACTAAGAGCTACAAGCTAAAATAGAAGATAAATTATTATGCTAGTTCGATTGGCATGTCTGCTTTGAATACACAGGTGCTTCCTTTCAATTGTATCTGGAATTCTTCTTCAGGTTAAATTTACTAGTACCAAATAAAATACATAGGGAAAGAAAAAATACATAGGGAAAGAACTATTAGGGGTTTTTTTGCTACTGAAATTGGTTTCTTTAGCAAACTGAGCGGGGCAATCCTCCTTCCTTCTGCCAACCCTATGTGCCTGAAAAACATACATCAAAAGTCTGGCAAACCCTACAGAACAGATCTTTTGGGGCAGCAAGAAGACTGTAAATTAGAGACAGCAGAAGAAAAATCCCATCATTCTAGTGTTCAAGCACAACATTAAGTTTAAGCCACTATCTTCCTGAACTGCATGTCCTGATTTGGTGAGTCAATCAAAATAGTCAAAGGGTCAAAAGGAAAGGCCAACTTTCTCAGAGGATCTTCAGAAAGTTTCTTGTGAAGTTTGTTCTCTAGTCTATAGCCACTTTGGGAATCTCAAATCTATCCCCACTCCACTCCCACTGTTTCTAATTAATTATATTCTGGTTTCATCCCAGAATTGATTCTTTTAGTATATGAATGTTATGGCTGTCCTACATCATGCGAAGGCAGGATTCTCTGGAAAAAGGCAATAACACTGGGAAAACTGGAAGGTAGTAGGCTCAATGTATGAAGACCAAATGTGAGATGAACTCCTTCCCTAAAGGAAGCCACAGGTTTGAATTTGCAAAAGCTGAGCAAGGCTGCTGAGGACAGGACATTTTGGAGGTCTCTCTTTCATAGGCTTGCCATAAATCAGAAACAACTTCACCATACATAACAACAACTTTTGGCTGTGTCTTTTCTGGCACAAAGCAGGATATAAACTCTTTTCAATTGTGTATCACACATTGTTAAATGTGCATATAGTGCCATATAGCAAATAAATCTTGCCACATCATGAAATCATTCCTTTCAAAGTCACACCCAGCAGAAAAAAAAATGCTAGTACAGCAAATACACCTAACTAATTGTGACCTCTGCCAAGAATACACAAGTATAATTAGAAATTAAAGGGCTGGAACAAATAGGGAAAGTACATTTACCCTCTCTTTCCTTGTTCCCACAAGCCCATTACACATTCAAGTACAATTATAGTATAACCTATTTCCTATGCTATATTTGGATATGGGAACATATGAAAGTATGCAATTTATTTATTTTTTTATTTTTTTGGTACTACTAACTGGCTAAAGGACCAAACTTCAGGTGAAACTGAATCACGTAGTTTGCCCATTTTTCTTTGTTTTACAAAATGCAGCCACAAAGGCTGCTATTTTAGACAGAAGTAGAAGGGCTTCTTCATCTTTCCACCACCAGCATTTTGCAGTTTTGAAGCAAAAGAAAAACTCCTACTCCGTCTGCTTTTCTCCGGGGAGGGTGGGGGGAGGAAGATACCCTTAACTTTCCCATGGAGGGGAAAAAAAGTGGTTTGGGTTATTTTTATCAAGAAAACGACTGAAACAGAAACTGTTCAGAAACCTCTCCTTCCCCAAAGCTTCTGTGCAAGTTTCTAGCCCCTGCAGCTGATTTTCTAAAGCAATCTAGTTCTAGTTAAAATTAATAATTAATGTCAACGTAATAAAAATGTAAATGTTAATTAGAAGGGGAGAAATAACAACTAAAATAATATCAATTCAGAAATTCCTGGATAGCTCAGTGATTTAGGCCTCTGGCCGCGGACCCAGAGGTTGGGAGTTCAATTCCCCACGGTGCCTCCTTGACAGGGGCTGGGCTTGATTATCCATAGGGTCCCTTCCAGCTCTGCAGTCCTAAGATCAACTTATCTAGATTGGTCCTAAAAGAGATACTTCTGCTCTTCACTTTTGCATCGTAACAGAAAGACAAAATGACTGTAATTCCACCAAAGCCATGTACAAATGGAGTTCACATTGGTTTTCATACTGAACAGACAAGAAAGATGCCTAGGCCAGTAGGCTCAATGTATGACAGCAGATTAGGCTGCCTTTCAATAAAGTCTCAAGAAGCAAAACATGAAGGGGTAAAATAACTTGCACTACGAAGTCAGACTCAATATCAAACAAATTGGAAAAGCGGATTTTTTTATTTGCACTGGATTTTTAAAGTTTAAATTGGGTTTTAAAGAATCGTTACAATGCTTTGGGTTTTTCTTTTAATAAGCCCTACAAGCTGATCGTGTTAATTTAAAATCTCCTATAGCTCAGAAATCTCATTAGAGAATAAGGACTATAAATTCCAACTCTGTATTATGAAACCATGTAAACATATTGTATGTTTATTGCATGTTTATTGTACATTTAAGTTTTAGAAATAGGGTTCAGCAGTTCTTTGATTGGAGCCTCAATTTTTTGAGGTCGTATAGATTTCATCCCAAAAGAGCCAGCCTGTATGGCTTTGTGCAGACTGCACAGTCCTAGAATGTCCCCAGAATAAGAGAAAAGAAAACCACTTCTGAGTATTCTCTATCTAAAAAACCCTGAAAAGGGTTGCCCTAAGTCCCAAATTGATCTGATGTCATACAATAATAATTTTTACATAAAGCTTCTGGAGAAATTATTTAGGTTAATATTTCTTTATCTTGCTTACTCATTCTAGACTCAAGGATCCATGGGGTCCTTTGCAGCTCTGCAGTTCTAAGATTATGATGATTATTAATATTATTATTAACTCAGTTTGGACGATATCCTCAGAGTCTAGAAGATATTGCCAGCAACACATACTTCTTAACAGCTGTGTATGGGATAATTAAGCAGATATTCTCCACCTCTGACTCAAGTTTATTCTTAGAATCCCCCCCCCCCATATAATATAATGCTTGGAATTCACAGAAGCCATTCCTTTCAATAGTTTCCCTAAGTGATTCCAATTCCTTTAATGTGGCAAGTTGTCCTTTTGCAAATTCATGTAAACCAAGTCAGGCCCTAATTCCCTCTCTGAAAGCACATATATTCAGACACCAAGTGCCAATGAACAGAAAGCAGTACTGGCAGAGGAGTAGGTCTGGGTGAAGGAACTGTGAAAAACATGTTTCAAGATTATGGCAAATGATTGCACACTTTGAAGGAGATGTGGAGGGGGGAGATAAGATGAGCAAATCCAGTTCTTCCTGAATAGTGATTCAAACTGGGATCTAAATTATAATTACACCAATTTAAATTAAATCTCCCCTGAGTAATCCCACATACTACAGTGACAAAAATTAATTATATTCAGTATTAACCTTTGTCCTGAAGCGAGGGCAATGGGAGACTGTCCATTGGGTGGCCGGGGCTCTTCACAGGTTCGCATCTCTACTTCAACTTTATCCAAATACTGCAAATGCAGGAAACAAGACAAACGTGAAGACGTTAGCACTATCTGAGAAGAAAGCACCCATTACTTATCCCAGGTAAGGATAGCTAAATTTTTAATTCACAAGACTAATTCCCAATCTCCTTGTTCCCTTACAAAGAATTCTTCCTCTGGAGATATTTCAAATTACGGTAGACTTTAAACACAACAGTATTTCTAAAAGCAGAAGATGTCAATTCAAGACTTCATGTCCTATATTGCCCCACATGCTCACAGGCATTAATCATTTCAGAATCTAGCAATCAAGAGGATGTAAGCCTCTCTGTGATGCATGCATTTGGGTATGCAGTGCACTGTCTGTCTTATACATTGACAGGTGGAACAAAGCATTCTTGTGGGAGGCTGGCTGCACATTTTGAAAAGGAGGAAAAGGGGAAACTTACATAGGTGTAAGAGAAAGAGTTTTATTGTGCTAAACCCAATTAATTTAAGGTACAAAACCTTTGCTGAGTGGCAACTGTTCTTACACTATTATTGCCTCTTGAGGTGTCCTTCAGACTTTTTCATTTTTACTGCTATTCACCCTTTGATTTTTCTTCTCCCTTTCATTATCCCTCAAAGACTCTACTGGCTATATCTGGAGAGGGGCATCTTTCAGAGCCTCTAGCCAGCATCTTGTTCAATGTTTACCTGCATGTAGAGCTTCAAACGTAGAAGCTGCCTTGGTAATCTGTGAGATATCGGTAATTCACAACCAGGAACCCAGCAAGCACTTCTTCAGATTGTGGTGACATGCTGAATAAGGTACTGGGCTCTGCATCTTAATTTCATGAAGTAACTCAAGCCAGCCATATTACATAATAATTTGGTTCACAGAGATCAACTTCCTGCCATACCCACCACCTTCATGGAATAGTCACACAACTGCAAACTATGGGCTTCTAGTCTCCCATGGATAATTTTGTCTGAGAAATGCTTTTAGAAGTTTGCATTGCAAGCAATGCCAGCCTCAAGTAGAAAATGAAGCTTTTGGTAATTTGCATGCCTCCCCAGAACACCTTTGTTTATAGAACAGCTCTGAATGTGAAATGACCATCAAATACCTCCAGCAGTCTGTGTATTTCAAGCATTGAGAATTAAATCATCTGTCTTTTGACTTCAAAAGAGAGCTTATGTACAGTTAACATTCTTAATATGTCCCTTTTTTATTTGCTGCAAACAAGAGGCTGCAGTCTGACATTATTAAGCAAGCCACTGCTAAGGAATGCAGAAGCAATTGTCCTGGTAAATGAAGATGGTGGTAGCTCATGGCGGTCTCATGAAATACAGACTACCTGAAAACTAGGGCATATTAGCATACTTTGCAAGTAGTTATGTTTCATTTCTGTGAAAGACTCTTGAGATTCCCCTGGACTGCAAGGAGAACAAACCTATCAATTCTGAAGGAAATCAACTCTGAGTGCTCACTGGAAGGACAGACCCTGAAGCTGAGGCTCCAATACTTTGGCCATCTCATGAAAAGAGAAGACCCCCTGGAAAAGACCCTGGTGTTGGGAAAGTGTGAAGGAAAGAGGAGAAGGGGACGACAGAGGACGAGATGGTTGGACAGTGTCATCGAAGCAACCAAGATGAATTTGACACAGCTCCGGGAGGCAGTGGAAGAAGGAGGGCCTAGCGTGCTCTGGTCCATGGGGTCACAAAGAGTCAGACATGACTTAACAACTAAACAAAAAAAATGTTTCATTTCTATCTTTCCACATTCTAATTTTCAACACAGGAATTACAAAGAACCACACCTGTTAAATGAAAAGGTAATGTGGAAAACCGTTCAAAGGCTGAGACCCTTTTGACTGACATGTAGAAAGATGACACACCCTCATGCTCCAGGATTAGAAATAAATACTCTCTTTTAAGAAACAATTCAGAGACATACATTCCAGCTAACAGAGACAAGCAAGGCCATTACCAGACAGATTGGATGAGTCTTCAGCTTTGTCCACTGGATCTGTAACAAGAAAGCTGACGTTAAATAAACAGGAACTGCTGCGAGGGTGAAACAAATATAGGGTCACATTAATAGGATCCATTCCAGCTAACTCGAGCTCTGAAAGTGGCATTGGAAAAGTAGCTTCACAAGAATACAGATTTACTGAGGACAAAATGATCCCTTATCAAAATGCCCTCTGAACTCGTGAAGAGATTTACTAAACAACAAAGACAGCTTTGGATCCTTAAGACTAGCTGATTTATTATTCTATAAGCCTTTATCCCTATTTCATCACAGGCATAAATCCAATAAACAGCTATGTGGGAAACAACAGCTTGCACCTAAATATTATACTCATAGAAACTGAACACACTCCTGATTGTACGTGAAGGTCATCAATCCACCCGTACTTAAGTCCGAAATTTCTCATGCTCCTGAAAGCTGACTCCTTAGAGGGGTGGAGCCCCCCTCCACTCCACTTCTCAATACACTTATCAGTAGAAGTGCTTTCCATTCACAGAATGGGATCTTTGGATCCAAGCCAATTTAATTATTGTACTGAGAACCACTTTGCAATCCTTATTGGAGCCTTTGAAAGCTACTAAGCTTTTAAATGAATGAATATAAAGTTTGCCATTCTAGTCGTCTTTGAAATGGTAGCTAAGTAATGAGACCCTAAGGGTCAGAGATGGAAGCTCCAGAGACAACAATCTCTAGTTGTTTTCTGTCATTTCTGTTTTTTAACATCCAATACATATATCCTTCTGATGCATAAAGTAAGATGGAATTGTTTATTCATTTCACGGCCAAATTTGCTAATGTAGACCCAAGCCTGAATCCTGCTACACATGAGTGATTTTTGCTATTTGTACAAGCTACATAGCCTTGTAGTTGGAATACAGCAAACAATTAACTCTTCTATTTTGTTTGTTGTTTGTTTTAACAAGGGGCATGCTTGCCCTGTTAATTTATCAAAAAGGATATCAACCGCCATGTTAGAAATAAAGGAGGTAAAAAGCATGCAAACACTGAATATCAGAAAGGCAAAATTGGTCATGGCCAACATGGTTTCTCTGTGATTCTATTGAGGGGGAAACAGACACAACTGCTATTACAACTTGCATTTAAAAAAATATATTACAGACATTACTAGCAAATATATTCTAATACACAAACATGGCAAGCAATAACGTCCATGTCAAAAAGCCATTACATAATAAACAGCTGTGAGGATTAAATATAACAGATCTGATAGGGTCTCAACTGTGAGAATATGAAAAAAAAATAGCCATACTTCTTTTATTTAATAATCTCACAGCTATTCTTCACAAGGCTTTTGCCACTATGTCTAATCCTAATGGAGTTTAAACAATTACTCGCTTCCATCAACTGAAAAATCAATTTCTTGCTCCAAAAAGAGCTTGGGGAAAAGTTTTCAAGAAGAGAATGTTGTACTCTGTGTATAAATTTACAATCGTGACTATTAATCTGCAACTGTGATTACTGAGCACAATCCCCATAATTATGCCTTTGAACAGAACAAATTTAGATGTGACATCTAGCAACATACTGGCAACCCATTAAAAATTCAATGCCACCAGATTGCGTGTAATTTCTACAACATCTGGGATTAGGGACTTGATCCTTTTGTGCCACTTACTGCAGGAGATCTCATAGGACATATATAGGAAGATTAGCAAATTGGGTACACTGTCAAGAACAAAAACCAAACTTGTTTAGAATAAGAGTGGGGGAAAAGCTGGGAAAATGTTAAAAAAGAAATGTCCTGAATATACATGAAAACATTTCTTCTTACATTTAAGGGGTTTAAACTCACCCTGATGGAAGCCTTGTTACAAAAGACTCTAGTAATGGCTAGCCAGGTGGGTAAATCCAAGACATTCTGCAGAACTTCTTCATCCAGTTCAAGGTTACTCAGCTGTCCCTGCCCTTTGAGTGTGCTCAGGTTGATTTTATCAGGAGAAAGGTTCTTTGTAAACCTGAGGGAAATAAACATATATAATGGAGAAATGGTTGAAAGCTTAAATGGATCAGTGGACAGTGTGTTGGTTTAAGATCCGGAAACCTAAGGTGTAAATCTCAGTTGCAAACCTGTATGCCAGTTACAGTTCAGTTCACAAGTAAAAATTATAACATGAAAAAAAATGTTCTCCTACTATCCCTCCTTTGCAGGGTTATGATGGAACATCAGATATTTTGCATTTTTTAAATTGTAATCTTATTTCAGAGCTGCATTTCTCCCAATTATGGGACCCATAATGGCTCACAAATTATAATAAAAAACAATTAAAAACATTTTAAATTATCACAATAAAAAACAAATTTAACATGCATCAGTATCAATATAATTACTTGAAACTATTAAAAATACCTTAAAATAGGTTAAAGATACATAAACTAATAATATAAATCACCCCAAATTAAAACACTACTCAGTCAGCTGTTGAAAGCCAATCTAAAAAGTGTGATCTTCACTGGCTGCAGTATGGACAAGAGGGAGGGGGTCCACCTAGCCTCCTGAGCAGGGCATACCACCACCCGGGAGCAGCTGCAGGGGAGGCTCTTTCTCACGCCCCTACCAAACGTACCTGAGAGGGTAGTGGGACTAAGAGAAAGGCCTCCCCAAAGATCTTAACCAAAGCCTTATGTAGGGATATAGTCATTCAGATAGTCTGGATCTAAGCCATGTAAGGCTTTATAGGTCATAACACAAACTTTGAATTGGGTCCAGAAATGGCTCAGCAGGAAAGTCACACGTTCCTTGTAACCAGCCCAGTGAAAAGCCTAGATCTAGTAACATTTCAAACCAGCTAAAGTTTCCAAACTGCAGCCAAAAGCAGCCCCATGAAGATGAGCATGTTACAGTAATCCAAGTAGAATGTAACTAAGACATGTGTCACTTCAGCCAAAACAGACATTTTCAGGAATGGGTGCAGCTGGCACAACAGCTCAAATCATGCAAATGCACTCCTGGTCGCCACTGAGACCTAAGCATCGAGGATCAGGGATGACTCCGGGAGTACACCCAGGTGCAAACCTGAATTGTCAAGAGGGAGTACAATCCCATCCAGCACAAGGTGAATCTTTAACTCCTGATCTGCCTTTTGACTGACCAAGAGCACATCTGTCTTCTCTGGATTAAGTTTCAGTTTGTTTGCTCTCATTCAGTCCATTACCAACAACAGGCACTGGTTCAGAACAGGACCGGTTTCCTCAGAGTTAGGTGGAAAGGAAAGAAAGAGTTGGTTGTCTTCCACGTATTAGCGACACTGAGCTCCAAAACTCTGGACAGCCATTCTTAGCAGTTTCATGTATATGTTACATGGCATCAGGATAAAGACGAACCGTGAAGGACACCACAGGGCACTGGAGTTCCCCAACACCACTTTCTGAGATCACCCCACCAGGAAAGACTGTAGCCAATGTAAAGCACTTCCTCCAAACTCCATTCCAGAGAGATGGCCTAGAAAGATACCATGGTCAAAGATACTCATGTGGAGAGCCACCAAAGAAAGCAAAGCTCTTCCTCTCCATACCTGCCACTCTCCACCCAGGGAGTGGCAACAGAAGGGACTGAGAGATAGCATTAGAGCTTCATGTCTACACATGGTGAGCATACACAAATACATAAAAATGAGTAATCTTATATGAGAACTAAAAATAATTCTAATATTTAAAAAAACCTGCACAAGCTTTGAGGATAAGTGGATAGTTACTAGAATGGATGTGTACACAGAGGGAAAAATACAATAAAGATGACCATGTAGTACTATATGTATTTTATAATTACTATATTTTCTTATCTGCTGGAAGATCCTGTCTGATACTTGCAAGCCAGGTATGAGTGAGGCTACCAGCCATCCCCTAGAAATGCACTGCAGTGGGCCACAGCTACATTTATACATCTCTATTAATGTAGTTTTCTGTCTAGATATATCACATTGCATATGTTTGTTCAGGTATTTCCCCTAAATTATCATCATATTCTGAAATTACAACACATTTTTTATCAGTAATCATGAAACTAAATTGGAGATAACAAAAAGAAACAAAATCACCCATCATCAAGGACAGGCTTTCTAGTACTGGTATTACTGTGCTCTCATGTAAACAATACAGTGCCCCTCTTGGGATTTTATAGGTGTAGAGTCTTACCATTCACACTTGTAAAACAGTTCTGACAATCGCTTTGTGTTTGGGTAAGAAGTGGTTAACTAATTTTTTAAAAAGGTATCAGCTTCTGGGATTTTCCCCTACATGGTATCACTTTGTGAGTGGCAGTGAGCAGAAGAGGGTATCCTATGTAGAGCATCTTGACTGCTACCACTGGTGTTGTTATCATTCAGGCTGCTCTTTGCTATATATAAAGCTTGGCATCTTTTTTCTTCTTGGCAAAGCAGGTACAATAATGTGCAGCAATATCAGGTGATTTCCTGTCTTTTTCGAATTGTGGGTACAGAAACACAATATCCTACCAGAGTTTTTTTGAAGAATTGAATCCATTTGTGTATTCACATATACACGCCGGGTTGCATAGCATTTATATATTTTAACAATAATCCTCCCCTTCTCATATAAAGAATGAACAAAAAACTAATCCTCTAATAGATTGGCTCTACTATGCACATGCCCCTTCATGGATTGCTGCCTTGTCGTGGTGAAGGGGCTTGAGTAACTCAGAGAAGCTATGGGCTATGCCGTGCAGGGACACCCAAGATGGACAGGACATAGTGGAGAGTTCCGACTAAACGTAATCCACTTGGAGTAGGAAATGGCAATGCCACTCCAGTATCTTTACCAAGAACGCCCCATGATCAGAAACAAAAGGCTAAAAGATATGACGCTGGAAGATGGGCCCCTCAGGTCGAAAGGCGTCCAACATGCTACTGAGGAAGAGCGGAGGACAAGTACAAGTAGCTCCAGAGCTAATGGTTGTGCCAAAGCTGAAAGGACGCTCAGCTGTGGACATGCCTGGAAGTGAAAGGAAAGTCCAATGCTGCAAAGAAAAATACCGCATAGGAACCTGAAATGTAAGATCTATGAACCTTGGGAAGCTGGAGGTGGTCAAACAGGAGATGGCAAGAATAAACATCGACATCCTGGGCACCAGTGAACTAAAATGGACAGGAATGGGCGAATTCAGCTCAGATGATTATCATATCTACTATTGTCGGCAAGAATCCCATAGAAGGAATGGAGTAGCCTTCATAGTCAACAAAAGAGTGGGAAAAGCTGTAATAGGATACAATCTCAAAAGTGATAGAATGATGTCAATACGAATCCAAGGCAAACCTTTCAACATCACAATAATCCAAGTTTATGCACCAACCACCATTGCTGAGGAGACTGAAATTGAACAATTTTATGAAGATTTACAACACCTTCTAGAACTGACACCAAAGAAAGATGTTCTTCTCATTCTAGGGGACTGGAATGCTAAAGTAGGGAGTCAAGAGATAAAAGGAACAACAGGGAAGTTTGGCCTTGGAGTTCAAAACGAAGCAGGGCAAAGGCTAATAGAGTTTTGTCAAGAGAACAAGCTGGTCATCACAAACACTCTTTTCCAACAACACAAGATGCGACTCTATACATGGAAATCACCAGATGGGCAATATCGAAATCAGATTGATTATATTCTCTGCAGCCAAAGATAGAGAAGCTCTATACAGTCAGCAAAAACGAGACCTGGAGCTGACTGCGGCTCTGATCATCAGCTTCTCATAGCAAAATTCAAGCTTAAATTGAAGAGAGTAGGAAAAACCACTGGGCTACTCAGTTATAATCTAAACCAAATCCCTTATGAATACACAGCGCAAGAAAAGAACAGATTTAAGGAACTCGATTTGGTGGACAGAGTGCCTGAAGAACTTTGGATAGAGGCTTGTAACATTGTACAGGAGGCAGCAACAAAAACCATCCCAAAGAAAAGGAAATGCAAGAAAGCAAAGTGGCTGTCCAACGAGGCCTTAGAAATAGCAGAGAGGAGAAGGGAAACAAAATGCAAGGGAAATAGGGAAAGCTACAGAAAATTGAATACAGACTTCCAAAGAATAGCAAGGAGAGACAAGAGGGCCTTCTTAAATGAACAATGCAAGGAAATAGAGGAAAATAACAGAAAAGGAAAAACCAGAGATCTGTTCAGGAAAATTGGAGATATTAGAGGAACATTTTGTGCAAATATGAACATGATAAAGGACAAAAATGGGAGGGACCTAACAGAAGCAGAAGACATCAAGAAGAGGTGGCAAGAATACACAGAGGAATTATATCAGAAAGATTTGGATATCCAGGACAACCCAGACAATATAGTTGCTGACCTTGAGCCAGACATCCTGGAGAGTGAAGTCAAGTGGGCCTTAGAAAGTCTGGCTAACAACAAGGCCAGTGGAGGTGATGACATTCCAGTTGAACTATTTAAAATCTTAAAAGATGATGCTGTTAAGGTGCTACATTCAATATGCCAGCAAGTTTGGAAAACTCAACAGTGGTCAGAGGACTGGAAAAGATCAGTCTACATCCCAATCCCAAAGAAAGGCAGTGCCAAAGAATGCTCCAACTACCGTACAATTCCACTCATTTCACACGCTAGCAAGGTTATGCTCAAAATCCTACAAGGTAGGCTTCAGCAGTACTCCCAGAAGTACACGCTGGATTCCGAAGGGCCAGAGGAACTAGAGACTAAATTGCTAACATGCGCTGGATTATGGAAAAAGCCAGAGAGTTCCAGAAAAATATCTACTTCTGCTTCATTGACTATGCAAAAGCCTTTGACTGTGTGGACCACAGCAAACTATGGCAAGTCCTTAAAGAAATGGGAGTGCCTGACCACCTTGTCTATCTCCTGAGAAACCTATATGTGGGACAGGAAGCAACAGTTAGAACTGGATATGGAACAACTGATTGGTTCAAAATTGGGAAAGGAGTATGACAAGGCTGTATATTGTCCCCCGGTTATTTGACTTATATGCAGAATACATCATGCGGAAGGCTGGACTGGAGGAATCCCAAGCCGGAATTAAGATTGCCGGAAGAAATATCAACAACCTCCGATATACAGATGATACCACTCTGATGGCAGAAAGTGAGGAGGAATTAAAGAACCTTGTAATGAGGGTGAAAGAGGAGAGTGCAAAAAACGGCCTGAAACGCAACATAAAAAAAACTAATATCATGGCCACTGGTCCCATCACCTCCTGGGAAATTGAAGGGGAAGATATGGAGGCAGTGACAGATTTTACTTTCTTTGGCTCGATGATCACTGCAGATGGAGACAGCAGTCACGAAATTAAAAGACGCCTGCTTCTTGGGAGGAAAGCGATGACAAACCTTGACAGCATCTTAAAGAGCAGAAACATCACCTTGCCAACAAAAGTCCAAATAGTCAAAGCTATGGTTTTTGCTGTCGTGACGTATGGAAGTGAGAGCTGGACCATAAAGAAAGCTGACTGCGGAAGAATTGATGCCTTTGAGTTGTGGTGCTGGAGGAGGCTCTTGAGAGTCCCCTGGACTGCAAGGAGGACAAACCTATCAATTCTAAAGGAAATTAAGCCTAAGTGCTCACTGGAAGGACAGATCCTGAAGCTGAGGCTCCAGTACTTTGGCCATCTCATGAGAAGAGAAGACTCCTTGGAAAAGACCCTGATGTTAGTAAAGTGTGACGGCAAGAGGAAAAGGGGACAACAGAGGATGAGATGGCTGGACAGTGTCTGCGAAGCAACCAACATGAAATTGACACAACTACAGGAGGCAGTGAGAATAGGAGGGCCTGGCGTGCTCCAGTTCATGGGGTCACAAAGAGTTGGACATGACTAAATGACTAAACGATGACTATGCACATGAATTGTCTTTCTCTGTTATAAGCCGATATCAAGGAATGAAATATGAGAGAAATTAACAAATAATCCTGATACAGTCAAATTAACAAATAATCCTGATACAGTGATTTGGACCACCTAACTTCATTGATTGTCTTCAATAACCATCTCTCCTAAGTATGTCATAAAGATATGAACAGGGATCACTAGGGAACAATTCAGGCCTCTGTTTAGTTCAATGAAACCTCAGACCCTGTCTCCTCTGTAACTATCAGAATACAAGACAGCTCTGCAATAAATAATTCTATTTATAGAACATAACGTTAATATGAGTCAGCATCATGTTGTTGTGGTGTAATAAAGCTGTAACCTGGTCTCTCAGTTGGTCATAGGGATTGCAGAGAGAAAAACAGAGATCTTGACTGATGATTCTGTCTGTAATCAGCACCTAATGCCAGCAAAAAAGAAAAAAAGAATCCCTTACCCAAACAGAATTCTGTACAGAACTGAAATTGCCTGAGAACACATCTAAATGGCATGGGATCCAGAAGAGGTGGTGATTATTTGTCTGATGGTGTTTCACACACATTTCTCTATCCCAATTCTAATTCTTCACAGCAGCACAGCAGATGACGAAGAAGAAAACAGGCTCCATTGTTTTAGCAAGAGTAAGATTAGATTCCGATGTTAATCATGCCCAGTGGAGAAGCACTACTTCATTGTGAAATGCACAAAGACAGATTTCAGCAAAGCCCAGCCAGGAATTCACAATAAGAAAGATAAGCAAACATGGACTATTCTCATTCAGTGTGATTTCCATGCAGAATCAATTTTAGTTTTGTCACCAGAAACAGCGGCTAAACAGGCAACAGAGAAGCAGCCAAAGAACACTTTTAAGCCAATTCATACATTTCCTGGGGCACTGAGTGCGCAGCTAAGATTAGTGCTAAAGGCCTGATCATGTGAACCAGATAATGTCTTAGGCCAATAGCCTTACCACAGAATGGCAGGAATTTCCATGAATCTAAAAAATGGAAAATGAACTTCACTGTCCATAAAAGTTACTGCTTCACTAGTTCACAAATTGCCATCTTCTACATTACATTGGTCAGACAAAAATAGTAACCTTGTTATCTAAGGTTCTAAATGCCGAAATGAGCTGCCAAGTGTCATCAAGACACTGAAATGCTTATAGGTGTTTTCCCCCACAAACTGCACTGGAACATTACACTCATCTTCCTGATTTCAGCTAATGGAAATTCTAACTCAGAGAGGAGTAAAATCACCTTAAGGAACATACTTCACAGGAACAGTTGCTAGGATTCCCTGGGCCACTATACAGCAGTTTCTTCTTCTACCGGTTGTGGAAGAAACTGCCATCTGAATAATCCTTTACTCCTTGCTTGTCTTAATATTCACTGTGGGATATGACACAGGTAAACCAATGCAGCCATGAAAGTCGCTTTAATAAGAAGTCCCACCACATTTTAGCAGAGCAAGAAATGACAACATAGTAGCATCCATAAAATAATCCTCAATTCAAAAAAGGGGATTAGCATATTCCCATTATTAGGTATGCAAAAAAACAGCATGCTACGTTAGACCACAGGCTCATTCTAGTCTAACAATCTTTTCATACAGCAGTCAACTACAGTAGTTATCTCTAGGAACCCTTGCAGCAGCTTACGAGCGCAACAAATACCCTCTGTTTGGCAAGTCCCAGCAACCCATACACAGGTGCATACTGCCTCTGACACTAGGGATGACCTACCATTATCCTGACTAGTAGCCATCAATAGCTCTCACTTCCATGAATCAATCTACTTGTCTTTTAAAGCTATTCAGGCTGGCAGCCACCACTACATTCCGAAGTACTGAACACCACAACTCAGTCATGTTTACATGGAGAAGTACTCCTTTCATTTTTACTGAATGACCCCAGAAACTACTATTACCAAATAGAGAGAAAAGTATGCATACTTCTGTACAGCTCTATCATGTCTTTCTTTTCTTTTTTCCTAAGTGAAACAACAGTAGATAGAGCAGCCCATACGGAAGTTTGTCCAGTCCCTTGATCATTATAGACAGGGTTAGGGGGTTTTTTTTGGGGGGGGGGGTACATTTTCTAGCTCTGTAATATCTTCTGTCAAATGCACTGCTGGGAGACATGGAAGGAGCCTCCCTGAAAAATTTTACAGTTGTGACCACATTTAAGCCCCCTAGGCAATGATGGCACACTGCCAGCTGATCTTTCCACTTTGGAAGAATTATTGACTCTGAAACTATGGCACTGGCTTGAAAGAGGTTTGACTCCTTCCCAGTCTCACAAACTAGCCAGGGAGCTATGCAGTCAGTCAACCATTAATAGAGCTGCAATGTCCATACCTAAGCAGAATATGCCAGCATAAGAGGGAGAGTTTTGAACATACATACCCACCCAAAAGTCTGCCCACATCTGAGTCATTAGGAAGAATGTAGACTTCATATATAGATATATATGGATGGATGCATATAAAATTTACCATATATACCATATATACCATATATACCATATATACCGTGTGTGTGTGTGTGTGTGTGTGTGTGTGTGTATTCATAATGTGTCTTTCTAAACGTGTGTGTATATTTTTGAAACAAACAGGAGATAAAGTCTACATTCTTCTTAGTGACTCGGTTGTGTGGTGACTTTTAGCTTGTGTGCACATTCTAAACTATCCCTGTTATGTTGGCGAATTCTGCCTTTATGGTACTCTGTAAGACTGTCTGACTCATTTTTTTTCTTTCTTGAAACCTAAATATACAGTTCTGTTTTGCTTTGCGGGCTGATAGTATGTATCAGATCTGTCGATTCCAGTAGTCTAAAAGCTGTCAAGAGACTATACCACCAATATATAGTGTGAAATTCCACCTCCTTTTTCTAGCAACAAACCTTAAAATAACTTTAAACAAAAATTGCATTAAAGGGAACTTCAGCATTCATACAAACATCTTGAGCCTTCTAAGAAAATCCCTTTAACATAAGCATTGCTTAGTTTAATTCAGCTCACACACACACACACCGAATGCAGGAGAGAGTGTGTCTGTAGCCTACTTGTAGTCCTGGGGGGTTGACTGACCCTTTAACCCACTGAAGTTGCCAAGCTCAATGCCGCATTGTTTCAGGCATGACATAATATATTGGGTATAAGATACATTTTGTTCGTATCCTAATTGTGTTGTTTCTACTAATTGTGCTGTTATGTGCCAGTTAAGTTACTCCCAACCTATAGTGACTTTGATAGGATTTTTGAGGTATGTGTGATGTTGAAGGAGTACAACTGTCAGCCCCCACAATGAATTTCAAGGGTCAAGTTGGGATTTGAATCCAGCTCTCCTGAGTCTAGCTTGACGCTCCATCTATTACAACGGCCTTCTTGCTAATAGAACAAAGAATTTATCAATGTAGCAAAATGAGCAAACAATTTCTTGGTCAACATCTGTAGAAAAATTCCCACTAACAGATTTCTGCATGTTGGGAGTAGGCCAATAATGCCACTAAATCAAATGCTTTACAGATGCTTTATAAGGCTATTCAATCACTCTACAATTCTGAGACACATTTAAGAGCTTTATACCCAGCTGAACTTCTCAAGAATTCTCTGGCATAGGCTTCCACTTCTTTCAGGCCACCTTGACTTAATTAACCTCAGCAAGACAATAAGCCAAGAGTTTCCAACCTTAGGTCCCCATACGTTCTTGGACTAAAACTCCCAGAAGCCTTCACCACTAGCTGTGCTGGCCAGAACCTCTGGGAACTGTAGTCCAAGAACATCTGGAGACACAAGACTGGAAAACACTAGTTTAAACTCTTTTACCTTAATCTCGTAATCCTTATGGATCCACATTCCTTGAGTACTGCAAGTGATATGAGAATTGTTCACTAAGATCAGTGGTTCTTAACCTTGGGTAACCCAGGTGTTCTTGGACTGCAATTCCCAGAAGCCTTCTCCACCAGCTATGCTGGCTGGGGCTTCTGGGATTTGCAGTCCAATAACACCTGGGTTACCCAAGGTTAAGAACCACTGACTAAGATAACTGAAAATGAAAAACGTGATTCTGCAGAGAAAATCTGTTAGAGAGGACAGTCCATATTTAATAGTATTTACAGGCACTGCCTTATTCTGAGACTCCTACTCATCATCTGCAACAAATCATTCAAGAGAGAGCCAGATCAAGAAATTGAAGCAAGCAAGCAAACTTACATTCTTTTTTGTTTCATCTATCTGGGCAATACTGTTACTGGACCTTATCACCATATCAGCCATATTATTCAAAACTAATCTAAGTCACTGCCAGTGCCAGTTATTTATGTAAAAGAGATGACCAGTATGGAGTACATTGTACTGAAAGTGTAAACTTCATGACTTTGTTCTGTAGATGTGTCTATGGTAAGAGGATGGCAAAATGCAGCCTTCCCACTGGAAGCTTCCCAATAGCATTCTGGAGTGCCAGAATATTCTTCTGACTCCAGTGAGCATTAGTAGGCACTGCGGTGAAAGAAGGACATTGATGCAAACCAGGTAGAAGCCCTTGAGCATCTCCCATTCCCTCATATTCACCTGCAGCATGGTCCTTGAAGTGAGTCATGCAACTTCCAAGGGTGGCTTTTCAGATGATTCTCAGAACTCATTTTCCATTACCACTCCTCTGTCAATATTTCTCTGGATTCTAGTCAATATACTGAATTCCCTCTTAGTATTCAAACCTTTTTGTCTGGATTTTTGCAATGCTAAGCCTGTTTTTCCAATGCTTGCTTTAAGTTCCTGTTTGATGTCTTCTATAACGGAGTCTGCATTTTTAAATATGCTCTAAATAAAATGTGCTCTAAATAAAATAACTCAGCCCTGAGTGATCACTGGAAGGCTCCAATACTTTGGCCATCTCATGAGAAGAGAAGACTCCCTGGAAAAGACCCTGATGTTGGGAAAGTGCAAAGGCAACAGGAGAAGGGGACAACAGAGGACAAGATGACTGGACAGTGTCATCAAAGCTACCAACATGAATTTGACCAAACTCCAGGAGGCACTGGAAGACAGAAGGGCCTGTCGTGCTCTGGTTCATGGGGTCACGAAGAGCCGAATATGACTTAACGACTAAACAACAAAAATAAAATGTAAGATGATTTCTCAACCTTTTGCAATTTATTTGTAACATTCACCACAAATTTTTTTCTCTGGCTAATCAAACACTTATTAAAATCAAAATAATGTTTCAGTCTTGTGTAGTCACCTACATGTCAGACGTCATGAAAAACTTTAGGGGAGACATCTAAAATATATAAAGTAATGGGAGTGATTTTTCCTTCCCAGTTGTGCAATACTAGCCTTGATTCATCACTGGCAATGCAGTAACTGTAAATTTTAAGGGACTAGGGCAAAAAGAGATGCCTCTCTAAATAACACTTTTGCTCTTCTCTTAATTGGTACTATTTCAACCACAATTCAAAAGAGATGAGATTATGGCAAGATGAGCAGATGAGACCAGATAGCAAGCAGCATTTGGTCTGGCAAGTGCACTTCATGTTCCAAATACAGCAAAACAGTCTGCCCTCATATCCACAACAATAATACCAAAACATACAGAGAGCTGTGAGATATGCTACTTAGAAGTGGCTTTAGAGTCACAGAGCTGGAAAAAGCTTTGCAAAAATATCCTTTTATAGATTACTATCTAAAAGTAATCATAATAAAAACTTGTTGTTTCTGGCCACTGTATCCTATTTCCATACCTGATTAACTTATCCAATCATGCATAAACAGTGGCAGTTACTCAAAGGATAAACATTGTTGAGTGACCTTATCTGGCTTATCTGGAAAACCAGTTTCTGACAGTGTGCAGAGAATACATTTTTCACTTCTCAGGCCAACACACTGCTTTGTTGGCCCTGTTGTAAGCGTAAAATTGAGAAATCTCACCTATGACATCCTATTCTACTTTGAGGATAGATAAGAGACAAACATGATTATTAATAATACTGAGGCAATGAGAGGCGATTCCTTTTTTAATTAATGAAATACTAGAAGTAACTTTAAACATCTATGTGTCAGGTACCTATTAATTTTCTTGATTTACTCTTTCAGAAGATCTCACACCACCAATGAAGCATAAATAGCATTTGGTTGTGTAATACCATCCTTGGAATCTGCGTGACAAGTTCCTAAACCACATTGTTGATACTCCTTCCTCATAGAAACCATTATTCCTCAAAGCTAGAAATAATTCTGGTTTCATTTAAAAATCAATGAGTGGGGAGGAAGAGATCAATTATTTCTAAACACAAACAGGAAAAGAGTGGAAACAGGTTCAGATTCAGTAAGAGAAATTATCTTGGACAGGCATCTGAGTAGAGGATTAAAAATAGACCTTCCTAAGAAACAAATAGAACTGGGCTAGATACCAAACATTTTTGAAGGGGCAACAACAACAACAACAACAAAATCAAACAAAACAAAAAAGGCAGCAGCCTGGTTAACATCCCAGTAGGTACACGTAAGGAATACAACTGGACAATTTAAAGTGGAAACCTATATCAAGAAATCAGGTTGTTAATCTAACTGTGTAGCAATCAATCCAATTAGGAAACACTGTCTCTGAATACAAGAGAGGCATTTTGGTGGCCACTTGCAGAGTAAGTTTGAAATTTATTGCCAAACAAGGCTGGGGAGGCCACCTCCCTGATGTCCAGTGACAAAAAGGCCTTTCTATTTCAGCTGGCCTTTGGCAATCAACTGACTATTAAGGACAGTGGTTTTAACGAATGTGCTGCAGTCTTCTACTGTTAACTATAACTATTGATTTTAACTGAGGTGGTGTCAAACACTGAATTCTGTTTTAGGTATATTATGTTTTAGTGTAACCAGTTTAATTATGCTTTCATATTTATAATGTATTTTAGTTGTACTCTTTTAAAAAAACTACCCTGTAAACTGTCCTGATTTCTTTTGGGGGACTGTGAGGAAAAGGTACCCTGTTTCCCCGAAAATAAGACCTAACCTGAAAATAAGCCCTTGTATGATTTTTCAGGATGCTCGTAATATAAGCCCTACTCCAAAAATAGGAGTTAAGTGAAAGCCCACACTTCGCCATTGTGCAGCAACCAGAAGATGACATGACTGTATTTGGATAAACACAGATTGTTGTACATGGAAAAAATAAAAATAAAACATCACCCAAAAATAAGCCCTAATACATTTTTGGAGTAAAAATTAATATAAGACCCTGTCTTATTTTTGGGGAAACACAGTAGGAAATAAATCAATAAAATAAATAAACAAAACATTACTAAAATTAATCAGATTGTACTCTTATGAAAACACTGAAACTAATTACAGTCTTCAAGATGCTCCATGTTAGAACAACACAGCAAGATATAAGCAATGATTTAACAATCTTTTTTCCCATGTGCAGCTGTTTTTCAATATAATGAACATGCAAAAGCTTTTCAGAAATGTTAGAGAGTGATGTAATATCATGAGCTGAATGTGCTTATCAAGAATTATTCTGATACTTCACTGGTCAAGCAAGATACTGTTCAAGATACACAGTCAGCAAATCACTAAAGTGTGCACAATGGACATCCATTTGACAGCCACCACCACAAAATGTAAAACAATTAACTAATGAAGCATAAGAACAAAGGAAAGAGTGGATAATGTGACAGAATGAGTGTATTTCACACAGATTATTCTTTCAGACACCAAAGCTTCCTGTCATAACAATGATCACAACCTGCATCACTTCCTTCTCTATGGTTGAAAGCAGCATTCTTTATATCCACCTAATTTTTTACAGCAGGTGATCCTGAGGGAACCTCCAGATGTTGGCTCTGACTCCCAACAGCCCTGAACAGTATACCTAATGGTCAGGGCCAATGGCAGACAAAGTTCAACAATATATGAAGGACCAGAGGCTCCTACCATCTGCCTTATAAACATTAAATCCCAGGAGTACTAAAGAATCAGGGACACCCACTTTTTATTGTCTTAGGAAAGCTAATCCTAAACCAACACCCACTCCCATATGTTGCTGTCCATAATGACATCCTCAGAAGAAGCCCAACCAGAGAAAAAGTATTCTCAATAATGGAATGCCCTCCTAAAAGAATATCATATAATAAAAATAATCTTAGAATTACAGAACTGGATGGCTCTATGGATCACTGAATCTAGCCTCTGTCAAGGAGGCATAGTGGAGATGCTTAAGCCACTGAGCTATACAATAGTCCTCATCAGTAGTTTTCAGATATCAGGCTAGGGCCTTCATCTTCCTGTAGGTATTCTGGTTTGGTTTTACCATTGATGTTCCTATTTTGGTAATTACGGCTGGCTCTTACGACTGTTTTAATATCCTAGTTTCCTAGTATTTTTGACATTTTGATTTCATTTAGGCAATCTCACTTGTTTTTATTACCTTATGTGTAATATCTGGATTTTATTCACTACCTCTGTTTTTATATCTATAAACTGCATTACCAGACTGGCCAGTTGGGTTATACTGTATAGAAACATTTTGAATAGACAAATAAAATTTGAAGAAACAGAAAGAAAATCTATGGACAACTATATATAGAACCGTTGCCACAGAACATCTAAATGAAGGTTAAGCTAAGTCAAATGTATCTTTCTTCAGCCTCTCAAAAGGGAGAAAAACAATTTTACTTTCACAGCGAGAAAAAATAAAATCAAGCATCACTATACTGTAAATCTCAGAGGATAGTCATCTCATCTACTATATATTGTAACTACAAAAATGCACTTTGTCTTTCAGGCCTTCTTGCCAAGAAAGCTAAAGTAATGTTTCAGCCTTGGTTCTCCCTCATCTTTTTACATAGCTACATTTGGGGTATCAATGGCTGGCTAACTTTCAGACTCATAATATGAAGAGCTATGACTTTAAGCTTCCCAGGCTGGTACAGTTACTTTCCACTAAAAGTTTACCAACATCCTTTAAAAAAAACAATATGGAGTTTTGTGGTTTTACCACTTCCTTTCAACTGTAAAAGGTTACTTTAAGCAACTGAAGTACAGTATCAAGTTTACTAGGTACAGACAACATTCTAGCTATTTGAAGGTTATAGCACAAACCGTTCTGAAGGTGTCCTTCTTACAAATTGGCTAAAGTCCTGTTGCTTAAAAGAGTAAATCACACTAATTTGGTAAGTCAACATCCCCATAAATTCTATTGATTCAAATGGGCTTACTCTAATGGTGACTTATTTTAGCATAGTAAGTCACAGCTGAAGTAGCCCTATTTGAATCAATGGAACTTATGAAGAAGTTGGCTCACTAAAAGTACACCAATTCAATAGGCTTACTCTAGTGCAATTTATTATGCTAAGCAAAAGGATTTTGGCCAATGAACATTCTTTTCAGTACAAGTGGGGGGAGCAGTTGACATGTGTGATAGGTGAGGACAGTCAAAGACTAGAAAGGAAACATATTATAGGGGATCAAGGCTGAGAATCTCGTAAAACAAAAGTAAAACATCACCCTTTATCCTTTCTTGCTTCTCCAAAAGATACTAGATTTCTGTATCCTCTGCCTCCATACATACAATATCCCATTTAAACAGAACAGTTATAACAATACACTTTTCTTACTTATACTAGATAAGGATGATGTAATCTATCTTTCCCAGTATGGTGTAGTGTAGCGCACTGGTTCTTAACCTTGGGTTACTCAGGAGTTTTGGACTGCAACTCCCAGAAGCCTTCACCACCAACTGTGCTGGCTGGGGTTTCTGGGAGTTGCAGTTCAAAAACATCTGAGTAACAAAGGTTAAGAACCACTGGTGTAGCGCATGGATTGATGGTATAGGACTCAGGAGACTTGCATCTGAATCCAGGTTCATCTACATAAACCCACGATGGGATGGGGGTGAGGAATGGCATGGTAAAACCACTTCTTAAATATCGTACTTACTCTTGAAAACCATATTAGGGTCACTTCAGGTTGGCTAAGATTTGGAGACATATCACACTTCCCTCCTCTCCCAAACAGAACAAGTGAAACAAATTTTATAACAGTGAGAAATGGTGAAACCTGTAGTCTGAAAGATGCCAAAGTGCCAAATAAAGAACACTGAGCTTTGGGCTGATACAGTGGGGTCTCTACTTAAGAACGTCCCTACTTAAGAACAATCCAACTTAAGAACAGCTCCATTTGCTAAATTTTGCTTCTACTTGAGAAAAGAAATCCAAGATAAGAACAGGAAAGAAAACCTTTCCTGCTCTTTTTTTAACCTTAGGTCATCTTAGGTTAAAAAAAAATTCTCCCCCTAGTGGTAGAGTACGTATTAACCAGCTTTGCATTAGTTCCTATGGGACCTAATGCTTCAATGTACGAACACACCTCTACATAACAAAAAAACCAGCCAGAACGGATTAAGTGGTTTTCAGTCCATTCCTATGGGAAATTTTGCTTCAACTTAAGAACGTTTCAACTTAAGAACACCACTCCAAAACGGATTAAGTTATTAAGTAGAGGTTCCACTGTCGTTTCTATGGACGGAAAAGAGCAGATACGGATTAAATGGCTTTCAATGCATTCCTATGGGAAATGCAGATTCAACATAAGAACTTTTCCACTTGAGAACCACCTTCCAATACGGATTAAGTTCTTAAGTAGAGACCCCACTGTAAAAGCATTCTGCAATGTGGAGATATGTCTCAGAGGATCAAACTGGAGTCAGTGGATTTCCTGGGTCTACAAATACTCTCCTCTCTAGTAATGCATGGAGAAATAAAGCCACGTATTCCAAAAAATGTTGTGAGTTTCCAGCAATGATATTTTTTGTTCTGAGGAATCTGAGATGAAATTCCACCTCTGAAATCTGTAACCTCCTAGGGAAGTGAAAAATGCTTAAGAGTATGTTAGTATCAACACCTTAAGATTGGAGAAAGCATCCTTACAGTGAATCAGTCAATTAATTCATCTAGTCTAGTAGTTTCAACACTGACTGACAGCAGCTCGTCAGACAGATGTTTTTGCAGCACAACTTGAGATGCCAAAGATTGAACCTGGAACATTTTGGCTTGCAAGGCAGGAGCTCTGCTACTGAGTTACAGCCTGTCTCAAAGATCTCTCCCCCCCCCCTTAGAAGATTAAATTATTATTGGATGAAAAGGAATCTGATCTATTGCTTGTGCAGGTAGGTTTGAAAGCCTATCATTTCTAGAAAACAAAGTCTCATGGAGTCCAGTTATCAATCTCCTAATCCAGTCAGTCCCATAGCAAGAGAACAACTATTTCTTTTCAGGGCACTGCACATTCTTACCTGTAGTAAAAAAATGTGAGTTCCCATGTTAACAATACAAGACAAAGAAAATATCTGTACTGCCTCACACACCTGAGAATAGATTCAAGCCACTTTAAAGGTGAACAGTGTTTTTAAGTAGAGTTGTAATGAAGTCTCTGTGAGCAGACAATTCCAAGGCCTTTAATTTAAAAAGATAAAAGAGAGATGATAGGGAAAAATGCAAAAGACACATGAGGCAGCTAACAGTTACTATGTGTCATCAAGTCAGTTCTAACTTACAGCAAAACTTCAAGGACACAGAGTACAGTGGTGCCTCGCATAGCGATGTTAATCCGTTCGCTATGTGAAAACTTCGTTAAACGGAAAGTAAAAAGCCATCGTTTAATGCGTTCCAAATCGGCTGAAAACTCACCGTTTAGCGAAGTCTTCCCATAGCCGGCAGCCATTTTCGCGCCCTCCCCTCGCTTACCGAGGGCGCGAAAACGCTGCATGCGGCCATTTCGGCTGTTCCAGCGGCCATTTTGGACCCACTGAACAGCTGATCCGTGGGGCGCAAAGTGAAGGTCGGTAAGCAAAACGCTTACCGACCTTCGCTATGCGAGTTTCGCCCATTGGGGCCATCGGTAAGCGATCGCATTAGTGATCGCGGAAACCGCATCGCTATGCGATTTCGTCGTTATACGGTGCGCTCGTTAAGCGAGGCACCACTGTACTCAGGAGTGGTTTACCATTCTCTTCTGAGGGTGCTCTTAGACTGTGTGGCTTGCCCAAAGCTACATAGGCTAGTTCTTCTGGAATGCAGTGGGGAAGTGAATTGCCAACCTCTGACTCCACAGATACCTACATCATTGAGCTATCCAGCATGCATAAGGCAGCTAGCCTTCTACTTATGCACTGCATTATTTCTGTTTAGAAATGGAGCGAAGGGAGAAGTGACTACTTGAGCGAGGTATGGACTATCCACCTTACGACCTAACTACAGTACAGTAAAGACCCTGCCTACAGCAGGCTTAGCAGCCAAAGGAGAGTGGAGCCAGGAAGAACAGACAATTCAGATATATAAACAGTGAGGCAAGCCAGGTACACATTCACTGTAATACTGCTCTTCCCTACCTTATCCATCTACTTTACAACTCCACTAAGAAGCAGAAAAATACAAATTGGAAATCATCCTATCTGCTGCTACTTCCCTCTTCTCCTCCTCCTCCTTCTAGCTTTCAATCTCTTCCCCCCCCCCTTCAACTCTCTCTCTTTCACAAACAAGACACACAGAATGTGAGGCTGGGAGTTCAGGAGGGAAACAGATCACCTTCTCCTAACAAACCAGCTTCCAATACTTTACCCTGCCTGCATCTGTTTATTCCTGGTTTCATAATAATGGGAGTTTGTAGGTCGACTAGAAAAAGAAGAAAAGTCTCCCAAAATTTTACACTTTTGAAACATCAGTTTGGTCTGCAGCTGCACTTCCTTTTCCCTGTTCTCTACTGATTTTTGTCTCCAGCAAAGCACCTTGCTTGACCACTTCCCTTTTCAACTCATACATTCTATTTCCTATTCCTTTTTTGGGCTCTGAAATTGTCACATGTGAAAAGATCACTCCCCCAAGGCCTACATTTTCCATTACACACAAACTCTAAGATAACTAGATTTGAGAAAAATTCATAGTGTTGAAGACAATGTTTCACTCTATTGTAAAATATCTACGTAGTTCTTTACCATCATATGCTTATGAGGACCCAACTGAGTATTCTGTTAATGTAAGATAGCTTTCAGGGCTCTTCCTTCAGCTCAACATTAAATCCAAAAGCAAGGAAGGAGGAGGTCACTTGTTGCTAGTTGAAAGACCTGAAAAGTTTACATGCTAACTTTTGAAAAGTTTGGAAATTAATTCAGCTAAGTTTGAACTAGAGTTCAAATACATGTTATGCAGACACAATAATATATTTGCTACACCCTGAATATGATCATTACTCCTATGAGACTGATATAACGAATATATCATGAAGTATTTCACTGGAGAAGAATTTTGATTTGCAGTCTCCATTCACTAATGTTACATTTTCTCCAACTATGACAGATATATTAGACAACTGAGAGAACACATAATGGATTTCTGTTTCCGAATATCCTTTACATTATGGCTAGCGCAGCAAATCAGAAAACACTGCTTACATTAAATATCTTTCCTTTTTTTTGGTTCCTTTCTTTCCTTTCCCAGCAGTATAAATGCTATTATCTCTAATTAATGGCATCGAACCCCTGAACTCCAGACAACCTATCCCAGAGGTTTCATGTAGATCTGAATAACAAGCAGGATGGGACTGAGCTCCGAAGGTACCACAGACCAATCGCTAGGGTGTCAAACAAGAATTCCCCAACATTACCTCTGAATTTGGCCATCCCGAAAGGATTCAAACCACTTCCATCCCAGACAGGCTATAACATCGTGTCTAACCTGAGAGCTTTCCAAGGTGTTGGGATATGCCATTGATTAAAAACAACAACAAAAACAATTGAATTTGACAGATACAGCTCTCATCCACCAAAAATATTTATATTCACATTTTCACTGTTAATGAGATGTGCATTACTAACAAAATATTGGGACCAAGACACCTGTAGGACTTTATCAGAACAAGTATATCTTGCTTCTAAGATTATGAATACATGAAGACAGCCTTCAACAACCTTGTGCCCTCAACAAGGGGGCACAAAATAAGTATTTCCCATCTTCCCCACAATGGCATAGCCAATGGCAAGGTATTAGGGCAATTTTTCTCCAAAAGATATTGGACCCCCCAGTATGGCTGGTCTATGATCATAATAAAGATTAACTAACCAACTGATTTATAGTGGTAATCTAAGGAAGGGTGCACTAAGAAACTGGTCAAAATCTTAATGTGAGGTAATCATAAATTCCTGATTGAAAAGTAAGTCACTCACCATTTGATTTTACTCTCCCTCTAAACATTTCAAACTAGCCCATTTTACTTATTTGCTTTTCCCTTGTCTATATCTGAGGGAAGGTAATCTCACCTAATAGAGATAGCATATCATTAGAAATGGAAATTCCTTAAATGTCAAATGACTTCTGTTTGCAGAGAACAAGCTTTTCCCATCCATCACAGTTTGCAAATTACCGGTAGCTTGTTTTGTTTTGTGACAGGTCATCAGGAGGTGAACATGGGCTTTATTTGCAAGTTTGATAGAAATTCTATCACTGGAATACTAACATGCTTCCAACTTGTAACAATATTATCTGAATAATCTAATTAGACCAAAGACAGAGTCACTGCAAGAGACAGAAGATCAATTGGTTCTAGAACATTTCTTCTTCACCTGCCTGTCTCTTCTCCATAGATTACCTGAGAAATACAATGAACTCTGTCAAAAGGTTCTCATCTATGAAAGATTCCAACCACTTGTTGAGGTCTCTGAATTAAAGAGGAGAAGATGCAATTTTTTAAATAGATGCTCTGTTCCGTTGCAAGTCCTCCCTAATGGATCAGATGTCAGGAGGGAGACAGATCAGAGATTGCACAAGGATGAAATAAAAAAATAAAATATTCTGTTTAGCATATATGTACACTAGATCAAAATCTCATCCATTTTGGAGGAATTAAGTCTTTTTGAATATTGCCCTAGGACTGAAGGAAAGGTAGGAAGCTATGCTAGTTTATGGCATACCAACAGCTAAAGTGTATTCTGCCATATATCTACCTTACAGAAGGGGTATGTGTCCTTTTTTATCACATTCAATTAGTTGAGTTTCTCCTAATCAAACCACTTCTTCTGAGTTGGTTCTGACTTTACATGCTGAAGTCAGTTCAGATTCAGGCTCACATCATCTAAAAGACTTGGTTAAGGCTCTGTTCTGCTTTACTAAATTAACTCTTACCAACTGTTCTTTTTAAAGTTAAAGTTCAGTTCTCCTGGCTGCTGTCAAAGGGTATGATTTATTTATTTATTTATTTATTTATCTAATTTATATCCCGCCTATCTGGTCGGTGAGGACCACTCTAGGCGGCTAACAACAATAAAATACAATAACAATATAAATAAGCAATTCTAATTAGTAAAAACACTACAATACATTACATAGAGTGCAAAACAGAAACAGTAAAGAGGGAAGAAGGAGGTCAAGAGGAATATGATGGAAAGGCCTGCCCAAACATCCATGTCTTCAATTGTTTCTTAAATATACCCAGCGAGGGAGACCCGCGAATCTCAGGAGGGAGATTGTTCCAGAGGCGAGGAGCCACCGCCAAGAAGGCCCGATTTCTTGTCTTCTCCTTCCGGGCCTCCCTCGGCTCCTCAACCTCACCTCCTGGCTCGCACGAGTGACACGGGTAGAACTTGGTGGGAGTAGGCGTTCCGCCAGATATCGAGGCCCTAAACCGTTTAGGGCTTTGTACGTAAGCGACAGCACTTTGAAGTCGATGCGGAATCGGATGGGCAGCCAATGCAATGCGGCCAGAGTGGGTGAAATATGTTGGAATTTCCTCACTCCACTAAGTAATCTGGCCGCTGCATTCTGCACCACCTGTAGTTTCCGCAGCAGCCTCAAAGGAAGCCCCACGTAGAGTGCATTACAGTGGTCTAATCTTGAGATTACAAGCGCATGTACCAAGATGGTGAGCGCCCCCAAATCAAGGTAGGGCCGCAGCTGGGCTATCCGCCTAAGGTGAAAAAAGGCGGAGCGGACTACCGATGCCACCTGTGATTCCATGGTCCAGGTGGATCCCCAAGCTGTGAACCCCGTCCTTGGCAGGCAGGGTCACTCCCTCAAAAAAGGGGGAGTTTCCCAAATCCCCAACTGTGGGAGGGCCCACCCTCAGTACCTCCGTCTTGTCCTGGTTCAGCCTCAGCCCGTTCTCCTGCATCCATTTCAGTACGGTCCCCAGGCAGCGCTGAAGGGACAAAACGGCATCTCCTGCAGAAGGTGGAAAGGAGATGTAGAGCTGAGTATCATCAGCGTACTGATGACACCGAGCTCCACACCCCCTGATGACCCCACCCAGCGGCCTCATGTAGATGTTAAATAGCATTGGGGAGATAATCAACCACCGTGGAACCCCACAATTGAGGCTCCACGGGGCCGAGACGTTCTCCCCAAGCTGCACTCTCTGGGGACGGTCCTTCAAGAAGGAACGGAGCCAGGCCAATGCCCGACCACCTATTCCCAGCTCAGAGAGCCTCCCCAGGAGGATACCGTGGTCAATGGTATCAAAGGCCGCTGAGATGTCGAGGAGAACCAACAGGGACACTTTGCCCCTGTCGGCCTCCCTCAGTAGGTCATCGCACAGGGCGACCAATGCCGTTTCCATACCATGGCGCGGCCTGAAGCCCGACTGAAATGGATCCAGGGCATCTGTTTCGTCCAGGAGCGCTTGAAGCTGATCGGCCACCACCCTCTCAACCACCTTACTTAAGAAAGAAACGTTGGCGACAGGTCTATAATTGCCAATTTCATCCACCGCCAAATTAGGTTTCTTCCTAATGGGCCTAATGAGTGTCTCCTTGAGGGCAGATGGGAATCTGCCCTCAAGGAGAGATCCATTGATTATTACCGTGGCCCATTCCGTTGTTAAAGGCCTGGCTGCTTTGATTAGCCAGGCAGGGCAAGGGTCCAAGGAGGAGGTGGTGGCACGGCAGCGATCAATCACCCTGGCCACAGAGTCAGGCGTGACAAGCTGAAAAGAGTCAAGTGTTACCGGGCAGGACGGAGCGCTGGACATCTCAGCTCGACTCACTGTATTCAAAAAAGGAGAGAGGTCCCAGCGGATGGCCTCCACTTTTGATTTTAAAAATGCTGCAAATTGGTCTGGCGAAAAGCTAGGGGGAGGCCCATCACCCAGACCAATTCTGGATAGGTCGCGTACTATGCGGAACAATTCCGCCTGCTGATTGAACGCCTCGCTTATCCGGTTAGCGAGGAATGATCTACTGGCAGCCTTTACCTTGGTAAAGTATCAAATTATGGCAATATGCATATTAGAGACAACAATATTATTGAATTACATTTTTTTCCAGAACTGCAATGCATACCTTAATTGCTTAAAGAAGTAGCAGCACAACACATTAAATTTGTAAGTAAATGAAACTACTGTATATCCAAAGAACTACTTTCAAAATATTTTTGAAGGAAGCTCCCCAGAATCACACTTATTTTAGAAAACAAAACTATGCTGCAGGACAGGCATAAAAGGACAATGGCCAATAATGAAGTAATTATTTTGAAGAAATATGTGGTCTTCATACCATTGACAAGAGAAGTAAAATGGAATCCCAAGAGAAATATTCAATAAAATCCCACAACATTTTGAGCACAGCTGTAGCGTTCATCCTCATTACATTAAGTAGTCATGCATATTCATATTGCAGGCTAATGTTGCTAAGAGGCGGAGCCAAGAGATATGTAATAAAGAGGCGGAGTCAGAGAGAGAGTGTGGTATTTGGGAGATTTGAGGTGTGATTAGAGTGAAGAGTGAATAAGAACAGTTATAACAAATAGAAGGTTGAGACTGATGATCAATAAACCTGTAGAAGTTACCTATGATTGAGAATCAAACATCTGTAATCAATAAACAAGTCTTATTTAAAAGACAGTGAAGTTTGGACCTGCATCTTCATCCTTCCATAAGTAATGTTGATTTAGTGATCAACTGGTGGCAGCGGGTAAAAAGGAGTATTGGTTTGCCTTTGTGTGCTCTGTGTTTGGGGAGTCAGGCAGGGACCATGAGGGGCGAACGTCACAGCAGCATTCCTGTAAGATTAGCTGAGTAAACTCGGGAGACCACACCTTAAGAGAGATTTCAAGCCACACTGAGGAAGTTGAAAGAATTTGGCTGGAAAGAGGTTGCAAGTAGTATGACTCAAACACTGAAGCATTACGCTAACCCTGAAAGGACCAGATACTGTCTCTCCCCAGACTGGCTTAACTCCTTAAAGTAAATGCTGCATCCAGATTATCAGAAGCTCACGTATCCTCTGACACAGCAAAAGTCTGTAGATAACCTGACTTGTCTTGCTTCTGTCCAGCTCCCTTACTCTTTCATCTACCAGTGCATCAACCTATTTCTCTCTATCCACCACCACAAATTTCCCAGGACACCCTAGAGAGACAAACCGTATGACCATCTATGGTGCCAAACTTCTAGGGTAGTCTTCTTCAGGTATGTAAAACTGTACAGGGAGTTTTCTCCTTCACTGTAGGAGAAAGTGCACAAGCAGATGATGAGGTTACTGAAGCTTGCTGGAAAATACAAGGTGTACAACAGAGCACCTCCTCACCTTTCCAAGGTGTAGTGGTTGTAAGAGAAGATGTACTGATTGTAACAGAAGTGATGACCATTAAAATTGGAATTTCAGAAAGTGTTGTTCCGCTCTTGAGGACTGAAAGCAATATTGTGTTGCTCAGCTTATGATGAGAAAGAGCTAATTTAAATTCAGCTGGAGCAGAAAACAGCCTTGGTTGGTTCTGTCTGTTCAAATGGCCTCCATGGAATGAAGCTCAGACATACAGCAGTCAGAAAAACATGTTAAAAGAAACAGAATTTGCTTTACAGTAGGAAACATAATTCTCTTTTCTCCTCTTGTAAAGCCTCATGTGTTTTGGAAATCTTTCCACTGTTTTAATATATTTTGACAGTTCCAATGCATTTTCCTCCACACTCTAACAAAACAAATACAGATGGAAAAACAAAAATGCTTAAATTAACATAATTGTATCCTGGTTTTTGTACAGTTGTTTTAAAGAACACTGTGAGCAAGATGTATATCACTGAATTTATTCACTGGCATGTTAATATGGAACACTTTCATTAAAATCCATATGCACACTTGTGTAAGATGTCATAATCTGCATTATCTTTTTCAAGAAAGCTTGAAAATATCAGATTTAGCAAGTGAGCATCAAAGCTCAAAATTATGCTTCAGAGTTTACAAGTTTTCATAGCTACCTACCTTTTCTCCTCTCATATGGCAGTAGTCAAAAAGACTTGATATCTCAAGAGACTTTCCAGACTACCATTCTTTTCACATAATTAATGTGTCTTAATAATACTCCCAGATAATGGTGCAGTTGACACTATTATTTATATATTCCAGGTGATACTTTTACAGAGACATCACATCTCCCCAAAATACAGCAAGTCATAGCTGTGGAACGAACACTGATATTTCAGAAGCAAAATAACAAACAATAAAAATGAATATATGAAATACGGCTGCACATTTGTCTCCCTCCTGTAATTTATCTTACCTTGGCTCTTTTATAGTTTGGACTCTTTAAACCAACTTTTAAAGTTTCCAATGATAATTATCTCTAGGGTTCTTGTGAAGTTGGAAAGGCAACAAATAAATTTCCTAAAACCTGCACCTTGCACAACCATCAGTGGCAGCTCTGATTATGTACTATTTGTCACTCCTATGCTACTTGGGTGCCCTCATCCAGCTGAATGAGGAGTCCCATGCTCTAGAGCAGGAATAGGGAGGATGTGGCCCTTTAAAAGGTTATCAGAATGCCACTCAGCTCTTCCCTCACCATGGGATACGCTGGGAGCTGCAATTCATCAACAGTTGGAGCATGATACGCATCCCATCACTGCTTTATAACAGCAGAGGTCATTGCTGAAGAAATAGTTTGCAATGAGGAGTAAGTGTGATCCTCTCAGCTTTAGGCTGTCTTGTTCCACACTACTGCTCCCTTTACTCTTCAGTCTGTTGTGTGAGACAAACAGCCATGACTGAAGCCTGCCAATCTGCTTCCATCAACAGCTGTGTATTTCCTTTCTCCTGCAACAGATGACACAGCCATGTAGGTGTTTGTCTTTTTTAAGGACAGTGCAGAAGGAACAGAAGCATGGCTGTGTCTCTGCACCAACACCATCCATTCCTACAGTCTGTGTAGCAGGCACTGTTCAGCACTTGAATTCAGGGAGTACAATAGCAAGGGAAAATGACATCATCAGGGCACATGTTTAACTAATCACATGCAAAAGTCTTAGCTGAGCAAATAGCTTTTTGCATACTCACTATTTTTCCCCTTAGTATCATAAGCAAAGGATAATGGTTTACTAATCTGGGGACTTTCAAGATTTTCAAGTAAAAACAATACATTGTATTTTATACTTGCACCATTCATCCCATGTTTTCTAGATTCGGGAAAAACATCCAGAACAAGTAACTTTTCAATAGCAAGGACAGAAGTGAAATGTGGCATGAATACAGCATACCAACCACAGAGAGGGTGAATTTTGTGCAGGAGATTAAGATCTGAACCTGGATGTTTTCAGCCTCAAGCTTAAAAATCAGTATGTTATGGCTCGCTCTCTCCCCCTCCTCTAATATGTACGATGCACTCACTGATTATTCTAAAATATAATTTTGTAAGAGTCCTTGCATTTTTTGTTAGAGTAGACAAAATATACATGATACAATCGATTGTTTTCTCCCTATTGTGAACTGCTCAAGAGCTTGCTCTGTCTCTATCCTAAACATCAAATAATACTGAATATATTTCAATCATGCCATTTTACTAATTCCAGATACACAGGAAAGACTACACATACTTAACACCCTTCCATAGTTTCAGGCTTCAAGCACCAACAGAAGGACTAAAGAAAAAAAAAAGACCAGAAGGACACAAACTTGGGTACCGTAAGGGTCTCAAGCTCAAGCCCTTTCTGTGGCTGAACGAGAACCTTCGTTTACTCTGCCCCAATTTTAACCGGCTGTGAAGCAGGAGAAGCCCAAGGAAAGCAAATACAGTATAAACGCCCACGAGACAATGCGGTGAGAACAACAACAACAAAACCGCATACAGACAGAAAAACCAGAACCGGAGAATCCAATTGCAATGTCAACAACAGGATCTCTCCGAGCGCCAGAGGAGAGAAAGGGCAGAGAGAGAGGAGTGGAAGAAGGAAGGGACAACGCTGGCAGGGCAGAAGAGGAGCAACAACCCAACTTCTACACGAAGCAGAAATAAATCGGGAGAGGACCCACACAATGGGGACAGCCGAAGAAAGGGGCAGAGGGGGTCTCGCCTCCTCTGGAGACTTTTCCTGCCGCAGAGCCCGTTCTCGGTTCTCTCCTCTTTCCCTCCGCTCTCCCCCCCCCCTTGCTTTCCACAGCTGCGTCGTCCTCCTGCCAAGTTGGGGGGGGGGGGTTGAAAGCGGAGAAATTCCTCCCACCAGAGCGGCCCGAGGCGACGCTCACCTGGACAAGTGCTTCAGGATCTGCTTCTTGATGAGACCAGCCATACCGGGCCGTGGGGAAAAGAGGAGGTGGAGGAGGAGGAGGAGGAGAGTCTTCTAACGCCCGCCTGCCTGCCCCATCATGCCCTGTCTCGTCCGGCGCTTCAGCTCCTCTTGCTGCCTCGACTGCCTCCTGCCATCTCCAGTCCCTCGCCCGCCTGCCTGCCCGCCGGCCCGCCCGCCGCCTGCTTTGCCTCCCAAGCCGGTCTCCCGACGCCTCCGCCGGAATCCCGGCCACCACCGCGGCGCAGCCGGGCGAAGCCACCTCACGCCCCCACCCTATTGGAGAGAGGCGGAACGGAGACGGAGAGGGGCGGGCGCCCTCTGTTGGCTCATAGCAGGGGAGCAGCGGCCGCGGCAACCTGCTCTCTTGGGGGCCGTATTGGGAGGGAGGTCTAGACAAACTGGCCGCTGCCTGACGGAGACGCTGATTTTTTTAGCTCTATAGCCCACATGGAAATTTACAGTTAAATTCCATTGTTGGTACCAGCTACATAGGAGACCCACGAATCCAATCGTTTTTAACCTTAGTGTTGACCTAACAAGGCCTATTCATTCATTTTCAGGACTACTTTAGTTGGGATTAACAAGAAAGATTTAGGCTTTAAAGCACAGCTCACAAAAAATAGCACATTTTAAAGGGCACCGACCAGCACCATTGCCCGGAACTAACAACTTATTTGTCAAAAACATAACCTTCTGCCATGTCTGTTTGGACATTTCAACAACCTGTGTAAAAACAGAAAGAGGGTATTCATGTTGGCAATGCAGTCATCCTGGCTTTTCTGACCTCAGGGATACCTAATTTAGCTGCTAACCAGTGGAATGCGCACAAGAAGGGTTTGGACACGATCAAGCAAAATAAATTATGTGCCATCAGGCCACTTATAACATACGACAGCTATTATGAATTAATTGTTCTATTGCTGGAAATTGGACATAATCAACCAGAATAGGTAAACGTACACAATTTGGCTATGTTGACTTCCTTTATTTAATACATCTGGTCAAACTAACTTCAGAAAGAGGATAAAAGTTGCCTTGTGGCTCTTTGTCTGCCACTCAACAAGGAGTGTGTGCGCCCAGACAAGATCAATGTAACTTTTGAGTTCAGAGGTGAGGTACACTGTCTAAGTTGGAGGCCCCCAAATATCTAATTTTACAGCTTTGGGCCTATGGATTATACTGGGTGAAATTTAGCACTGCTATCAACTGATGATACACATCTTTGTCTGCAGCTGTCTTCTACTTTGTAACAGCATGCACATAAGACTTTAGGAGCCAGCCCTTTCTCCATCTTGCCCCCTGAATGTACTTACATTATGTGCCATCAAGTCAGAACCAACTTATACCAAATCTTATAGGGTTTCCAAGGTAAATGAGATATTTTAAAAAGTGATTTTACTAGTTCTATTCCTCCAGTGAGCTTCTATGGCTGAGTTGGGATTTGAACCCATGGCTCTGAGTCCTAGTCTGTCACTATGCCACAGTGTGCTTAAATTTCACATTTTGTCTATTGGATAGTGCCCTCAAACTTTTGCACAGTTGTTTGTTCTTCTGCACACTTTTTATACCTTTTTAGTTGGCCCAATAAAGGTATTCTCTTAGTATGGATTTTGATGCTTAGAATTTTTATACATCAGTTTCAATCATCTCATGCATCAGACATATGGGTAAAGATAATAACTGATTGTGTGTGTATTACAGTGGGGTCTCTACTTAAGAACTTAATCCGTATTGGAAGGTGGTTCTCAAGTGGAAAAGTTCTTATGTAGAATCTGCATTTCCCATAGGAATGCATTGAAAACCATTTAATCCGTATCTGCTCTTTTCCGTCCATAGAAACCAATGGGAAGCTGCTATTCCGCCTTCTACCACTAGAGGGGGATATTTTTTCTTTTTTTTTCTTAGGTCAGGGAACAGTGTTAAAAGCACTTCTGACGAAGCTAATTTTGAAGCAATGGACTGAAAACCAATTAATCCGTTCTGGCTGTTTTTTTGTTATGTAGAGGTGCGTTCGTACACTGAAGCATTAGTTCCCATAGGAACTAATGCAAAGCTGGTTAATACGTACTCTACCACTAAGGGGAGAATTTTTTTTAACCTAAGATGACCTAAGGTTAAAAAAAGAGCAGGAAAGGGTTTTTTTTCCTGTTCTTATCTAGGATTTCTGTTCTCAAGTAGAAGCAAAATTTAGCAAACGGAGCTGTTCTTAAGTAGAATTGTTCTTAAGTAGGGACGTTCTTAAGTAGAGACCCCACTGTAAATGCTGTCAGGTTGCATCTGGCTATGTGCCCTAATAGGTTTTTCAAGGTAAGTGAGGCATGTAAGGAGTGGTTTTACCAGTTCCATACCATCTCAGTTTCTATGACCAAGTGGAGATTTGAATCCGTATCTCCTGAGTCCTAAGGTAAAGGTTCCCCTTGACATTTAGTCCAGTTGTGTCCGACTCCGGGGCACAGTGCTCATCCCTGTTTCCAAGCCACAGAGCCAGCATTTGTCTGAAGACAGTTTCCGTGGTCACGTGGCCAGCCCGACTAGACACGGAATGCTGTTACCTTCCCACCGAGGTGGTACCTATTTATCTACTGTACTGTACTTGCATTTTCATATGCTTTCAAACTGCTAGGTTGGCAGGAGCTGGGACAAGCGACGAGAGCTCACTCCATCATGTGGATTCAATCTTACGACTGTTGGTCTTCCGACCTTGTAGCACAGATGCTTCTGAGGTTTAACCTGCACCACCACCACATCCCCTGAGTCCTAATCCATCATTATTCACTACACCACACTGGGTACAACAGATTACAGATGGGAGGGGTATGATCACAAAAATTGAACCCAAATAAACTATCAATCAAAAAGGGAGGGGGAAATGAGTTGCAAAATGTCAGAAAATTTGGATATGTAGTATGAAAAATGTAAGATTAAGGGAGACATGTCAGCAGTTTTTCAATATCTGAATATCACATTGGTTTTCTTATTGTGACAGTTGGATGATAATCCATTAATGGGAATTGTCAGGAAGGAAATTTTGGCTAAACATTAAGTAAAGCTTCCTGTTCATAAGGACAGAATATACTGTCTTAGTAGATGGTAGGCTCTCCTTTGATTGAGGTATTTAACAAAATCTGGATGAGCATCTTTCAGGGATGTAGAAAGACAGTTGTTTTTCGTTCAGAATCTTCATGTCAATAGTGGGCAGGGCCAACCTGAGTAGGTTTTCTCTACCTTTCTTTCTCCTTTTCCATCCCACCCAATGGGACGGGACAGTTAAGTCTTGCCAGAGGTTTGAACCTGCAGCAAGGATTTGAAATTAGACCAAGGATTCTAGCTGCCACATACACATGTACATGCCAACACTGTATTTACAACCTAAGCAAGGGCTTGAATAAGTGGCCCCCATATTCTTCCATATCAGTGAATCTAATGAAACTATGCTTCATTCTCACAAATGTATATTTCAAGTCAGCACACAATATTCAATACAACACACATTAACTTCTAACATCCTTATGTAGTTGCGGAATGTTACTATGTAATCTATGTGCTGTGGGCGTAAGAACTACTTCCCAAAAAGTTTAGAAAAATCAGTTAGGTTGACAATAAAGAACTATAAAACAGCATCACACACACACAAGCAATTATGTGGATAGCAAAACTTAATCTATACTCATTTGCTATTTACTGTATATAATTGCTTGTGTGATGCTGTTTTATAGCAGCTACTGTCAACCTCAGTGATTTTCTGAAACTCTTTTAATTATTTTGGGAAAACTGTTGCTAAACTCATAGCACAAATAGGATTCACAAGTCATAAATGTCAAAGATGAAAAGGGGGAAATAAACAGGTAAATCAGTTGCTATTTGGTGCTCTAACTCTTCAAGTGCAGACATTTAGGATTCCTTGAAAAACAAGGCAGTATGCGGGAAAATGCTAGTGGGAACAATAAATTGACAGGACTGAGTGGAAACCTACTTTCCTTATAAGATATAATCAAAGTCAATGCATAAAACTTGCAGTCCTCCCCCTCAAAAAATTCAGAAGTATTCCAACTTCCTAATGGATACTTTTGCTTTTTGATTAATGGTATAACTATCCTACATGGGGGAAGGCAATCAGTTATTGTGTCTTCTGCTGCTTTAGAAACTGCTTATCACCTGCAGAAAAGAAAAATAGAGTTAATACGTCCCTGACAATTGTGACAACAGTCTTCATATACATACTCATTTCTATACACAACTAACATATTGACACAGTTTTGCTGCCTTAGTCAATTAACAGAAATATATATACCAAATCATGCAGGCTGTTGTGCTGAACATTTTCTTGCACAAGTAACCAATAGTTGCATTTCACATTAGGCAAGCTTGGCAGAAATTCTTTAGCAAATACTGAAGGCTACATCTCTGACCACATACTTCAATGCTTAAAGGAAGCAAATGTGACTCATGTTAAAGATAAGTCACATGCTATTTTGATCAAAGTAGGAGATATCCATTATCCATGAACAAGCCTCCACAATGAACAATTATGCATACCTCAGATCAGAGAACATGAAGATTGTACCAAGTTGATTGCTCAACAAATTGTGTTTGTCCATATAAAGATAGGTGGTAGCCATGGAGTCTACCTTTTCCACAATGCATTCCTTTAATCTACAAAAACAGATTATAAACAGTAAAATCAAGCTTGATATTGTAGCTCGTTTTTTAAAAAATGTTTCAAGTGTTATTTTGTTTTAATTGAATTATTTGCTTTTCCACTCCATCTCCAAGTTTGCTGGAAATCAACTTATATATTCATTTATACAAAAAAAAAGTTTTCACGTGTTGTGAAACTGACCCTTTTGAAACCAAACAGGTTTACATGTAAAATACTAACAGTTTCCCCAAAATCATTAAAGGTAACAAAATATCTGCATATACAAAAAACATTTTAAAATCGTGAACCTAAAACTTTTCTGGATGTAAGGAATCTAGTTACCTGGAAAAATGAGAACTTATAAAGAAAATAGAACATAATTATGATACCCAGCACAGCATGAGTCACTAGCCTATGCTAAAAAATTCAACTCCCTGGCATGCTATTTTAAGGAGTTTTGTTGGTAGAAAACTCAGTCTTGCCCTCTATATCCTGCTTGACAGGCCAAAAACACTGCTCACTCCTACACTCACTACAGATTTCGCTTTCTTCTCCTCATCTGCTTTGTACACATGCCCCAAAATAATTTCTGGAGCATCCACCAATTCTCCAGAGCAGTATTCATAGGAGACTGTAGTATGAAAGGGAACCTATTTCAACCGCGCTGGTCACTCTGTGCCAAAAAGATGCTTTTGATATCATTCACAGAAGGGAAATAGCATTAGAGAAAAAAGTTATCCCAGGAACACTTCCTGATGGAAGGAAGCCTCCAAGGCAGTAGATCACTAGAGATAATGGGCCCGAATCTCTAAGGACACAGAGCAAGGTAGGAAAAACAATAGCAATAGATGAGAGAAAAGGAATAAATGTGAGAAAGAAAGGAAAATTAATACCAACACTACCAGAACAAGGTATAGTTTGAAAAGAAGTATAAACTGATGTCTACCCATGGAATCTGTAGCATGAAATTCTTTTAAGGTTTGTCCTACTGCACTTTATACAGAGAATGAATTAGACACCAAGACTGTGTGTAACAAGTATCAATATTTATTCCAACAATGCAAAAGAAAAATGTCTTTGAAATCTACTATAACACATTAGTCTAACACTTCTCCTCTTCCACCTGCCCCCTCTGTGAAGATCATGAGCTGAAAAAGCAACAGTTCATTTGATGTTTTGGCCAATGTATCTCCTAGGATTCTCCGTCACAGACGAGCATATATAAAATCAAGGTGGGATGGTGAGCTGGTCACTTCCGATTTATCTGTCTGGCCGAGCCATTCCTGGCCTAGTTGGCACCATCATGGGTCTGGAAGGAGGTCTCATCATCGGTGGCCCTGGCATCATTGGCATATGTCCTCCCATGGGTGGTCTCATTCCTGGTGCTACAATACGCAGAGCAAATTTAAAGCATAAAGAATGTATCCATCAATTTCTCAATAAATACGTCAAAATTTATATCAGAGATGATTAGAAAAAGATCATCTCCATTGCTTTGGAGAAGATTCAAGGAGCAATCCTTACTAAACAAAAATACATTTTGAAGGAAGCACTTCTGAGAAAGCACTGAAAGTGTTCTGTGACTTGGAAAAATTGATCTTTCTGTCCCTACAGAAATATGACACCAGCTTGAATCCTATGCACTTTGCACAGGAGGATGACTAAGTTCACACAACTCACTCTACATCTGTAACCTCCCAACATGCCTTGCCAATCTCAAGTCCCCCCCCCCCCCCACTCAGTAGGGAGCAGATTTCGGGGACCACAGATGTGTTTCAGAAGAGAGCTCCGAAGCCCCTAAACCATGAAAGAACTCCGTGAAAAAGAAAGTGAGGCCCAATCCATTGTTTTTATCTGTCTACAGACAATATGATTTAGAAGCATTTGTTTCTAAATTAGATTGGATGGTCTCCAGCAACTGGTAATGCCATGAAAGTCTCAGAAGTGGCCAACAATTTAACAACATACCCTTGCAACCTGTTACCTGGTCTTTTCTTTCAAGAGTCACATGTAGCCATTTCAAATCCCCATTGTAGGTCTGGTATTTCAAAAAGGTGGCAAAATAATTACTTAATTCATACTAAATATATAGAAATTGTTTCAGTGTTGGCAAGCAATAATTTTGACTGGGAACTGACATGCTGAAGGAATGCACAGCACGGTCTGTATCAAGATAAAATGGCCAAAACATAATTCAGCATTCATAGGCTTTCTTCAGACTCATGCACTCTTTTTGAGATTCTCTCCTCCTTTCCTGACATTTCCAAAAGTCAGGCCAAACCATGACCAAGGAAAGGGACAGTTTTCAAATGATGACTTAGACATGGCATCTAAACCAGGCTACTGTTGGGTCAGCAGTACTGGAATGAACATAATTATTAATACCATTTATTTTATCTCTGTTCATTGTGTTGCATGGGGAACACATTTTAAGCAATCAGCAAATGGATAAGCAATGTTTACTGATTGACCTGACTTCTGAAACAAAGTTACAGCCAACGAGAAAAGCCTTCCAACCGTGATTTCCCAACACAGTACACTTCAAACTATGGAGGCAGTGGTCAGTAACATATTGAGTAGATCTCACTGTACGTTACAATACAGGAAAATCAATAAAAGAGGAGAGAATCTCCAAGGAAGGAGTGCATGAGTCTGAAGAAAGCTAGTAATCATCAAACATGGTGATCAGCTATCCAGCCAACATCCAGATCTATAACTATACATAAATATGAGTGTTTATAATTAGAAGCTTCTGAAAGATCTATGAAAACATGTAATATCAAAATTTAAATCTGTAGTGATAATAATTTGGCAGGAAGCTTCTTATCTGGGGAGAAAATTTTATTAAATGGTGATTAGAGAGTCTGTGGAATATAAATGTTTTCTGTGTCAGTCAAGGACAGGAAAGGAATGAGCCTGCAGAAGCTATTCAATTGCAGCTCCTATGATCCACACCACTTTCTTTGGCAGCAGTGGTTCAGAAAGATTTCCAGGGCCACATGTTCCCCACCCATGGAGCAAATAAAACATAAGGGAGATGAAGCTGTAGCAAAAAGCCAGCATTTTTAGGGGTAGGTGAGGCAAGCAATATTGCAATTATTATGTATGCATGTAGCATAAATAACTACAACATGGCTATACATTTTACTTCTGACTATGTACGCATGCTTTGAGCCTTAGTCTCACATTAAATTAATTTAAAAATAAATTAACAGTGGAAAGAAATTCTGTATGCCCCAGAATCTGCCAACATTAACACAAAACATATGAATGCCAACTGAAGGTTTTTGAGGTAAAATAAAAAACCTTAAGGCACAATATTTTGGATTTTCACAGATGAAAACACACAGCACCTAAGAATGTATTAGGTATATTTTGGTGTCACTGTCTTTATTATAATACTGGCGAATTCACATAATTCATAAAAAAAGTTCCTATGTTTATAAAGGCATTCTTTGTTTTTGGAGTACTGCTATACACTCTGTAGGGAGTAGAAGTTGCGTCTACACAGAGCATCTTTGGTAGCTGAGGAATGAAGGAATCGCTACATGTGATCATGATTGGGGATTTAGAGGTGGTTAGTCTATTCATTTTATTTTTTTTTCCAAATGATTATCAGTAACATACATGCATACATGCTGTCACTCGCCCCACCCAAAACACAAGAAAAGGTGATGTGCACATACCCCTAAACATTATAGTGCATTTATTAAAATATGAAGTAAGTATTTACATGATTGAGAACTTACCAGGTCCAACTGGCATCATTCCTGGCGGAGGAGGACCCATCATTGGCATCATTGGAGGTCCACCCATATGAGGTGCTGGCATCATACCAGGCCGTGGAGGACCAGCTAAGGCATGACAGGACAAATCAAGTATGTCAAAAGCAGTTTTACATCAGTGCTGTATCATAAGAGACATAGGTACGTAAACTGAAATTTTGTTACATATCACTGTCATACAATCTTTGCAACTACAGTAGTGCCTCACACAGCGAGGTTAATCCGTTCCAGATCAACCCTCGCTGTGTGAAAGCATCGTTGAACGGAACGTAAAATGCCATTGGCCGAATTCGGCCGAATACTCACCGTTCAGCGATGCTTCTTAATGGCCGGCAGCCATTTTCGTGCCCTCCCCTCGCTTAACGAGGGCGTGAAAACGCTGCGCGTGGCCATTTTGGGGCTTCTGGCGGCCATTTTGTAGCCACAGAATAGCTGATTGGCGGGTCGCAAACTGAAGGTCGGTAAGCGAACTGCTTACCAACCTTCGCTCTGCGATTTTCCCCCTATCTAGGCACCGTTTTGCGATTGCATTTGCGATCGCAAAAACGGCATCGTTGCGCGGATTCGTCGCTCTACGGATCGACCGTTGTGCGAGGCACCACTGTATCTTGCTGTTCATGACAAGAAACTATTTCACTCCCTCTGAAAAAAAACCACTGCTTACAAACTTGACATTGTTGTGGCCTGTTCATACTTGTAAGATTTCCATCAATCATGTACCCTAATGGAATAGAAGCAATTTCATCCTACCCAATAAATGGCTGCTGTTACATTTGTAATACTGGCCTACAGAATACATTCCATATTCTTTCTAGGTCACATATACAGTGGTGCCTCGCACAATGATTGCTTCATACAACAATGAATTCACACAGCGATGGGTTTCTTTGAGGAATTTCCCCCATCGTTTAACGATGTTCTCTATGGGGGAATTTCACTTAACAATGTCCCTTTTTCGCTCCTGTAAAGGTGTCTTAAACTGTTAGAAACCTGTTTTAAATGCTTGCAATCGTTAGCCCACCTCCTGAACCCTATGCAACCTTAATTTGGTGTTGTTCTGAGTCGTCATTAATTTTTGGTGATTTTTTTCTCTCTCATTGAAAAGCATTGGACCGTCCGTCCAATGCTTTTCAATGAGAGAGAAAAAAAATCACCAAAAATTAATGACGACTCAGAACAACACCACATTAAGTTTGCATAGGTTTCAGGAGGTGGGCTAATGATTGCAAGCATTAATCTGTTCCAATTGGAACGGATTAACCGGTTTTCAATGCATTCCTATGGGAAATGGTGTTTCACTTAACAATGTTTTCACATAACGATTTTTTTAATGGAACCAATTAACATCGTTAAGCGAGGCACCACTGTATTAAGGAGGACAGAGAGAAGACATCACTATTCACACTTACGGATGTTAGGTGGTGGTGGTATCATAGCTCCTCCTGGAGGTGGAGCAGAGAATGGAGTAGGTGGAATTTTCCCTTGTTGAAATGCAGCAGCTACATCAATGCAAAAGGAAAATACAAGAATTAGTTAAAAGAAGCACAACAAAATTCTTTCATATTTTCTTTTTGATTCATTAGCTAAATTTTAAAGCACCTGTCCTAAGTTGTCTAGTGACACAGTTTTTCTAACTTTGCAAATACTTGCATCTACTTTTTCCAGCCAACATGCCTAATCTCACAAAGTGCCAAACTTGATCAATTCCACTGGACAATATTTTTAAGTCAGCATAAAAATGGAGCAGTCTTTAATAGGCAAAAACATTTTCTATCAGTCAAGTCTATTTATAAACTTTGCAAAATATACAGTGCAATCCTTTGCATGTCTACTCATAAGCAAATCTCATTTGAGTACAACGGAGTTTACTTCTAGTAAGATTCCAATTTTTGCAGTTGGCATACACGTAGGAGCAGTCTTCTCAGTATATAAGAGTGTTGCCTCTCAGATTGCTGGGCAGTGTCCTGCTCAATGACAATGACTGAGGATCAGTGACGAAAAAGAGGACCTTTTCAGTTGTGCCTCCTCATTACGGAATTCCCTACTATTGGAAATGTGTTAGCATCCTCAGTAAGCAGTTTTGCTGATGGTCAAGATGCACCTCTTTGCTGAGGCCTAGTTGAAGCTGTTTGATGAAAAGTTGTGTTTCTTTTAATAATCTATGGCACATGTGTCAAATTCAAGGCCCATGGGCTGAATCCGGCCTGTTTCATGTGGCCCTCGCAGTGTTGCCTGCTCCTATGCAGCACACAATATGTAGATGCTTATTTGGTCACCAATAATGCTCTGCAAGGATGCTGGGAATCCGTCCAGTGGGACTTCTAATGCCAGCATTCCAAGCAGCGAAGAGTCAGAAAGTGATAATTGAACAAGAAGGATTATATTTAATATGCTAAAGAGTAGATACATTTATATAGTCTTACAGATACAACCGGCCCTTTGAGGGCAACCATAATGCCGATGCGACCCATGAAGAAATTGAGTATTACACCTCTGATCTATGGTGTATGCTCATGGCTGAATACAGTAAGTTTTTACAGATCTAACAGTATTCTTTTATAAGAGCACATGACTTCAATGTTTATTTTTATTAACTTAACTGTTTTCTGATCTTTTTTAATGAAAAGTGATACGTAATTTTATAGTAAGTAAACTTCTGAGCTAATAAGTCTCACTGAACATAGTGTGATTTACTCCCAAGCACATATGCATAGGATTGGACTATATGGCAATTCAAGATAATGGACACATGAAATGGAAATGCTTTTAAAAGCTTCAGGGCTAGGGAAGAGCTAAAATAAGTTAACAATCCAAACCTGCTTCCCAAAATCCATCTTCAGGATTGTCCCATCAACTATAGATTTCAATGATATGTAGAACTGGAAAAATTCATGAAGGCAAATTCAAACAAAAATGCCTATGTGCTAAATAAAGTTCAACTTTAAAAAAACAGTTTTACAAATGTTTTAAAACCAACATTTGCATGTATCAATTTAGTGGCAAAAATAATGGATAAACTTAATAAAACATTGCTTTTGACCAGGTTCTGCTGGTGGTTATAAAAGATATATATTCTGAAATTTTCAAATGAAAATTCACAACCACTTCATACATGTCATGGCCTATAAACTTGATGGGTCCAGTTGATCTACAACATTTTAATACAAAAAGCTGATGGAAATTAAACACAATTTCATCTGCAGATATGCAATTTCTATTGCATATCTGCAGATGAAATTGAAATCCTAGGTAACTGCGTACTTTACCAGCAGGCAAAAGAATCAGGCTTAGAAGTGGTAGGTGAAACAGTCATTGTACTGCACTGCTACAACTTACTTGTTTTATCAATCAAGCTCTGAGCTTGTTCTTCCATCCATTTTTGATAGTAGTCTTTTACATTCTCTTTATGCTTCCTTCCACTGCAATGGGTTTTTCTCACAGATGGCTGTAAGACAAAGAAATCTCTTGTTGAAATACTAACCATACCTATAGCCCCAAGATTTACAATATACGAAACTGACTGCAATCCCATATGTTTACATGGGAATAAGTCCCATTAAAGACTCAGGGGCTTTGAGTGGATATGTGCAACATTTATAGACAACGCAGCATGATCAACACATAATACTGTATAAAGCAATGTCAGCTAAGAGACTTCCGGCATTTAAAAGATTAACATATTTAATTTGGCATAGACATTCATGATCTATAGCTTTCTTCTTTGGATGCACAAAGCAGTTACCTCAGTAAATGGACATATATACCATGCAAGGAAACAGGATGTGAAATGTAGTAGAAATACAGGACAGAATGCTGATGGTCTTCATTAAAGGTCAATTAACATTTCTTGAGAGGTTACAACTATGGGTCTTAATAGTAGTCAAGAATCATTCAAAGATCATTGTTGAGTGACAAGTATAACCAAACAGCAGATTAGCAAGTGAACAGTGGAGACCATTCTTTGTCTAAATTAAGTGTTCAACTATCTCCCTTGTCTTGAACAGAGACAGAACTACAACGACACACGAAAATGGCTACCCCTATATATTTTAAATTATTTTTTTTCAAAAGCAGCTGTAATAGATACTTACTGATTCAACAAAATAATTTTCCCAAGCTCACTGTTGGCTCCTACACATTTTCCCAAGGAGTTCTTGTTAATATTCTCCAGTTATGGTCCCTGATTTCATACTCATACACTTTTAACTTCTACTTTTACCTAATTGTTTTAACAGTAATGAGATTAAGTATATGCACATATCTCGATGGCATCCTTCTGTCTCGAAAGACTATGGTATCGTGCTCTGTATCGAGGACTTGAAACAGCATCTAGTGTGGCTGAGAAGGCCAATTCGAGAGTGACAATCCCTTCCACACTGAAGACAAATCCAATCTGTCCCCTGTCCAAGTTCCCTGATTTTGCTGCTTTCGTAACTGCCTCTTTGCCTCAGCCTGCTGGACAAGGGTCTCTTCAAATTATGCACATATGTACACGTCTATATACACACATTTGCAGCAAGAGTATTTAAAACAGCATTTCCCAACCTGATGCCCTCTAAATTGTTGGATTATAACTTCCATCATTACAACCTAATAAGTTCACTGAAATGTTATCAGTGGGCATAAGCTGTAGGAAAGCATTTTGGGAAGGGCAGACTTAAATGATCCAGATTCAGCACCAAGTTTCAGACATATCAAAAGATCAATTAACATACTAGTGTTAATGTATGAAACATTTTCAGCAATAATGTCTGAACAAAAGAAGTTTTAACTTTCACAGCATTGCATAATTTACTACTTACAGAATCATGAGTAAGGTAGGTATCACAGTAGTCACAATAAAACCTAGGAGGTGAGGAAAATATGCATTAGAAGAAGAGTAATGACCACTTGTTTTGTAACATCTGAGTTATAAAAAGTAATAACATGCTTTCCCATCAGTCGAACAATTAGTTCTGCTGCATCTACAACACAAAGCTATTTCCACACAAGACAAGTTGAACTTTCATCTGTGATATGCAAAGCCATTAGTTTTTACTTCAAATATGTAATATTTACTCATCAATATGTTAATGGATGGTTTCTAGCAGTAAACCCGAACACTATTACAAATTGTTTCTTAATCAAAACTGAAAAAAGAAAACATTACTATTATTACTAAGAATTAATGTACCACCAGATGCTGGTTAAGATCATGATACATCAACATCTCCAACAGGCAGGACCTGACATCCTTGGGACAAGCAGCTAACGCCCTGAGCCGCCAACCATTTTAAGGATGATGGGACACAATCTATCCCCAGATCATTATGGGGGCGCCCATCACACCTGGAGCCAGCTCAGCTGCCAAGTAACCGACTCAATCCAAAAACCATGATCAATGAATCTTGGCTCAGGCTATACAGACAGGCAACCTTAAAGTGTCCGTAGAAGCCAGGGAAGTGGGAGAGGACCTGAATGTTCAAAACAGAGCAAACCAATACGGACATCAACTCCTCCAAATAATAATAGGTCCAATTCTCGCTAACGAAGATCCTACACACTCAGAAAAACTCAACGTGGGAAAAGAGAGCAACCTGGGAAAGAAAATATTTTCTATACCAGACTTCTGACTCTTTAGTTTCCCCCCCCCCCCCCCGCCTAGCTCCTTCCATGACACAATTCTCCACCCCATTCAATCTCCACATCCTTGACCCTATACTATCCTACTTTCCATCAGGAATCCAGCGCTTTACACCGCAAAATCCCCCTTTTGCTTACTTCGGCATGATGCACCCAAAGGCACCTCGCGCAAACGTCTACAGGAAATGACGTACAGGTAAGACCCGCTCCTTCTTTGTACCATAGAGATACAAAACAGACGGTATGGACTTCCGTCAAAAACAAAAACGCGCCATTGGCCCTATCTCTGGACGGTCTGGGAAAGCGGCGCTCCAGAGTTTTGGGTGTCTATTGTAAAAGTCCTCTGTACTGTATTTTGCTTCGGAAGGAAGAAGAAACCTCCAGATAATTTTTTACATAGGCGATCCTAACGAGGACAATGATATTACCATTTTATAACAATATACAAACAGAGGAACGACATTTACGATATGCAATTCAATATGCAAAGAAAACATAGAAAAGAGAGGGAAATGGAAGCATGCTGAAGAACGGAATGACTTGTAACATATAAGAATTTAGAAACAAGTGGGTATAACGATTAAAGTTTCTTTTTCTCTGCCCTTATTTGTGTCTTACACATTTCACACCCGTGTTTGAGTTTATATTCCCTAAAGGGATTGTACATGCACCGTTATTCCGGACCAGGATGATTAAAGAATCAATTATTTTTTAAAATCAAACCGATTTCAATCACGATTTAAATAAAAGAATTGGGTTTTTTTAAATCGTCACAAAATCCCAATATTTAAAATTTCAATCGTGATTTAAATCAAATCCATCCTGATCGGACACATACAGTTGGCTCAGCAAGCAAAGTGCAAGCGAGGAAACGTCACACTGGGATTGTTTACCCAAGACGTGGGCGACCCACCTTAGACGAACGCAACTCTTCTCCTCCCAGTATTTAAGTGATCAAAGAAAAGTCTTTGATTCCTTTAGCGGGAAAACTTCCCCAGCAAGAAAGGAGATTTGGGAGAGTAAGCTCTTACAAGATATTTTCCTTCAGTCAGGTAAAACTAATTGTTGTTGGTGATACACACCAGTTTTTGATCTAGCAAATGGATTTATATCATATTAAAATCATGGGCACCTATAGCCTACTCATATCTCACTGCCAATAATTTGTTTGCTTATTTTTTTATGTTTAGTTTCTGGATCTTAGCTCACTGTCCAAATACTGTACAGTACAAATGCACTGCAAACAAACAGCCCAGAGAAAGATGGATTCCTCTATGCTGTATACATTGGTAGACTACAACTGTCCATACATTGCTGATGTACACAGCACACAGCAACATACCATTTTAACTCAAAAGCTTATAATCATTTTAGCTGCACAATGGACCCTATTCTTGTACTGTCCAATTAATTCTACTATGAGAGAATGTTTCCTTGAAATGGCAATTGATTTGCAAAATGAAGTGCAGAATCTAGAGAACTGTAGACTGAAGTGGTACAGCCTAGAAAACGACAGCCACATGATTTTGCTTAATGTATAAGTAGTAATGGTAGTGATCCCTATGAAAAGACAATGATCCACTCATAGTATATACATGACACTGGAGCCCAATTTATTTGTGATAGCCTGGTGAATTTATAGTGAGCAGTAATGTTTAGAGAATCACACTACAATTTAAATGTCTTTACATTAAGTAGAATCACAATGGAAATATGATACAATACAAAGAAGTGAATGGAATTTAGAAGGGAATACTAAAAGCATAGCTATATGCTTTGAGTAAAATATGCGTGATTTGCATTATGGTTTACCTCATATTTGCATCTCTCTTTTTTTAACATAAAGTTGCTTCATCTGTGCAGGGCCTGTGTAAATTGTCCTTTCTGGCAAAACCATACCATTTGCAATTTACAAAAATTCTCATCAAAACTTTCCATCTTCTCTAGTTTTAACAATTAAAGCTTCAATCTTAGGTATACTTTTTTATGGTCAGAAGATATTCCAAAATTAGTGCAGCACATTTCGGAAGAACCATGCATTGTATTATTCGCCTAGAGTGGTCGAAATGACTAGATAGGCAGGGTATAAATAAATAAATAAATAAATAAATAAATAAATAAATAAATAATAAAAGTATGTGTCTCAACCACATCACCATCACAATTTTCAAATTTTATATTAGATACAGGTGAACCGGTGGATATTGTTTATCTGAATTTTCAGAAGGCATTTGACATGGTTCCTCACCAAAGGCTGCTGAGAAAACTCCACAGTCAGGAGATAAGAGGGCAGGTCCTCTTATGGATTGGGAATTGGCTGAGAACCAGGAAACAGAGAGTAGGTGTCAATGAGCAATTTTCACAATGGAGAGAGATGAAGAGCAGTGTGCCCCAGGGATCTGTCCTGGGGCCGGTGCTTTTCAGCTTGTTCATAAATGACCTGGATAAGCCGTGAGGTGGCCAAGTTTGCAGATGACACAAAACTTTTCCGGGTGGTGAAGACCAGAAGGGATTGTGAAGAGCTCCAGAAGGATCTCTCCAGACTGAGAGAATGGGCAGCAAAATGGCAAATGCATTTCAATATAAGAAAATGTAAAGTAATGCACATTGGGGCAAAAAAAAAAAATCAAAACTTTAGTTATTAGCTAATGGTTTCTCAGCTGTCCGTGATGGATCAGGAAAGAGATCTTGGTGTGCTGGTGGACAGCTCAATGAAATTGTCAACCCAGTGTACGGCGGCAGTGAAGAAGGCCAATTCCATGCTAGGTATCATTAAAAAGGGGGTTGAAAATAAAGCAGTCAACATTATAATGCCATTGTACAAAACACTGGTAAGGTTGCACATTACCAGTGTACTGTTCTGGTTGTTGCACCTCAAAAAAGACATAGTGGAACTGGAAAAGATGCAGAAGAGAGCGACTAAAATGATTACAGAGCTGGAGCACCTCCCTTATGAGGAGAGGCTACAGCATTTGGGGCTCTTTAGTCTAGAGAAAAGGCACCTGAGGGGGGAACATGACTGAGATGTATAAAATTATGCAGGGGATGGATCAAGTGGATAGAGGGAAGCTATTTTCCCTCTCATGCAATACTATAACCGAGGGGACATCGACTCCAATTGAGTGTTGGGAGAGTGAGAACTGACAAAAGAAAATATTTCTTTACCCAATGTGTTGTTAGTCTATATAACTCCTTGCCACCGGATGTGGTGATGGCATCTGGCCTAGTTGTCTCATGTGCCCCCAGAGGCATCTGGTGGGGCCACTGTGAGATATAGGAAGCTGGACTAGATGAGCCCTTGGCCTCTTCTTATGTTATGTCAACCACTTCTGAGCACTCTCTAGCTAGAAACCCGTAAAAAGGTCCACCATAAATCACAATGGACTTGGTGGCACACAATTATTATTTTTAAAATAGTTGCCAGTATAAATCACAAAGCAAAATGTCCATGTTCAGTATTTATTTATTAGCACTGCTTGCTATCTATTACCCAAGAATTTCATTTTATTTCATCTATTACCCAACAATTTCAAAAAATTGTTTCAAAGGCGTAAACACACTATAATAATAGAGACAGAAAAACGTGGTAAGGTGAGAGAACGTTAAACCAAAGAAACAGAGAGAAGTACAAATCCTCACGTGGGTTTATGTGGAATCAATAGCCCCCCCCCATCACCCCAGTAAGATTTATTTCCAAATAAACATATGCCGGCTCGTTTGATATAAGCTCAGGTGCCAGATTGGGGGGGGGGGGGGAAACAAACGCACAAAAAAAGCCCTCGCTCTACCTAACCGTACCCTCTTCGTACACAAGTAGTGCTCCTCCTCCTCCTCCTCCCTTTCCTGCATTGGGATGTTTATATTTTGGGCTCCTCCGCTATGACATCACCGCGTCTGTTAGGTCAAGGTGCGTGGCGACGCTGGGGACGTCAGCGTGCCCTGCGTGCTACTCTCTTGCCTTCGCTCGCTCGCTGGCTGGCTGGCTCCCCCCTCCCCCTCCCCCCATGCAGCTTTGAGGAGGCGGCAGTGGCGGCTCACGGGCAGCCCTGGGCCTAGTGGAAGGGGCCGGGCTGGCGCGGGTAGAGAAGCTCCGGTCGCCATGGAGGGGATGGATGTGGACCTGGACCCCGAGCTGATGCAGAAGTTTAGCTGTTTGGGAACCACCGACAAGGACGTGCTCATTGGCGAGTTCCAGCGGCTGCTCGGCTTTCAGCTCAGCCCGGCTGGCTGCGCCTTCTTCCTGGACATGACGAACTGGTACAGCCCGGGGGGGAGCCGGACGGAGAGGGGAAGGCGGAGTGTAACTGAGGCGGGGGCGGCAGCGAGGGGGGGGGGGCGTCCTGCCTTGCCTTGCCTTGCCTGTAGCCTGCTTGGGATGGCTGGACGTAGGCCCCAGGGGCTCACTTAGCCAGGCCCGACTTTCTCTCCCAAATCTCTTCTCTCGCTGGAGAAGTTTTCCCGCTACGAGAGTTCGGCTGAAGTCTTTGGTCACGAAAACAGTGGCGTCTTGGGGGGGGGGGGGGAGTAAAGCAGCGTTCCTCTCGAAGGTGGGTCGCCCACCTCCTGGGTAAACAGTCCCGATGTGACGCTTCCTCACTTGCACAACAAGTTATACAAGTGTCGCCGTCAGTCTCCTCTATCTGTGAAGATGGTCTGCCAGGCGTCCTTGAGGGCAGGTTTTGTCTTGGGTTCAAATTCCAGATCTTGCTGAATACCCTAAAGTCTCCACTTTGTGGCAAGTTATGCCACACTGTGCTTTGTTTTTCTTAGCTCTCCTTTTTGTTTTTCTATGCAGCCCAGGGACAAAATGATGCGTGCAATTCAAAATGTAAAGTTGTTTGTTTAAGACTAGAATAGGGCTTTTCCATAGTGAGAAGCTGAGTGCAGTACGTGGTCTCGGTGTGGACGTTTTCTTTTAATATTATTTTTCATCCTGACAGTTGCAGATAAGTGATTTGCAGTCCGTTATTTGTACACAAAATGCTGTAATTTTGTACTGAAAATATGAATTATTTCCCCCTTCCACAATCTGAAGGGATGACATTGCCATACTCTCTTTGCCTGGTATCACTTCCCAGAATGTTATCATTATCAATGTCAATACCTTCAGGCTTCTAATTGAAAGTTGACAAGATGTGAATATACTGCATCAATTGTCATGGGCTTAATAGTCTTCAGACCTTGGTACCTTTTTGGTTGGATTCGTTTCGTTTAGTCGTTTAGTCGTGTCCGACTCTTCGTGACCCCATGGACCAGAGCACGCCAGGCCCTCCTATCTTCTACTGCCTCCCGGAGTTGTGTCAAATTCATGTTGGTTGCTTCGCAGACACTGTCCAACCATCTCATCCTCGGTCGTCCCCTTCTCCTCTTGCCATCACACTTTCCCAACATCAGGGTCTTTTCCAGGGAGTCTTTTCTTCTCATTAGATGGCCAAAGTACTGGAGCCTCAACTTCAAGATCTGTCCTTCCAGTGAGCACTCGGGGTTGATTTCCTTTAGAATTGATAGGTTTGTTCTCCTTGCAGTCCAGGGGACTCTCAAGAGTCTCCTCCAGCACCACAATTCAAGGCATCAATTCTTCGGCGGTCTGCTTTCTTTATGGTCCAGCTCTCACTTCCATACATCACGACAGGAAAAACCATAGCTTTGACTATTCGGGCTTTTGTTGGCAAGGTGATGTCTCTGCTTTTTAAGATGCTGTCAAGATTTGTCATCGCTTTCCTCCCAAGAAGCAGGCGCCTTTTAATTTCGTGGCTGCTGTCTCCATCTGCAGTGATCATGGAGCCCAGGAAAATAAAATCTGTCACTGCCTCCATATCTTCCCCTTCTATTTCCCAGGAGGTGATGGGACCAGTGGCCATGATCTTAGTTTTTTTGATGTTGAGTTTCAGACCGTTTTTTGAACTCTCCTCTTTCACCCTCATTACAAGGTTCTTTAATTCCTCCTCACTTTCTGCCATCAGAGTGGTGTCATCTGCATATCGGAGGTTGTTGATGTTTCTTCCGGCAATCTTAATTCCGGCTTGGGATTCCTCCAGTCCAGCCTTCCGCATGATGTATTCTGCATATAAGTTGAATAAGCTGGGGGACAATATACAGCCCTGTCGTACTCCTTTCCCAATTTTGAACCAATCAGTTGTTCCATAGCCAGTTCTAACTGTTGCTTCCTGTCCCACGTATAGGTTTCTCAGTAGATAGATAAGGTGGTCAGGCACTCCCATTTCTTTAAGAACTTGCCATAGTCTGTTGTGGTCCACACAGTCAAAGGCTTTTGCATAGTCAATGAAGCAGAAGTAGATATTTTTCTGGAACTCTCTGGCTTTCTCCATAATCCAGCGCAAGTTAGCAATTTGGTCTCGAGTGCCTCTGCCTCTTCGGAATCCAGCTTGTACTTCTGGGAGTTCTCGGTCTACATACTGCTGAAGCCTACCCTGGAGGATTTTGAGCATAACCTTGCTAGCGTGTGAAATGAGTGCAATTGTGCGGTAGTTGGAGCATTCTTTGGCACTGCCTTTCTTTGGGATTGGGATGTAGACTGATCTTTTCCAATCCTCTGGCCACTGTTGGGTTTTCCAAACTTGCTGGCATATTGAATGTAGCACCTTAACAGCATCATCTTTCAAGATTTTAAATAGTTCAACTGGAATTCCATCACCTCCACTGGCCTTGTTGTTAGCCAGGCTTTCTAAGGCCCACTTGACTTCACTCTCCAGGATGTCTGGCTCAAGGTCAGCAGCTGCATTGTCTGGGTTGTCCAGGATAGCCACATCTTTCTGATATAATTCCTCTGTGTATTCTTGCCACCTCTTCTTGATGTCTTCTGCTTCTGTTAGGTCCCTCCCATTTTTGTCCTTTATCATGTCCATCTTTGCGCGAAATGTTCCTCTAATATCTCCAATTTTCCTGAACAGATCTCTGGTTTTTCCTTTTCTGTTATTTTCCTCTATTTCTTTGCATTGTTCATTTAAGAAGGCCCTCTTGTCTCTCCTTGCTATTCTTTGGAAGTCTGCATTCAACTTTCTGTAACTTTCCCTATCTCCCTTGCATTTTGCTTCCCTTCTCCTCTCTGCTATTTCTAAGGCCTCGTTGGACAGCCACTTTGCTTTCTTGCATTTCCTTTTCTTTGGGATGGTTTTTGTTGCTGCCTCCTGGACAATGTTACGAGCCTCTATCCAAAGTTCTTCAGGCACTCTGTCCACCAAATCTAATTCCTTAAATCTGTTCTTTACTTCCACTGTGTACTCATAGGGGATTTGGTTTAGATTATACCTGAGTGGCCCAGTGGTTTTTCCTACTCTCTTCAGTCTAAGCTTGAATTTTGCTATGAGAAGCTGATGATCAGAGCCGCAGTCAGCTCCAGGTCTTGTTTTTGCTGACTGTATAGAGCTTCTCCATCTTTGGCTGCAGAGAATATAATCAATCTGATTTCGATATTGCCCATCTGGTGATTTCCATGTATAGAGTCGCCTCTTGTGTTGTTGGAAAAGAGTGTTTGTGATGACCAGCTTATTCTCTTGACCAAACTCTATTAGCCTTTGTCCTGCTTCGTTCTGAACTCCAAGGCCAAACTTCCCTGTTGTTCCTTTTATCTCTTGGCTCCCTACTTTAGCATTCCAGTCCCCTAGAATGAGAAGAACATCTTTCTTTGGTGTCAGTTCTAGAAGGTGTTGTAAATCTTCATAAAACTGTTCAATTTCAGTCTCCTCAGCAGTGGTCGTTGGTGCATAAACTTGGATTATTGTGATGTTGAAAGGTCTGCCTTGGATTCGTATTGACATCATTCTATCATTTTTGAGATTGTATCCCATTACAGCTTTTCCCACTCGTTTGTTGACTATGAGGGCTACTCCATTCCTTCTACAGGATTCTTGCCCACAATAGTAGATATGGTAATCATCTGAGCTGAATTCACCCATTCCTGTCCACTTTAGTTCACTGATGCCCAGGATGTCGATGTTTATTCTTGCCATCTCCTGTTTGACCACCTCCACCTTCCCAAGGTTCATAGATCTTACATTCCAGGTTCCTATGCAGTATTTTTCTTTGCAGCATCGGATTTTCCTTTCACTTCCAGGCGCATCCACAGCTGAGCGTCCTTTCGGCTTTGGCCCAACCACTTCATTAGCTCTGGAGCTACTTGTACTTGTCCTCCACTCTTCCCCAGTAGCATGTTGGACGCCTTCCGACCTGAGGGTCCCATCTTCCAGCGTCATATCTTTTAGCCTTTTGTTTCTGATCATGGGGCGTTCTTGGCAAAGATACTGGAGTGGCATTGCCAGTTCCTACTCCAGGTGGATTGCGTTTAGTCGGAACTCTCCACTATGTCCTGTCCGTCTTGGGTGTCCCTGCACGGCATAGCCCATAGCTTTTCTGAGTTACTCAAGCCCCTTCGCCACGACAAGGCAGCAATCCATGAAGGGGTAGCAATCCATGAAGGTTGGATTACAAAGTACTTTTCAGTATTTGTATTTCACTTGACACCTATTCTGTGAAGCGATTAACTATTCCCATATTTCTGGTGGGGGTATAAAGTAGGAGGTAGTGAAATAGTGATGCCTCTTGGTTGTGCAATGTCTCTATGGTAGAAATGGCGTATGAAGTTCATGTCCATGCCTATTTCTTTGCCTGTGGGAGTATACTGTCTGATGTCTAAAATTTAGTATGTAGTTCTGAGCCATGGGTTGGGCTCCTCATGGTTGTATACAGTCAAAAGTTTGGAATCATAGAATCTCAACTTTAATTACTACCTGTTAGAGAGTTTCTAGTCACTGGGTTTGTAAACAAAAGCTTTAAAAAAACAACAACAAATCTATGGATGTGGTGTACATAAAAATCTGGTGGTGGTGCTGTGTCAAGGCATGTTTTCAGTAGCAGGCCTTTCTCATATCTTCCAAATCGAATCACTTCTGTTCTTCCAGCCTTAATGACTATATGCATAAATTGTTCTCAATTGCTTAACCTATGAACTCAATTTTAAAAAAATCACAAAGCTGCAACATATTTTAATCGGGCCAAAATAGAAGAAACAAATATGAGTGTTTCTGATATTCACATAGAATTTGGTTATTTTGATCACAAATTAATTACCATTGTTAAGGCAGGTGAAAAATCCATTTTAGCTAAAATTCAAACCTGCTTGGAAATAAATTTAGTTGAGGTTAATGATGCTCCATTCTGCACAAATGATATTAAGATCACACTATTAAAATTAGTGTACTACAGTATATAATTTATTTTATTTTCTGTGAAGTTTATATTCCATCTTTTCTTGAGGCTGTCCGGTTCAAAAGGGGTTTACATTTTCTTGCCAAGAACAATAGGAGGTAGGTATTATTAGCTTTGAGCTTAGTTCTTAACTAATGAGGTAATGTGTATGCAATAAATATCTTCAGAATGTAATTGGGAATACACTTAATTTGTGTGCTTTCCATGGAAGTGATTTCCATGGATTTCCAAAAGAAAGCATGCCAGAAAGAAAACTAGAGAATTTTATCCTGGTACCTACTTTGCTGTGGGGTGGGACTTATTTTGGCACAGAACAGAACTGTTGTTTGAGTGTCCACTTGCAATCTGCAGTTGTATACTCCCAAGGGAGATTTACCACCTTATCTACATTTTGTGAGTACTCTGCCATTCTCGAGATGACTCCACAGGTTTTAGAACCAAATGGTTATTTTTGCCTGGATTTCTTACATACTGTATATATGTGTTACTCCAGCCACCAGACTCTATTGATTCTCTTTAACATATGCATGGTTAAAAGGTCATGTCATCCATAAGTACCTGCCACGAAATGTGAATTGTCCATAGATTTCTTCACTCAGTGACATATAAATTGATTTATTGGTATGTAAGATTTGGTACTTTTGAAAAACAAAATTGTATGGCAACTTGGTGCTGTTGTGTACCATGGATCATGTAATTTATCTACTTGTAATGTTAATTAGGAGTTAAAGTGCTTGAGGATATCTAGCAGAATGAGATGCATGGGATGAGAAGTTCCAGAATCTCATTGGTCTGACATTCTGGGAATTGCAGTGTAGAGGAGTAGTTTTTCCAAACTCTGTGTGACTAAAATATTATGATCATATACATAAACAAACTTGCAGTAATGATTATTTTGGTCTTAATTAGTGTTTCAAGTAAGTGACAATAATGGACATGCCGTACACAAGATGATCATAAGGAAGATACCACATGGAGGGAAGAAAAATTCATCTCTTTGGATGTATGTTTTTTTATTTTGGCGTCTAGGATAATGGAGATGAGTATTTTCATTACCCATGTCATGATAGGAAGCAGTCTTCTGGCCCCTTGGTTTGTGTAGCCTAGCAATTTTGACATAGACTCCAATATTTTGGGCTGGATTCTTTCATAACCCTGACTTGAGATGCTAGAGATTGAACATGAGACTTTTTGAAGACTCCAGCCTGCTTTCTGTTCTTTCAAGCTTAATTTGTTTGTGTTGCCTCTCATCTGCATTCTCATTCTTGTTTGAATAGTTGTACTGTATAATGGAAAAAATACCTTTCAGTAAAATAGTTTGAAAAATTCATTCTGAACTCTTGTCTTAGTCTTAGAGAACAGTGTTATAACCAATCACCAGTAGCAGGAGGAGGCCTGGTAGTTTTCTCTAAGCATTGGTAGAAACATGTTCTTTACCTTTTCTGGACTATGCACAGGTTTTCAGATTTCCTGTCTGTGCCTCTGAGTAGAGCCAGCCTTGGACAAGCTGCACAGTTTCAGGGCACCCCCTGAAAATGGAATGATTAATCATTTCTGAGCATTTACCAGAGAAATGCTGAAAAGGGTCACCGGAAGTCAGAATTGACTTGACGGCACATAAGAACACTGTTTAGGAAGTACTGCCCATAGGTATGACCAAATTCTCAGGCTTAATTCTTACACTTCTTGTTAAAGGATCTAAATTAGATGCCTTCAGAAGGAACCTGTACTTGAGATACCAGATAGCTGATTTAAGTCTGTGTAGCATGTAGTGGGTGAAGTAGTCTTTCTTATACAGGACACATAGGGCCATTTTGACATGTGTAGAATACAAAAGTTTTCACTTTTCATTTTATACTAAGTTACATCTAGTTTTTGCGATTGCTGATAAAACGCTGGTGAGTGAACAAGTTAGAATCATAATCTATGGTTTGAGCCGACCTTATTTGAACGAACCAGAATTCCATGAGTAGAGGTTAATGCAGTGGTTCTCAAACTTTTTCAGTTTACGGTTCTCTTGACTTACTGGCCACTGGCTGCAGCTCCCCAATAAGATACTTTGAGGGAAGGAGGGGAAAATAGATGAAAGGATTCCATGGCGTATGAGAGGATTCTGCAGCACCTCTGGCTGGTTTTGGTGGTACTCTGAGGTGCCATGGCACACAGTTTGGAAACCACTGGGTTTGTAGCTGATGAAGTGAAATCACAGTGTTGATCTCCTCATGGACAGGGCATATATCTCATGGTTAGTAAACAAAAATGTGTTCTGCAAATTGCGTTAAGGAGGGGTAAGGGCTTCTTATATTCAGATTTAAATTGTTCATTGATTATTTAGAACAGTGGTCCCCAACCTTGGGTCACCCAAGTGTTCTTGGGCTGCGACTTTCAGAAGCCTTCACCATCAGCTGTGCTGCCCATGGTTTCTGGGAATTGCAGTCCAAAAACACCTGGGTTACCCAAGGTTGGGAACCACTGATTTAGAATATTCCTTGATCTGTGCTAGTGTGTGCTATGATAGTATCACATTGAAACGCCTTCCATTTTACCCCTCTCTGCCTCTGAAGTGAGAAGGATGCATTATGCATAATGATTTGCATGTGCAAGTTGAAATGTCTTTTAAAGAAAAGACAGAAGGTTTGTGTACACTTGTGATTGGGGCTGAATGTGTCTTTCTGTACTCCACAAGCTTTAGATTCATCTTCTCAGTGAGTGGTACTCGCTTTGATCTTCATTTGAGAGATAATCTATTGAATAGTAGGAGAGTGTTGTGTTTCTTTGTCCAGTGCGGGTTATGAGTTTTAAACCTATTTCCTGGCACTTTTAACCTACTTGTTTCTTAGGTGTATTCTGAAATGGGATAATTGGGCAGAAATAGGTGTTTGGATAGCAGTTCAAATTGGTAAACGTTCCCACAGCGTTCATGCCTGCCCTTTTTAGTTCTCTTCTCAGATGTAAGATAGGTATAACCTTTTGCAGTATTTGCCCGAATAGGCCTCCAGCTGTTCTATGTTTGTATTGTGCGGTGTTTGTTGAAATCACAGCATCTTATTCCCCCCCCCCCCCAATCACTGGTGTTCTGGGGACTTCCTTTGTTTGTTACACTAATTCAGGAAGAGGTACTGGCTGTACATAGGCCAATGGTGACTCCCTGAATATAGTCACACTCTAGCTCTTATGAACCCAAGCCAGTATGATCAAGGATAATGGGAACTGTAGTGTTAATAGTATCTGGTGTGCACTAGGTTTCCCATCTCAATAAAAGTGAACAAAATCAAACTAAGGTGGCCTTATTTCTTACTTATCCCCCCCCAAGCTTTTGAATTTGTAGCTGTCCCAGTTTAGTTGAGCTGATGTGCCTGTTTAGTCTTCACTGTGACGCCTTTCTGTATGTTTGGTATCACATATGCTCCTCCAAGTCCACATGAGAAGTTCCTGCTGCAGCTCCTCAGCTCACCCACTGTCACCATAACGCAGTTTGTTGCCAAACTATATAAAACTGCAGTTTTGTACAGTAAATAGGAGTTGCAATTTTGTTGCTCGTGGTCAAATTTTAGTTTTGTTTCATAACGAAAGCTAACTCTTTCAAAACAAGTTTAAGAGTTTTTTGAAAATATATTGTAGGAGATGCTGTATTTGAGCAGTACAGTTGAATTGCCGCTGTATTATGGTACGTGAATTCTGTCATTCATAAAACATCATGCTTCACTAGTGTTGAATATACATTTCATTTTCTTCCCCATTAGATGTCATGCAATCTAGAAGGCCTGCTGACTTTAAAATAAATCTAGCACCTTACATAAATGTAGTAAGATCAGTGGACTGTCTTTGACCAATTTATTCTTCCTAATTTTCTCTCTCCTTAAATGTATGCTTGAACATGTCTGGGCATATTCTGGTTCTCTAATAGCATGGCTGAACTGAGGGATTTGCTTTCTTTTAAGTGAGATTGATAGTTCATTGTAAAGAGGTAATCAGTGGGTGTTTTTCATATGTTTAAATAGATTACTATACATATATCTATGCACATGAATATTAGGGTGGGTGAATGGAAATACAGTAAAGCAATCTTGCAGTAAAGCTTACTGGTTTTTCAAGATACTGCAGTGGTTATGGGAAAAGACATAGGCTACATTTTCCTTTTCCATTCATGTTGCTTCAGTTGTTTAAGTAATGAAAAAGTTTTCTTTAGAAGTTTTATTGTGAGAAAATTCATTTGTATCCAGATATAGTGTGGTGCAAATTTGAATAGTTTGGATTAAGTGTTACATTAATTCATGAATTGTTCATCAAAAAATTCATCATTAATTTGGTTTTTTTGTTTGTGCTGGGCAGAAGTAATAGGATGTTAAATGACTGAATTTGCTTATTGCATATCTTTCAGTCACCTTGATAAAGGAAGTCACCAAATTCTTTTGGGTTATTTACACTAGTGCAAATACAGTGGCATAAATCACAATGAATAGCAAATAGTTAAAGAGTCACTTCCTTTGTTCTGTATTGCATCCCATTCAAGTGACTTCACGTGCAACATGGAATGGAAGTGGTGACTTGTTTATTTGTGGCAATTTGTTCTGTATGCCATTGCACTTACATCAGCATAAGTAAGCAAAAGGATTCTGGCCACCGGCAAGAATTACTGCATGGACAATGACAATTGCAGAAATGGTTCTTGGCTAATTGATAACTTGCAGATCCCACACCTAGTCATGTGTCTGGCAAGAGATTAGCACTTCACAGCTTAACCAGATCTGGTTCCATGTTTACTGTTGCATGTGCAGTAACACACAATAGGTTACTGACTTACATATTTTGGTACAGTTGTGTGCTATAAAGAATTGAACAAATGAAATGGAAAAATCCATTTCATTCAGTTCTGGGGGAAAAATGGTATTGGCATCATAAAATCTAAAGTATTTGTCCAAACCTGGTGATAACAAAAATGTGATAGTAATTTGAAATAGCATTTGCTGAGGCAAATGTAATGAAGGATTTATATAAATTTGTTTCATCCAATTGTGGGAATGTAAGTTTGCTTAAAGCAGTTGTGTGAAGAAATATCCAAGAACAATTTGTGGATCCACTATTCACATCGGCAAACAAAATGTGTCTGCAATCCATCTCACAATGGGTGTTTTGATTTAATCAAAGTATTATGGTGTCTAGCCCATGTTTATGTCATTGTATTTTTTATGGCAAAATGTATTGCATGACCAGTCTTGCCAAATAAATTATTCTATACATTTGTTCTTAATATTGAAATTGTATCATATTTGTCCTGTTCAATGTATCAACAGAATTTGTGCTGTTGTGCAATATGATTATGTAGTCCAGTGGTTCTTAACCTTTGTTACTCGGATGTTTTTGAACTGCAACTCCCAGAAACCCCAGCCAGCACAGTTGGTGTTGAAGGCTTCTGGGAGCTCCAGTCCAAAACTCCTGAGTAACCCAAGGTTAAGAACCAGTGATGTAGTCTACTGTCTTAAGAATTTCGGGTTACCAATAGTGACAGAAGGGAATCAATGGATATACAGTACTCAGACAGTGAACTTCTAAGAAAAATATAACCTATTTCAGAATAATCTGAACATGACTACCCTGAGCAGATGATTAGCAGTACCTTTCTGTTTCAGCTAAGGTTCCCTCTAAGTTGTGTGTGTGTGCATGACTGCTACTCCCTCCATGCAGCTTTATTCTTCCTCCACATAGTGATCACATCACATTGAGCCCCTTTGGTTCCAGTCACAATGGAACCTTGTGCATGGGGGGTGGAGTTGCGCGCACACAGAGGGGTGAAGTCATGCCCCAGCGGGGCTGAAGATTAAAGGGTACATTGGTTTCAGCACTGAACATAAATTTTCATCCTCATCCAGTATGTCATAGCCTCCTCATTTGTATGACCTTTGCCTTCCGATGATGTCTAAACTGGGAGCCAGGAGTGACAAGACTGATCCCCCACTGTGCTTCCTGGGAGAAGAGCCAGTGTTTCTATCCTTGGGCAAGCTCTACAGTCTTAGAGGGCCACCAAAACGAGGGACTGGTAAACTGCACTGAGTATTTTATTCTTAGGAAGCTCTTGCAAAGTTTTTTTAAGATCTGAATCAACTTGACATCATATCATCATCATCAAAATAGTAGTATTAACCTTATTCAGTAATTCCAGGTAGATCAAGTATAGGTAGGCTCCAATTTTTCACCCACAAAAATCACCGTGGTCCACGGCAGTCATCAACATGTCAAGGAAAGAAAGAAAAATGAAAAATTGAAGTGGCTTTGCATCTTGTTTCTATGCAAACCTGTTGATCCTGAAGGCTTTCACAAGTACAGATTGATATTTTGGATAAAAAAATATTTTTATGGAGGTGTGGGGAACAGATCCAGAGCCTGTAAAAATAATCTCAGGGATCATGTGACACAATTCCAACCCTTCTCTAAGCAACTGAAAAAACAATTGGGTACAGTATTTTTATGACTGCTTTGCATAGCTCAGTAAGATAGCTATCTGACTACAGAGCGTGATGTTGGGAGTGTCCCAGGAGAAGAGCCAGCCTGTGTAACCTTGAATAAGCTGCACAATGACAGGGTGCCTTCCAAAAGAATGATAAACAACTTCTAAGTACTCTATAACTTGAAAACTCTGTAAAGGCTATTTTTTTATATATTTGTGCTGGATGTTCCATATAGGAAGGGATAACTCTTGTTGTGCTCCACCTCTGAAATTTTTATCTAGTTCATGCTGAATTCTCCTCCAGTATGCTCCTTGAGCCTTTATAGATTTCTGCTGAGAGGTGAGATGACTTCATAAGTCAGCCTTATAATGAGAGAAGTAATATTAACTGAAGCAAGATCAGTTGCTGTCCAATGTAAAAGAATGCCCCCTTAAATAACTCTTTTTTATTTTATAAACTAAACATTACGAAATAGTACAAAATTAGGAAAGAAGAAGAAAATACACTAAGCAAAATTGAAACACAACACAAAACATATCTTACGTCCAGTGCATCTTTCCAACCTCAGAATATATCCCATGTTAGATAACAATAAATAGTGTATTGGCTCATAAAGCTTTTAGTATGGTAGTAAGCCAAGTCTGAAGTGATTAAAAATATGCTTCTGTTGTCTTTCTGGGCTGAGTTCAAGATGCTTAAGTTGACATTCAAAGCCTTTTCGGACTTTGCTACTTGTCTGAATGCCTCTTCCTCAGAATGACCTCCCATCTTACCTGCACCTCACAGTCTGGGCTATTACAGGTGGCCACCCTGAGAGAAGCCTGGAAATCAACAACCCGGAACCAGGCCTCCTCTGTAGTGGCCATCTCACTGTGGCATTCCTTGCCAACAGAGATGCGACAGGCCTCTTTCCTCCTTGGCTTCAGAAAACAAGTGAAGACATGGCTATTCATATAGGCCTTCCACAGCTTTACCTCAGATTAGTTTTGTTTTTAGTTATTGATATCCCATTATTTTTTAAACAATCGCCTCAGTTCTGCCTCCATTTTGTATCTTTTGTATCAGCTCTTTGTATATTGTTAGTACAGTATAGATTTGCTTTTCTTTGTCTGAGGTTTTAATTTGTTTATTATGGAAGTTTTATTCTATATTCATGTTGTTATATTGTTAGCCACCCAGAGTAGTGGCTTGGCCAGTAGATGAACGGGCTAAAAATTTAGATACCATGTTTCCCCAAAAATAAAACCTATCCTGAAAATAAGCCCTAGTATGATTTTTCAGGATGCTCGTAATATAAGCCCTACCCCCAAAATAAGCCCCAGTTAAGTGAACCCCCACTCTCCACCATTGTGCAGCAACCAGAACAAGATGACATGACTGTATTTGAATAAATGTAGATTGCTGTACATGAAAAAAATAAAACATCCCCTAAAAATACGCCTTAATGCATTTTTGGAGCAAAAATTAATATAAAACCCTGTCTTATTTATGGGTGGGTGGGTGGGTGGATGGATTGATAGATTTTTTAAAAAAAATGTATTTCAACTGCAGGTTAGAAAATCCCAGGTCTTGTCGCAAGGTGTTCTGAACGTTGAGAGAATTTAAAATACGTACATCTATGCATTTATATAGTTAATGTTGGTTAATATAGCTGTAAACTGTACTTGCCTATTCTGCTTAATGAAGAGTTCTGTGATGCAGAACACAATCACTCCTGTAAATAATACTACCTTATCTGTCTTGTTGTTTTGGTATCAGTATGGCAATATCTGTTTCAAATAATTCCAGCCCTTTCTTGAGAGTCATAGAGATGATTTGTTAAACCTTGTGTGACTGTGAGACAAGTACCTTAATGTGGGTTAATGCTAATGTTCCCTCTAAGCCAGGCTTGTCCCACCATGCGGCCCAGGTCAGCTCGCAATGCGGCCCAGTGCAATTTTTTATTTTTAAAGAAATTCCAATGTTTCAAGTTACACTGCCAGCGCTTGTGGCCAGAATGTGGCTGGGGCATGTCACAACAGTAGAGGGGGAGAAAGGGAAGGAAGGAAGGAGTGGGAGGGTAGGGGACAGGGGGGCTGCGTGACTACATTGTGTCGTCCCCGTCAATAGGTGGACCGCCTCCCGGCCCCATAAAGCCACCGGAGTCGAAGCTGGCAGCCTCTGCTGTCTGAGATCGCAGCTGCTGGTAAGTGCGCTTGGAGCGGGGCTGTGGAGGACGGCTAGGGCTGCCCCCCCATGCGGCCCAAACCAAATGTATGTGTGGCCCAAACCAAATTTTCATCTTCTAATGTGGCCCAGGGAAGGTGAAAGGTTGGACACCCCTGCTCTAAGCCAATGGTCCTCAACCTTGGGCCTCCAGATGTTATTGAACTACAACTCCCAGAAGCCTTCGCCACCACCTCGGCTGGCCAGGATTTCTGGGAGTTGAAGTCCAAGAACATCTGGAGGCCCAAGGTTGAGGACCACTGCTCTAAGCTACGCACACTTGCCCAGCACTCCATCAGGGTTGCATACAGGCAGCCGGTTTCTTTAGGTCCTGTTTCAAATGAAGCCCTGTCCACCCATGCACACAGAGAGTAAGGCTCCTGTGCAGAGAGACAGAAACTTATAGGGAACACTGGTTGGTGGTATCAGTTGCTTTTTTTCATGTGGATGCAAAGCACTGCTTGCCCCCAGAATGTTGAGATCTCTTTATGTTACTCTGTTTGACATGGTATACTACACTGATTTTGTACCACTATCTGAGCTGTTTGTATTGTAATCTGTCATCTTCTGAGATATTGTATGCTATGTTAACACTTAAGTTTCTTTTACTGAAAAATGATTGTTTAAATGTTTCAGAAAATAGTTTCCCATTGGTAACCTGTCTTTTTCCTCATAATTTCTTTTAAGGTATATCAATTTTTTAAAGTAACTGAACAGTCTGATAAAATTGGCTAATTCTCAGTTTTTGCAAAATAAAATTTCTTATTTAAAAATAATAAAACCAATAATGTCTTATTCTGCTCTCTGTTAAATGCATACAGAGTACTGTAGCATTTATCTGTTCATTAACTCCTTTAATTTGTTATAGTTATATTTTACCTATTATTTATATCCCCCATCCAGCATCTTCTTTTTTGTAATTACTATATTGAAATTAAAATTAAAGGCCTAGGACTCAATATCAAGTATCCTAACCAAATTTTCAAAGTGTGTTTTAGGATTATTGTAGCATGTGTTAAGGTTTTTCACTGTTTTTCTATTTCCAAGTTCTTTTTCCACCTAAAGCAGCTTGCCTAAAGAAACTTTGTCAGGTCTTTGGCTTTTAAACTTGTTTTAGAACTTGATGTCCATTCTCCTACTGCTTTCATCACTGGACCTTTTCATCCTTGAAACTTTTTCCCCCTCTCTTATTTGTCTCTCTGTCCTGGTCTCCAGATTGTCTCTTTACATTGCAAAGGATTGATCGTTACTTGTTGTCAGAATTTGGAACATTCCTTTTTAAAAAGAAACTTGTGTAACTCATTAAAAGACCTTCAAAACTACTGTAATTTGCTTCCAGTTTTAATCTCTCTTCCATTTCTGGAAATACAGTGGCGCCTTGCTAGACGATTGCCTCGTGGGACGAAAAACCCGCAAGATGATTGGTTTTTACGATCACTATGGTTCCCCGCAAGACGTTTTTTCTATGACCATGCTTCACAAGACTTTTTTTTATACCAATGCTTTGCAAAAAAAAAATTTAGACTGATGCTTCGCAGTACCTTTTTTTTTTTTTAAGACCGATGCATAGGGAACCTCGCAAGACAATTTTTTCACAAGACAATGATTTTTGCGGAATGAATTCCTAAGGCCATTCCTAAGGCCATCAGATCCCACTTGCAGATATCCTTGTATCACAGCTGTGGTCTCCCTCTGGGGCGATTTCCTTGCACTAATTCTCCATATGGAAAGTGTTAAGCTTCCTCCCCTGCTGTGCACAAAGGGTCCAGGACTCACTGCAGTATAGGAGTGTGCTCAGGACACAGGCTGTATAGACCTGGATCTTGGTGTATGCTGTCAGCTTCTTACTGAGCCGTACTCTCTTTGTGAGTCTAGAGAACATGGTAGCTGCTTTGCCAATGTGTTTCTCCAGCTCGACATCTAGGGAGAGAGTGTCAGAGATCGTTGAGCCAAGGTACACAAAGTCATAAACAACCTCCAATTCTGGCGTGGAGGTAGTAACAGAGCATAGGTCAGGGAACAGGGTAAATTACCTCAAATGGGGTAAAAGTGAAAATCCTGGGGGTAATGAGCAGAGTGCTACCCCCTCCCTCCCTCCCACCCCCACCCTCTGGAGCCAAAACTCTAATTGTAAGCCACCTCTTCCTGATACTTCCTGGTTGCAGCAGGCACTTGTAAATCAGAGATCGGAGATAAGCTTCTTGATTGGTTGCAGCTTTGGATTAGCCCCAGGCAATCAATCAATCAATCAATCAATCTGGGGCTTCTGAATGACATCTTCCTCCGGAAATGACTGCAAAGAAGCAGCAGGAGGGAAAGGATCAAGGAGCAAGCAAGGGAAGAAAGGTGCGAGAGACCTAGGACTTCATCAAGCATATTTAAATAGAGGGAGAAAATAGAGGGAGGGAGGGAGGAAATGGAGGGTGGGTGGGTGGATGGATGGATGTGTGTGTGTGTGTGTGAGTGAAAGAGAGAGTGAGTGAGTGAGTGAGTGAGTGAGACTGACTCAAAACTATGAAAAAGAACAGGCAAGAAAAAGCAAAATATTAAGGCGGGGGGAAGGTGGCTTTTTAAGGTGCTGTCTAGGTTTATCATTGCTTTCCTTCCAAGAAGCAGGCATCTTTGAATTTCGTGGCTGCTGTCACCCTCTGCAGTGATCATTGAGCCCAGGAAAGTAAAATCTGTCACTGCCTCCATATCTGCCCCTTCTATTTGCCAGGAGATGATGGGACCAGTGGCCATGATCTTAGTTTTTTTTATGTTGAGCTTCAGACCATTTTTTGCATTCTCTTCTTTCACCCTCATTAAGAGGTTCTTTAATTCCTCCTCACTTTCTGCCATGCTTTTGCGTAGTCAATGAAGCAGAAGTACTGTAGATGTTTTTATGGAACTCTCAGGCTTTCTCCATAATCCAGCGCATGTTAGCAATTTGGTCTCTAGTTCCTCTGCCCCTTCGGAATCCAGCTTGTACTTCTGGGAGTTCTCGGTCTACATACTGCTGAAGCCTACCTTGGAGGATTTTGAGCATAACCTTGCTCGAATGGGAAATGAGTGCAATTGTACAGTAGTTGGAGCATTCTTTGGCACTGCCCTTCTTTGGGATTGGGATGTAGACTGATCTTTTCCAATCCTCTGGCCACTGCTGAATTTTCCCATGATGATGATTTAAAAAATAGCTCAATTGTCCTTTGATTTTGGGCTGTGGCACCGGGGTGGGTGAGATGGCCTTTAGCCTGGTTTGTTCCTTTTTGCACACCACACATAGAATGATTAAAGTGGTAGGGAAAGCCCCCTCCCCAATTCTGCGGTGGTTGTCTCTAGCAAGCATCTCATTGCTAGCACCACTCTGGTAGCCACTGATGATGATTAAATCCTCTGCGAGCTAGCAAAAATTTAATGCAACTTGCTAGGCACGTTGGACATCTTACTACTCCCTATACCACACCATGGCTGGAGTGCAATGTGTTCCAGCAAAAATAGTGCACATCTTTATCAAATTTGGTGCATCATGCTAGTTCGGTACCCAGCCTGTGTAGATTCAATAATATTTTTAATTCAAATAATGTATGATTTCCTTCCTTTCGAATCAAGGGGGTAATGTCGGCATATATAAATTGTTTGGGGGGTAAAAGGTAAAAAAGTTCCCTGACCCCTGTAATAGCGGGAGGTGAGTCTATATCCTGGCCCATGACTTGTGTTTTCTTCAGGCTGATTGTTAGTCCAAAATATTGGCAGGCCTTGCTAAAATGATTCATGTGTTGTTGGAGGTCTTCAGCAGAGTGGGCAACAACAGCTGCATCATCAGCGAAGAGGAAGTCCCGCGTGCATTTCAGTTAGACTTTGGTCTTCACTCTCAGTCTAGAGAGATTAAAGAGCTTTCCATCTGATCTAGACCAGAGATACCTTCTGTTGCAGTTTCAAAGGCCTGCTTCAGCATGACAGCATGCTACTTGGTCTACTACTTGCCATAATGCATGGCATGCCTCATTAATGGGAGGATGGTTGCTATCTTGTCATGGAAGGGCATGCTTGGAGTTCTCACATGTTATGAGTGGCACTTTCTTTTATTTTTTTCAAAGGCATTCATTTTCTCTAGCTCTGATCAGCAATCCAATGCAAATCTTGGGAGCACATCCAAATTAAAACAAGTCTCATATCTGGACATGTTTAATTTATTTAAAATGTTTTTCCTTTCCCTTTTAAGAGAACCCAAGGCAGCTTACATCATTAAAAGACAATATTTAAAGCTAAAAATATTAAGTACACAAATATTAAAAAAGATCAAACAAATACCCCCCCCCCCACACACACACACCAGTAAGCAGAAGCAACACCAAAAAGAGATTTAAAGCACTGAGGTACAACAATCCATTTAAAATCCCCACTCAGCCAGCCAGTTACTAAGCAAAAGCCTGTCTGAAGAGAAAGGTCTTTGTAGAAGGTCAAAGGCGGAGCCAACATGGCCTTCTGTGGGAGGGACTTCCACAGTCTGGGAGCAGTGACAGAGAAGGCCCTCTCTCATTTTCCATCAAATATATCTGTTAATATGGAGGGGTAATGGGAGATGTGAACAAAATACATATGTAGGCGTACAGTTGACCAGTTGCTGTCAAGTTCACTCCAACTCATGGAGATTCCTTCCAGAGTTTTATTAGTATAAAGCATTCAGAAGTAGTTTACCATTTTCTTCTTCTGGGGGCACTCTGGCTTGTAGATCTCGAATCCTTCTTGATTCTTTGAACTCATTCACAGGTAGATAACTCCTGCTGTCATTTCCTTTGTCTAGTACTTCAGCTGAATCTTCAGGGCTCCTGTCTTTTATGAATATAGAATTACAGACACCTAGGAAGCAGAGTCCTATGCATCCTCATCTGCCATTCATGCTTATCTGAGAAATTCTGTTTTGCCTTATATGCCAAGTTTTTTTTTTTAAATCCAATATTGTGGCTGCAAAATACTGTAGAATGTTCCCTCTGAGCTACTTCATGTTACATAAGATTTGCCCATGTTGATATCGGGGTTCCTAGGTTAAATGTGAAGCATGGAGCACCCTTTTGATATGCATGATTAAGAAAAAAATATTTTCTAAGAGCTTTGGTTTTCATGTGCTTGCTGAAAATAAGCTTGACTTCTGTAGGCAGTAACTGTTGGCTTCTGGCAAGGAGAGGAGAGGTACATGAAGGACTTGGGTCATTGGTAACTGAGATAATACCCAGGGTCATTGGTAACTGAGATAATATCCAGCTTGCAGTTATGGTTTATAGTTTCTTAGAATGATCAACCAAAATACACAGACACTTTTGTTGTGTTGCATGGCATTTATTTGTAGCTTTGCAGCTGTAAATGTCAAGATATTCTGGAGAATATAAAGTTTTTCTTCAATAGTAGATACAGGAATGGTTCTTTAAGACTCTCCATCTCTATGATAAACCCAGGCAGTCTGTCTTGAGACAGAGAGCTGTTCAGTAAGGAATAGAACCTGTCATTAAGAGACCTGCTCATCTCACAAAGAGCAATTGCTTCCTTTATTGAGTCAGTTCAAATATCAGGTCTTCTTCTTTTCCTGCTACCTTCAACTTGCCTAACATCAATGTACAGTACCCTCTAATTTTCAGCCCCGCTGGTTGTGGCTCTGCCTCTCACACGTGCGACTTCACCCTTGCATGAGCACACAACTCTGCCCCCCTGCACACAGGGTTCCATCACGACTGGAACCATAGGGGTTGAACGTGATCATTGCACGGAGGAGGAAGAGAGCTGCGCAGAGGGAGGTGGAGTTGCGCCTACCCGCGTGTGAGCAGAGCTTAAAGGGAACCTCGTTTAACATTATTATGTTTTCTAGTGAGTCTTGTCCTCTTATATGTTTGATGTATAATAGTTTCAATTTGTTGACACTTCTAGTAGAGTTCAGGATTGATTGGATCTAGAATGCACTTGTTTGCTTTCTTGGCAGTCCATGATATCTGTTAAGTGCTGCATTTCAAATTAATCAGTGCTTTCAAAATTGTCTTAATTTATTATCCAACTTTTCCATCTGTACATAATAGTCAAGAATACCATAGTCTGAACAATTTTTTACCTTGTTCTCCATCAAGACATCCTTCTCATAGGAATATTTTCTAGATATAGCTACCATCCAAGTTCCATTCTCCTTTTGAATTCCTAATTATAATCCCTCTTTTAATTAATTAATAAAACTAATAAAACTAATAAAACTAATAATACTAATACTAATAATACTAATAATACTAATACTACTACTACTACTACTACTACTACTAATAATAATAATAATAATAATAATAATAATAATAAGAAGAAGAAGAAGAAGAAGAAGAAGAAGAAGAAGTTTTTAAGGCAACTGGCCACGGGAGGGTGGGCTCTGTGCATGTCCCCACCTCTCAGCTGAGAGTCAGGAACATGCACAGTTGCAGAGATAGCAGGCTCTGCTCCCAGCAGGGAAGCCTGGCTGATGTCTCTCAAGATAGTTGCGGCAGCAAAAGGACAAGGCAGGGGAGCAACTAGGGTAGTGGGAAGGAGGCAGGCTGTGTGTGTGTAAACAAATCAGGAATTTAAACCATGAAAATTCATTGGTTCAGGAAAGTTCACATCCTCCAAGTTTGAATGACCCAAATCAACAAACCAGTGATTTTTGCTGAATTTCCTGGTTTGTTTTTTAATTTGTGCCCATCTGTAATTTCAGTTTTCTTCTTGTCCACAGTAAAGTTATATAATCTTCTGTAGCCATTATTTTTTACTTCTTAATATTCATTTGTAATCCTGCTTTTGCACTTTCTTCTTTGAAATTCATCAGTAATTATGTTAGATTAGAGATGTATGTATTTGAATTTTTGGACTGCAACTCCAAAAACATCCAGGCAAAATGGCCACTAGCCATGTCACATGAGGAATTCTGGGAATTGTAGTCTAAAACACAAATGTACACACTTTGTCAGTGCTACTTTCTGCCAAGAGTGTGGTATTCATCTGCTTATCTTAAACCATTTATGTTTCTTTCTTTGCTCCTCCTTAGCTGTGTCTAACCTGGCTTTCTATATGGTGTGTTCTACATATAAATTGAATATACAAGCCAGTTTTAATATAAGTTTATTAATGCTGCTGCGGTCATAAAATCATTAGCTTACACTCAAGAGGAGATAAAATTTTGACCTTAGGATCAGTAGACATACTAATCAAAGGGCTGTTCCTGATACAATGGACAAGAACAGATATACACCATGAAGGAGTTATTGCAAGTGTACATCATACCTCTCACAAACAGAATGCATGAGGCAATGTTTTTGATGAGGTCTCATATATGGAAAACTGGAGTGGAGATTAGATTCTTTTGGTCCTCTGAATAACTTTCAAACACAAAGTTACTCATTCTGTAGTAATTCAAATTTAATTGTTTTGTGAGGTGTCTTAACGTACGTATGTGCATATGTGTATAAATTTCATTTTCCTGTTATAGACTCATGATATTTGGAAATATTACTCTTTTTCCAGATAAAAATGACTCTGGAAAAATTGTTAAAGATTTATACAGAGGTGTCACATGTTTGTTGGAAGTGTGAAGTGCAAGAGGGAAGCCTTTACCATATGTGGTGGACTTGTAGAGTAGTGAAACAATATTGGATAGCAGTACATACTCTGTTACAAAAAATACTATGTAATGTTCCACTAACTCCAGAATTATTTTTACTGAGTATTATACCAGATAATGTAGTTAAGACAAGTCACTGCAGCCAGAATTCTTTATGCTAAGAACTGGAAGAATCGGAGATACCAAAACAAGAGGAACTCATTGAGAAGATATGGCAAGTGGCAGAAATGGATATTCTATAAGAAGTATTGAAAGACTGTCCAATACAAAAGGCATCTGAACGATTGGATTTATTATATAAATGGCCTGAGTCACCAGATAGTGTTTGAATAACATAGAATTAAACTAAGATGTAACTGTAAGTTGAAACCTGGGGGACAATCAAATTGTAGAAAGGTGAAAAGTCAACTTGATATCGCAACATGAACAAACAGATTGGATGACAGTACATTTTGTGTTCTCCTTTCCCCTCTTTTTCCCCCATATCCCCCTCTACCTTTTGTACTCCTTAACCGTATCCCTAGTTTTTTAAAATAAAAAAATAATTGTTTTTTTAAAAAGGAAATATTACTCTTAGTAGATGCTTATTGTTAACCTGTTTGGAACTACCAGTAGTAGAACAAACAAGATACTCTCATCATTACCCACGTTTCACAAGCAGTTGTTCAAATAAAGATTTGTGTTTGCTGAAAGAGGGTGCAATTATAGTGATGTTTCATTTGACTTCAAGCAAAAAGAAAAGAAAAACACTATCTGATCCATTGCTGGTTCATTATTATACTATGTCTCCCAGTGTTTCTAATATTACTGCTTTCTATTTCAAGTTTCAAATGTACAGACTGTGGGCGTCTCCTTCAAACAGCTCAGTGGCAAAGAGCACTTACTTAGTTGGACTTCAGTCCAACATTTGCTTCGTTATCCTGACTCTGCTGGTGTCTTTCCCCTCTGCTTCCTTTAGTCTAATGCTTCCCTTTTTTATTTCTATGAGTTCATAAATTAGTTACTGAAAAAGGTCAAAGACTGAAACAATAGTGTACTAATTTTTAGCACAACAGTATACAGTAACAGGCTTAAAACGTTAACGAATGAGGTAGCAAGTCTGCTTTTCATCTTGTGTTTCTTTCAGTTAGACTTTAACTAGAGCAGACACTGAAACCATTCCAAGTAGAAAAGCTGGGTGATGAAATATGACACATGGAGGGAAAGAGAATTGGCAGGGAGCCCTGAGGCACAAATAGCCCTTTGCCCCTGAAGCATATTTACAGGATGGAAAATAATGTTAGCAGTGATGTTTCCTTTTATTCTGAGATTTGTTTTGCAGATTCATTCCTTAATGTATATTGTATGGCTGTTATTTCTATATCAAGATGGATTTTTTTTGTTTTCTGTGTGCCACATCTGTTGTATGGTGGGTCTGCAAACTGCTGAATTTTTAACAGGCTGTAGCAAAGTGACAAGGATTTAGTTGGGAAAGGGTGCGGTGCCATCATTTAATCACTATTATCTCTTTTTTCCAGTTTGTATCTCTGGTAAAAAAAAATTAAGTGGATATTTTACAGTGAAATAAATTATCATATGAACTGCTTAATCAGAAACAGGGGTTTCCTGGCACATCCTGGCTGAATTATACCACTCTCATTCTGTCTGCTATTTTCTTTCTCATACTTTTGATCTGCTCAATAACCAAGGTTGTCCAAGAGAAGCAACAAGTAGCTGGTGACATAAAATATTTGTCTCTGCTGAGCAGCTAATGTGATGTATGCCTACCCCATGGTAGTTGACTGAGCTAGCAATTTTATATAAAGTCATCTCATCCTTGTCAAGAATATTGGCAATGTTTTGCAAAAGCTGTGATACAGCTGAAAGCCTAAGATGTTTGATTGTTCCAGCATCTAAGACTGTATTGTCATTGCTGTTATTGAGTGTATTGAATAGGTATAGTGTGTCAGGTCTGTCTATATATGAGCTGTTAATGTGAGTTTTTCAAAGTGGGAAAGTGTGTGTACATGCCCATGGTATATACAATGCATCTATAGATATCTGTTGCTCACTAGCCCTACTCACAGATGGTTGCAATGGATAGCAGGCAATTGCATAATCCTTCCAGTCCATAGCTGAATAGAGGGGAGAGGCTAGGAGCTCAGATACATACTCAGGGGAGTAGCCATTGTTTACAAAAACACCCTTCAGGTTGCTAGGCTCTCTGCTCTGGTGATGCCAAGTCTAGAGCCCCTCCACATGTAGATTGGGGCCAGGGATGGTATAGGGATATTGCTGGGTTACCGCGCTCCCCGTGACCCAGCCATTTCCTTACTGGAGCTGGCGGACTTTGTCTCCACAGCACTGTTGGCGTCCCCAAGACTTTTGGTCTTGGATGACTTCAACATGCATGTGGAGGCAGAGGTTTCTGGTCCAGCTCTTGAGTTCTTGGAGACATGGCCTCCTTGGACATGTCCCAACATGTCAAAGGCCCTGCCCATGTGGATGGCCACACACTGGACCTGGTGTTCTCCACTGAGCAGAGTGAGTGTGCTCCAATGCTGACTGATCTAGTGTCTGTCCCCTTTTCATGGTTGGATCACTGCCTAATTAAATGCAATCTTGCAGTGCCTCTTCCTCCCCCCAGGGAGCAAAGACCTGTTTTAATGGTTCGCCCTCGAAGGTTATTGGATCCTATAGGATTCCAGGACACCATGAGAAGGATTACGGTCAATTTGACTGGTGCTCCTGTTGAGGCCCTTGTTGATGGCTGGCTGGCCACCACCACCACCAGGGCTGTTGACACGATCACACCTAAACGCCCTCTCCAGCACAGAGATCACCTTTCACCCTGATTTAATTCAGAGCTGTGATCAATGAAGTGAAATAGGAGAAGGCTAGAGTGCATATGGAGGCGGAACCTGATGGAAAGTACAGTGGGGTCTTGACTTGAGAACTTAATCCGTATTGGAAGGCGGTTCTCAAGTCAAAAATCTGTAAGTCAAGTCTCCATTGACCTACAGTGCATTGAAAACCGATTAATCCCGTAACAGGCCGTTTTTGTTCCATTTTGGTTTTTTTCTGGTCTGTAAGTCAAATCTCAGTCTGCAAGTCAAACCTAAATTTTGCGGCCAGAGAAGTCTGTAACTCAAAAAGTCTGTAAGTCAAGCCATCTGTAAGTCAAGGGTCCACTGTAATCAAATAGCTGTCAGGATCGTGACTAACCTCTACCAATCTAAGGTGAAGGCTGCTAGCCAATCTTACTTTGCTGCCCGGATAAGCAAAGCCTCCAAACAGCAGGCGGAACTTTTCCGTATAGTTCATGATCTATCCACAGTTGATCATAGTGACTGGCCTCCCATTAACATATCACCTGACCAATTTGCAGCCTTTTTAAAATAAAAAATTGAGGCCATCCGCCGGGATCTTGCCCCCTATTTGAAAACAGTGGATCGAGCTGAGACGTCCAGCACTCCATCTTGCCTGATGAGACTTAACCACTTTCAACCTGTGATGTCAGACATGGTGGACAAAGTGCTTGACTGCTGTTGTGCCACCACCTCCCTTGCCCAGCCTGGCTAATCAGAGCAGCCAGGCCTATAACATCTGAATGGACTATGGCAATAATTAATGGGTCTCTCCAGAAGGGCAAGGTTCCCTTTGCCCTCAAGGAGACACTCATTAGGCCCATTAAGAAGAAACTGAGCTTGGTGGTCGACAATATTGGTAATTATAGGCCTGTCACCAGTGTTTCTTTCCTCTGCAAGGTAGTTGAGAGGGTGGTGGCCAATCAGCTGCAGGCTCTTCTGGAGGAAACCAGTGCCCTGGATCCATTTCAGTTGGGCTTCAGGCCGTGCCATGGCACAGAAACAGCAGTGGTCGCCCTGTTTGATTACCTGCTGAGGGAGGCTGACGGGCAAAATGTCTCTGCTGGTCCTTCTCAGTCTCAGTCACCTTTGATGCTGTCGACCACGGTATTCTCCTGGGGAGGCTCTCTGAGTTGGGAATTGGTGGCTAGGCTCTTGTCTGGCTCCGTTCCTTCTTGGAGGACCGTCCCCAGAGAGTGCAGATTGGAGAGAGTTTCTCGGCCCCGTGGAGCCTCAACTATGGGGTTCCGCAGGGCTTGATTATCCAATGCTGTTTAACGTCTATATGAGGCCGCTGGGAGGGGTCATCAGGGGATACGAGGCTTCATGTCATCAGTATGCTGATGATACTCAGCTCTACATCTCCTTTTTTCCAACAACAGTGGATGCTGTCTCATCCCTTGAGCACTGCCTGGGGGCTGTTCAGCAATGGATGCAGGTGAATGGACTGAGGCTGAATCTGGGCAAGACAGAGGTCCTTCGGGTGGGTGCCCCAGACATCAATGGTCTGGGAAACTCCCTTTCCTTTGGGGGGGGTGACTCTTATCACCAAGAGTGAGGTTTGCGGCTTGGGTGTACATCTGGACCCAGTGCTCACCATGAAGACCCGTGTGTCATAAGTGGTCTGTTCCACACATTTCTACCTCTGGCGGATTGCCCTATCTTGATGTGGGGGGGGCTCACCACTTTGGTCCATGTGCTCGTAGTCTCAAGATTAGACTGCTGTAATGCACTTGACGCGGAAACTTCAGATGGTACAAAATGCAGTGGCCGGACTTCTTACAGGGGTGAAAAGGTACCAACATATTTCCCCCATGCTGGCCGCCTTGCATTGGCTGCCCATTCGTTTCTGCATTGATTTCAAAGTTCTTACGATTATATATAAAGCCCTAAACGGTTTAGGACCTCGATATCTGACAGAGCGCCTTCTCCCACCCAGTTCTGCCAGAGTCACTCATTCCAGCCAGGCTGGGCGGCTGAGGGGCCTAACGCCGAGGGAGGTCCGGAAGGAAAGAATGAGGAACTGGGCCTTCTCGGTAGTGGCCCCTCGCCTCTGGAACAACTTGCCCGTGGACATCCGCCTGGCTCCCTCTCTGGGTGTCTTCAGAAGTAAACTCAAGTCTTGGCTATTTGGGCAGGCTTTCCCTCCTGCTGTATCTTAAATTCACCCTCTTGGATTTATTGCATGTTTATTGGTTTAACTGTTTTTAAATTTGTAATGCCACCCGGAGTAGACCTTTGGTCTAGATGGACAGGTTATACATCTAATAAATAAATAAAATAAATAATACTTTGTTTGAGCTTCATGGTTTTTTTTTTACCTGATCCTGTGCTGTTTTTCATAGCTATATCCTATATACTTTCAGGAGGACTGTCCTGATTTTATAGTTCAACTGTCTCTTGGACTGTTAATAGTAGTCAGAATCCTGTTAAAAATTTACTCTTGAATAAGTGAAAACACATAAATTGTGGCAGCGAATTGCAGATAATTAGCAAGGGGCCAGTTGTCTACCTGTTACACAACAGCACCTTGTTATTTAATGAGTTCTTCTTTCCCTCATCTTTATATATAAAAAAAATCTATTCTACCTAATATTATATTTTTCTTTGTATTCTAAAATTTACCAGACAATTCAGCTTGCAAGAAGTTCAGTATTTTCTGTTGTTGAGAGTTACATTCAGGCAACAGTAGAGTTAACTTGTCTAGGTTGAAATTTATGCTGCAAATTATAGCATAGCCAGAAGCTGAAGACTGTTCATTTAAAAAAAGTTTATAATAGGGTCCAGGGCCATGCATATATTTTGTGAGTAGCACCCGCACCCCCCTCCATTGAGACACCAGAACTATGAGCAGGAACAGGCTCGTTTATTGTAATGGCTTGAACTGAAACAAGGCCAACATGACTTTAACAAGGTACTCAAATGTCTCTATGGCTGCCAGGGAGTTTACATTCTCCCAAACAGCTCTGTTCATGGGAAACAGTTCTCTATAGTCCTTATTGTGGGGTAGAGGATATCCTTGCCTCCTCAGCCAGCTCAAGAAAATACCTCAGGTGTGCCACAGCAAGGGTGCTGAATGCACGTCTGCAGCAGCCCTTGCAGCTTTTGCAGCTGCTGCTGGGTGGTCACCAGCTGCAGCCGTGGGTCCATATGTATGGTCTGTGCAGACACAGGAGGGCTCACCCGGTTGGCAGAGAATAGATGAAAGTTGGATGGGAGGAGGACTGTCTGGCTAGCGAGAGAGATACTACTCAAAGTAATCTGGCGGTAAGGCTATTCACCCGTTTTGCTTCTTCTGACAGTGGCGCACTGTGCACTAGTTTTCTAGCCCTTTCATTTCCCACTGTCCAACTTCATCCTGGCACACTCAGGCTTCCTCCTCTAACAAAGAATTCCTCCCAATGGCCAATTTTGAGATCTTTGTGATAGATCATCTCCCATCCATCAATGGAGCACTCCAATGTCAGCAGCACCTCCGGGCCTCGAACACCTCCCAGTCTTCAGCATATGCCCAGCAGTTCTCCTTCTCTTCCTCACTCTCCTCCAAGGTTCCGTCTAAGCTGGGTGCATGTGTGTGCACGTCTCTGCCTCCCTGCGCACAGTTGTCTTTCTCTGTGCAGCAGTCCTGCTAGATGCTGGTCACAGTGGAACCCAGTGTGTGGGGGGCAGAGTTGCGATAGAGAGAGGGAGGTGGAGTCCCACCCAGTGGGGCTGAAAATTAGAGGGTACGTTGCTCCCCTCCTTTAATTCCTAGCCATCCATGACCACATGTGTGGCTTTTAGGGCGTCATTTGTGGCACTGCCCCAATCCACAGTCCCGGTACTCTTGGAGAGGTGGAAAGCCCCCACTCCCCAGTAGAAAAACAAGACTAGTCTCACATACGCATTCTAGAGAACTACGTTTTCTGAAAGAAGTAGGTTCTATAATTGCACCTGAGCAAATGAAATCACTTCAGTTTTGAGGTAATATTGGGACCTGAGTGATAATACTATCTCATTTAAATATGGCACATAGATACGTATCTCATGAAGAGTTTAGTTTATTCCATTACAGCAATGTAAATGAACAATAGTTTTCTTCTCCTTCCAGGAATTTACAGGCAGCCATTGGAGCTTATTATGATTTTGAGAGTCCAAACATCAATGTACCCTCCATGTCGTTTGTAGAGGATGTGACCATAGGAGAAGGAGAGTCCATCCCTCCGGATACCCAGTTTACAAAAACGTGGCGGATACAAAATACAGGTACATGGGGGGGGGGCATCTTCATGGTTTTTGTCTTCATACTGGTTTCCGATTCTCTTCCCCCCATCATTATGTAAAATTAATTTGTTTTTAGCAGCAGCATTCTTTTTTGAGAAATGATTAAGAGCGATGGTGTTCTCTGTGTTAGGACTTTTAGAAGTTTTAGCCAATGTGCCCACTAGTCAGGAATTCTTGGAGCTGGAGTCTAAAACATCTGGAACACTAAAGGCTGAGAACCACTGATTTAGAAGAATATGTATTTAAAGTCAGTTGGTCACGCAGAAGGATATTTTTATCTGTTTTCAGAACAAAAGTTTTCCTATAACACTCAGTACAGTGTCAAAGGTAGGAATAAGAAGGACTTACTGTTCCATACTTGATGAGAACATCTTTGATTTCTGTGCCACCGCAAGCTTAGTAGAAAGCACAATGATTCCCTGCCTGGCACTTCTTCTGATGCTCAGGTGATCTCTTGCCCTTCTCATAATAGCTGTGCAGCATTTCAGATACCTTCTTGCATGGTGTAATGTGACATAGGCAAATTAATGCCTGTGCTTTCTGAGCTTGGGGATAGTTTAGGCCAGGGTCCATCCATAGTCTCATATGGTGTGCCTTGGAGCTACTCTGAATTAATCGGTTAGAATTAGGCTCATCCTAATCCTGAATGAGGGGAAGTGATGATTTTTATCACCATGACTTTTGACTGGCTAACGGGATCAGTCTAGTGGATTCCTCTACCTAGCACCTTTAACAATTTTTATGCTTGATATCAGATATGATACCAGAGATAAATCCACATATTGCCTTACTTAAGCAGCTGGAATTGATGCAAATTGGCTTTTGCCTCCTCCCCCCCCCCTTTGATTTTCAGTAGGTTCACTTTCTTCGTTTTTGTGACCTGTCCAAAGTATTCTTACTTGGTAAGAGGCAGGAGAACAAATCACAAAAGCCTTCTTAATGTAAGAACAAACCATGGTATGTTACATCTGAGCTGGTCCAAAGTTATTTATTTGTTTGTTCAATTTATATACCACCCATCTGACCAACAGCCACTCTGAGCAGTTCACAGTACAAAAATAGCACAAACAAAATCATAAAATACAAATAAATTCTAAAATAAAACATAACAATATCAGACAATATAAAATGCATTCTAAAACACCTAAACATTGAGAGTGGTGGTAATCATTGGCTTCTGTTTCAATGGGCTCCATGGATGACATAATTTGAAAAGCCTACCAGAATAATCAGGTTTTTAGTTGTTTCTTAAAAGTCCCTGGTGAAGGGGCCAGGCAAATAGTAGATGGCAGTTGATTCCATAGCCAAGGAGCAGCTGCCGAAAAGGCCCCATTTCTTGTTTACTCTTTCTGGGCCTCTCTTGGTGTCAGCATCCTCAGTCATCCTGCCTAGGATGTGCAGGTAGGATGGGCAGTCCCGGTTGGAATAGGCATTCTGTCAGATATTGAGGTTCTAAACCATTTAGAGCTTTTAGGTTAAACTATCACCTTGAAGTTGGGATGGAAGTGGACAGGTGACCAGTGTAAGGCAGCCAAAATCAGAGAGATATGTTGGTATCTATTAGCTCCATTTCAGGAGTCTGGCTGCCATGTTATGGACCTGCTGAAGTTTTTGTTTCAGTCTGATGGGTAGCCCCATATAGAGAGCATTATACTAGCCTTCTCTTGAGACTACCAGTGTGAGAGTGATGAGGGACCTGGTGTCAAGGTAGAGGTGCAGCTGAGCAATCCGCTTGAGGTGAAAATAGGCAGACTGGATCACAGAGGCTATCTGGATGTCCATTGACAGTGCAGGATCTAGTAGGATGCCCAAACTGCGCACCTCATTCTTACCAGAGAGAGTAATCTCTCCAAAGTAAAGGGGGGCACCCAATCTGCAGACAGCAGGGACACCCACCCAAAGGACCTCTATCTTGTCCAGATTCAGTCTCGGTCTCTTATTCCCCCATCCACCCCAGTGCAGTGCCAGAAAGTACTCATTGCACAGCATCCGTTGCAGAAGGATGGAAAGAGAGAGTTGGGCGTCATTCGCATATTGGTGACACAGAACTCCAAATCTTCTGTTGACCTGCCCCAGGGGCCTCACATAGATATTAAATAACATCAGATAGATGATTGATCCCTGAGGAATTCCACAATTGAGAGTCCAAGGGGAGGAGACCATCTTCCCAAGTTGCACCCTCTGGGGATGGTCCTTGAGGAAGGACTGGAGCCAGGACAAAGACATACCACTAATTCCCTAACTCCAAGAGCCTCCCCAGGAAGATACCATTGTCAGTGGTATGAGAAGCTGCTGAGAGATTGAGGAGGACCAGCAGGGACATGTTGCCTCTGTCAGCCTCCCTTCCATAAGTTGAACCCAAGAGGCCTGGGCATTTTCCCAAACTTGCTTTCTTTCCATTCAATTTAATTTCATTGATTTTATATACTGCCCAATTCATGTGAGACGTGTCATCATTAAGTGCAGCTCTTCTCTAACACTAGCTAATGTTTGTTTTTTGTGCTTTGAATATCTGTGTGCATGTAGATTTCACTCTGACAGTACTAAGTAGTTTGAGAGTTCTGGGATGTGTCTGGATATATTATGATTTTTCAAACATTTTTATTTATTTATTTATTTATTTATTTATTTTATTTATTCAATTTATATGCCGCCCAAACTACCCAGAGGTCTCTGGGCGGCTTACAATAATTAAAATTCAATATAGCAAAAGATAAAATAATTAAAATACAATTAAAATACAATTAAAATTGCCATCAGACCCACAGCTAATATAATTTCAATTAAAAGCCTTCTGGAACAGGAAGGTTTTGACCTGGCGCCGAAATGTCATCAGCGTCGGCGCCAGACGAATCTCAGTCGGGAGGGCATTCCATAGTCTGGGGGCAGCTGCCGAAAAGGCCCTTTGTCTACAAGCCGTCCCTCTTACCTCCTTAAGGGACGGCTCTTTCAAAAGGGCCCCCTGGCTAGATCTTAACTGCCGGGTAGGTTCATATGGAAGGAGGCGGTCCTTCAGGTATCCAGGGCCCAAGCCGTTTAGGGCTTTATATGTCAAAACAAGCACTTTGAATTGGGCCCGGGCAGCAACTGGTAGCCAATGTAACTTATACATAATCGGCTTGATATGTTCCGTGGCAGCTGCACCACTCACCAGCCGCGCAGCTCGATTCTGGACCAGTTGCAATCGCCGGACCGTCTTCAAAGGCAGCCCCACGTAAAGCGCATTGCAGTAATCTATGCGGGATGTTACCAGTGCATGTGTGACTGTCATGAGACTCTGCTCGTCCAGGTAGGGCTGTAGCTGGTATAATTTCCGCAGCTGAAGGAAGGCGCCCCTGGCCACCAAGTCCACCTGGGCTTCCAGTGTTAGACTGGGGTCCAGGAGCACCCCCAAGCTGCGGACCCTGTCCCTTAGGGGGAGTGTAACCCCATTCAGGGCGGGGAAATGGCCCTCCAGCCTGTCCGGCGAAGCACCCACTAACAGCACTTCCGTCTTGTCTGGATTGAGTTTCAATTTATTAACCCTCATCCAGTCCATTATCAGGTCCAGACACGAGTTCAGCACAGAAACTGCCTCACCTGGATTGGTGGAAAACGAGAGGTAGAGCTGAGTATCGTCAGCATATTGCTGACTCCTCAGCCCAAACCTCCTGATGACCTCTCCCAGCGGTTTCATGTAGATGTTGAACAGCATGGGGGACAGTATTGAGCCCTGAGGAACCCCATGACATAACTGCCATGGGGCAGAGCAACTGTCCCCCAGCACCACCCTCTGGACACGGTCAGCCAGGAAGGAGCGGAACCACTGTAAAACAGTGCCCCCAACTCCCAACCCAGCCAGCCTATCCAGAAGGACACCATGGTCGATGGTGTCGAAAGCCGCTGAGAGGTCCAGGAGTATCAACAGGGTCACACTCCCCCTGTCTCTCTCCCGGCAAAGGTCATCGTACAGGGTGACCAAGGCAGTCTCTGTACCAAAACCCGGCCTGAAACCCGATTGAAATGGATCCAGAAAATCCGTTTCATCCAGCAGCGCCTGGAGTTGCCCGGCCACAACCCGCTCCAACACCTTGCCCAAATAAGGGAGGTTCGCCACTGGTCGGTAGTTGACCACCAGCCTTGGGTCCAGGTTAGGCTTTTTAAGGAGTGGTCGAATCACCGCCTCTTTCAAGGCGGTAGGGACCACTCCCTCTCTCAGAGAGGCATTCACGGCCTCCTGGACCCAGGTGCGAACCCCCCTGGCTGATCTTCCAATTAGCCAGGATGGGCAAGGGTCGAGCGGAGTGGTGGTAGAACGGACAGATCCAAGCACCCTGTCCACATCATCAGGTCTCAACAATTGAAACTCATCCATTAATACTGGACCTAAGCACGGCGCACTGGACACATCCTCTGATTCTGCAGTAACTGTGGAGTCCAACCCACTGCGAATCTGAGCGATTTTTCCCTCAAAATGTATAGCAAACTCATCACAGCGAGCTGATGAGCAGTCCGGGACCTCCACCGGATTTCCCGGTTGAAGAAGATCCCGGACCACCCGAAACAGCTCTGCTGGACGACATTCTGAGGAAGCAATACGGCTGGAGAAATATTGCCGTTTCGCCAGCCGTATTGCCACGAAATAGGCCCGATAATGGGCTCTAAGTCGTGTTCGATCGGACTCCCAGCGGGATTTCCTCCACCTGCGCTCCAGCCGTCTCCCCTCTCGCTTCATCGCCCGCAGTTCAGAAGTATACCAAGGAGCTGTCTGGGCTCGGCGAGCAGGGAGAGGACGCTTAGGCGCAATCGTGTCAACTGCCCGGGTCATCTCCCTATTCCATAGGGTGACCTGAGCTTCGACAGGAGCGCCGACCATATCAGACGGATAATCCCCCAGAGCATTCAGGAATCCATCTGGATCCATTAGTCTCCGAGGGCGGATCATCTTAATAGATCCCCCACCCTTGCAGAGGGAAGAAGACGCTAATAGACTGAACTTGACCAGGAAGTGGTCTGACCATGACAATGGGGTCACGACCAGCCCCTCCACATCCAAACCACCATCTTCCAGTCCCGTTGAGAAAACCAGGTCCAAGGTGTGGCCCTTCTCATGCGTCGGACCGATGACACATTGAGACAGCCCCATGGTTGTCATGGTGGCCATGAAGTCCTGAGCCGCCCCAGTCAAGGCAGCCTCGGCATGGATGTTGAAGTCCCCCAGCACCAACAGCCTGGGAGTCCTCAACATCAGGTCCGAGACTACCTCTGTCAGCTCAGGCAGGGAGACTGTTGGTACGCAGCAGGGTGGGCGGTACACCAACAGAATCCCTAACCTGTCTCGCGAGCCCAACACACAATACAGGCCCTCGAGACCTCCTCTCAAAGGGACAGGAAGCCTGGTCAAGGAGATAGAACTCCTATAGACTATAGCAACTCCCCCTCCCCGACCCTCTGAGCGACCCTGGTGCTGGACTGAGTACCCAGGCGGACATAGCTGGGAGAGGGGAACACCACCCTCCTCTCCCACCCAGGTCTCAGTAATGCACGCCAGGTCAGACCCCTCATCCAGAATTACATCATGGATGAGGGCAGTTTTATGTTGTACTGACCTGGCGTTCATCAACAGCACCGTGTGGCTCGAGGGTTTGCTGATATGGTCGCCTGATACCATCTGGTTGGGGGTAGAACTAGAAGAGGGGATAGATGTAAGATATCTAACCTCTCTTCTCCTACGCGGGCATGTCCTACCCCCACCGCCATTCCTTCCCCTACCCAGCACCACCTCAATGGCTGCCCCCTCCAACACCCTCCCCCCTTCCTGTTCCATTAGATCCACTGTGGGTCTCTTCTTCATTGACAGCAATTAATAACAATTTAAAAACATTTAAAACATATATAAAATATATGAGTCGTCACATACTGAAAACAATACTTTGCTGCAGATGTGACAACGCTTCAGAGTTAGAAAAGTAATAAAACTTTATTATGTTTCAGAAATACCTTATACTTTAATGTAAATCTGGTTATAAAATTTGGTTTCATGCATCTACATGAGAGAGGATGGGGGTTTGTCCTTTTCTGAAAGAAATGAGGATTATTAGCTTTAGGTTGATTTAGTTGAGTTACCTGATTCAACGTCCCCATAAGGCAATAAAGTGGCATTGGATCAGCAGATTCAAAACTGGCTCAGTCTACCCTATTTTGGAGCCTTTTGTTTTTACCAGCATTGGAAAACTGAAGCCTCTCTGGAGGTAGAGCTCCTATCTGCTGGGAGGAAACCCTCTGCCTCATCTTACCTTTTCCTTCTTTCAGTGGACCTGGTGGTCAAGTCTGCTTTGCTCCAACATAAATATTCCATCAGATCTTCTGTAGAAACAGTATAACAGATTTTGATGCACGCTGAAAGTTAATATAGTTGGCAGCAGGAGTAGATTACATGAACAGTTGGATAAATATAAAATCTCAGGTTTGTACATATATTGTAAACAAATTCCTTTAAAAGAGAAGAATAAAGGCATAGATTGAAGGATATTGTTTCTCTGGTATGTTGAGAAAGCATGCCACAGAGGTGTTACCGGCCAGATTTGGGTTTCAGTTTTCCGGCAAGGAATCAGGCATAGACGCAACAGCTGAACCAAAGGTCTGATTTTATTTTAAAGAGCAAAGAATAAGAAAGGTCACCTGGGACTTCCCTTAAAAGACCCCGAACATATAGTGTACATACATTTTATAATGATACAGGCAAAGAGCCGTAAAATGCTATGATTCTATTGGTCAATTGTACCCCAACTTTGTATCCAGTCCCTCATTGGGTAATTGATGCCAGCTGCGCTAATCTATTGGTTACATGTAGATATGCATATTGTGCCCCCATCTCTCCTTGACCTGAAAGTCTGGGGACAAGAGTATCCGTTTCTCTATCTATTGGTATGTTTATGTGTTTTCTTCATGGGCCATGATATATGGCCTTCAATACTCTGAATCACTTGTGAATGTTACTTGCTGGCTTCCTCCTACAAGCATTCCAATGGTGGGCCATCTGTTACATTAAAACCGTGGATAGGCAGAGAAGAAGAGTTACATTTTTATTCTGTGTCAGCCATAAATACTTTTGAGCTAGGCGTGAATGTTTCAGGGTTATTTTTTTTCTGAGGCCTGGTCTTTCTCTCAGTGTGTTATCAGTTCTAAAATGTAGTTTCATCTTTTCTCGGTATCAGAGGAAAATCTCAAAAGGGGGAAAGGATTCTTAAAACACGTAAGCTAAAATAGACCTTGTGCTTTAGTAATTTCCCTTTTTAAAAAAATCTGGAGATAATGCCATGATGAAACGTGGAGAAGGAATGAAATGAGATGAACACTCACTAATTAGCACTAATCTACTGGGATGTAATTATGAGAGGGAAATGTGATCTGATGCAAGGGAAATAACTCTGTTTGCAGGACTTCTCTGCTTCTGCTTTTACTGTACACAAGAGTTTTGTGTAGAGAAACTGGAATTTTAAAAAAGGTAGTTTTCTACTTCAGATAAACTGTCATCCCAAGATGGCCATAGCTGTGCTTAAGTTTGATAGAGTAGAAGTAGGCTGATACATCTCTCATAGGTATTTGGATACAATCACAGATGTGGGAACCAGAGTTACACAACAGTTTTTGGATGCAAAATGGATGACCAATTATGAGATTTCCGTTATCCAGATATATGTTGGGAGGTAAATTCTGCCAAGTATGGCCCTTCCAAGAAATTCCTGGCTTGTGTGGTTGATAATTTTCTCCTACAAAAAGTGGAGAAAGAAACTAGAGGATTTGCCATCCTTGATTTGATTCTGACCAACAGAGATGACTTGGTGAGGGAAGTGACAGTAAGGGGAACTCTAGGCAAGAGTGACCGTGTCCTTCTAGAATTCTTGATTTCAAAGGAATCGAAAGCAGAGTGTAGCCACACACTTCTGCTGGATTTTTAAAAAGACAATTTTAATAATCTCAGAACAAGGATAAGTAAGGTCCCATGGCAGCAGATCCTAACAAGAGAAGGAGTCCAAGAAGGGTGAGAGCTTTTTAAAAAAGAAATTCTAAAAGCATAACTACAGACAGTTCCAACAAGACAAAAAGGGGGGAGTGGCAAAAAAGGCCAGTGTGGCTTCACAAAAAGCTCAGGGAGGGCCTAAAAACCAAAAAAGACAGACATGTACAGGAAATGGAGTGAGTAGCAAAAAAACAGACATACTGGCACAGCTCAGGAATGGAGATGGAAAATGATAACAGAGGACAAAGAAAAGGCAGAGGTGCTCAATTCCTATTTTAGTTTCAGCCACAAGGACAGGGGATCACTACACACAAAAGACCAGCTAATGACACCCATCAACCACAGGAACAGATAATCTCTTCTCCTTAGCACAACAATACACCCACAACAATACACACTAATCACCCATCTACAGAAAAAGACAAAAGACTATCTCACAGCCATAAATACTGCACTCCCAAGCCAAACTACACCAGAGCACAGAGTGCTGTCCTCTGAAGATGCCGGCCACAGAGACTGGCGAAACGTTAGGAAGAACAACCTTCAGAACACGGCCAAGGAGCCCTAAAAACCCACAACAACCATGGGGGATATGGCTCAGCAAAACTACAAGCAAGAAGGATCTTGGAATTGTCGTAGATCACAAGCTAAATATGAGCCAAGTGTGATGTGGCCTTTAAAAAAAAGGCAAATGCAATATTAGGCTGCATTAATAGAAGTCTAGTTGCCAAATTCTGTGAGGTTCTAGTCCCCCTCTATTCAGCACTGGTTAGGCCTCACCTTGTGTGTTGTGTTCAGTTCTGGACACCACACTTCAAGAAGGATGCTAACAAATTGGAACAGGTTCAGAGGAGGGCGACAAGGATGATCAGGGGGCGGGAAACAAAGCCTTATGAGGAAAGGCTGAAAGAATTGGACATGTTTAGCCTTGAGAAAAGAAGACTGAGGGGTGATATGATAACACTTTTCAAATATTTGAAAGGCTGTCATACAGCGGAGGGGCAAGATCTGTTATCAATCATCCCAGAGTGCAGGACACGTAACAATGGGCTCAAGTTACAGGAAGACAGATTTCAATTGAATATCAGGAAAAACTTCCTAACTGTTAGAGCAGTACGAGAGTGGAACCAGTTACCTTGGGAGTTGGTGAGTGCTCCAACATTGGAGGCATTCATGAAAAACTTAGATAATCACCTGGCAGATATGCTTTGATTGTATTCTTGCATTGAGTAGGGGGTTGGACTTGATGGCCTTGTAGGCCCCTTCCAACTTTGCTTTTCTATGATTCTATGAGTGATATGGATCTTAAATCTTTTGCCATCTATTTCTGTACAGTATGAACATGAGACTATGAAAAGAAACACCTGCTTTTTGTAGTGATTAGACATCACCTTTTTTTTGCAACTTGATTGCTTTAAAAAATCTGCCCACATGTTAATCCCAGTGATCTGAAACCTTTTCAGTAGGTGCCACAATTTTTCTGTTGATTAATTGCAAGGGTTAATTAAATGTGTGAAAGTAATAAAGTGGTGTTCAGGATAATATTCAGGTAAATGCTGAAGTGATGCAACGAATCTTAATGTCACTTGAATAACTTTTGATTGAATGAGTTTTTTCTGGGTATGAATTAATTAATTCAAGGGTTATTTTTAGGCTTCTTGATCACTTAGAGCAAACTGTTTTTCTACCATTTGATGATCAAGTAATTTTTAATGTTAGAAGTAAATACTTCTGGTAGATATCTTTTTTCACAAACTGAGTAACATACAGAAGTAGATTATCCGGTCATATTTTATAATATTAAAAATGGTTGTGGTAGAAAATGTCTTTTCTTGTGTACTTTTAAAGCAACATTTGTTGTCCCTTGCAGAGACTTGTGTTCAGAGACAAAGTTTCTTTCTTAATCTATATAGCCCTAAACAAACTTTCCAGGAAGTTAGCCTGGTTTCTAAAAAAACCAGAAGTTGGGGGGACGGAAGCCCCTCTGATAGACCAAAAAAAACCCTGAATTTTAACTATGATGTTTTGCTTCTTGATCTGAAAATACGATGGGTTTTTAAGCAACATTATTCATAATTTATTTAAAATGAATTAGGAACCTACAGTCAACCCTCGACTTACAAACTTAATCCGTTCTGGAAGGACGTTCGTACGTCAAAAAATTCGTAAGTTGAAGTACCATTTCCCATTGAAATGCATGGGAACGGAATTAATCTGTTCCAACATTTTTTAAAAAATACCAAAATAAAAATAAAAAGAGCAAGTCCCACGCTGGGACTGCAAAACACACACACACACACACACACACACACACACACACACACACACACACACACACACACACACACACACACACACACACACAAAAACCACAGAAACATAAACCCCCCCAGTCCAAACCCACCCTCCAAAACCCACACAGAAAAGTTTTTTTAAAAAGGACTTACCAGTCCGAAGCCTGCCGGTGCTCCGCTGCCTTCGCCACAGCCGGGGGAGAGCGGACAAGCGCCCGGCCATCTCTACCTTCCGGTGTTCCACTGCCTCCGCCGTGGCCAAGGGCGAACGGACAAGCATCCGGCCAGCTCTAGCCTCCCGGAGCTGGGTGAGCGCTGCCTCCAATTGTGGTGGCAGGGGACACCGGGGAGGTCTCCGATGGCAGTGGGGAAGCTCCCAGGGCTTCTCCACTGCCATTGGAGACCTCCTGGGGGGGGCCACCACCGCGATTGGCGCCTTCAGGTTTTCCTGGGGAGTAGACCAGGCCTACCAGGGGAGGGCTTCCCCGGTAGGCCTGGTCTACCAGGCTTTCCCAGGGAGTAGACCGGGCCTACCGGGGGAAGCCCTCAGGAGGGCTTCCCCTGATAGGCCTGGTCTATTCCCTGGGAAAGCCTGAAGGCACTGATCACGGTGGCGGGGGAATCCCCGGAGGTCTCCGATGGCGGCAGAGAAGCCCTGAGACCTTCCCCGCTGCCATCAGAGACCTCCCTGGTGGTCCCCACCACTGTGATCGGTGCCTTTGGAGGTCTCAAAGGGCTTTCCCCTGACATCGGAGGAAGCCGTTTGAGAGCTCCGAAGGCAAAAAGGCAGGGAATAAGGGGGGGGGGGGAATTCGGATCTCCAGCCCTTTTGCCCTGCCTTTTTACCTTTGGAGCTCTCAAACTGCTTCTTCTGATGTTGGGGGGGGGGAAGCCCTTTGAGACCTCCAAAGGCACCGATTGTGGCAGCGGGGACCCCCAGGGAGGTCTCCCAGGACTTGCCCGCCACCATGGGAGATCTCCCTGGGGGTCCCTGCCACCGCAATCGGCGCCTTCAGAGCTCTGATAGGGCTTCCTCCGATGTTGGGGGGGGGGAAGCCGTTTGAAACCTCTGAAGCCAGAAAGGGCGGGAATTCGAATTTCCAGCCCTTTCGCCCTGCCTTTTTGGCTTCAGAAGTCTCAAACGGCTTTCCCCCCGACATTGGAGGAAGCCCTTTGAGAGCTCCGAAGGTGCCGATCGCTCCGTTGGCATCGACTTGCGAATGGAGCCTCGTTCATAGGTCAAGGCTCCGTTCACAAGTCGATGCCAAATTTTTCCAACGGAGCGGTTCATAAGTTGAAATGTTCATAACTAGGGCCGTTCGTAAATCGAGGGTTGACTGTATTTATGAAAAGTTTCAGATGACATTTTCCTGCTGAATTTTCCTGCTTCATCACACTGAATACTGAAAGCATAGATTACACATATTTTCCTTCCTTATTTCTCTTGCCTGATATCTATAGAGCAATAAAGGGCTACAATTTCTCTTTCCTAGGAACTGTTCTTAATGAACATTGTGAAAGCTTCATATGTTATCTGTCTCATAGTGAGAGCTGGGGGTTATCTGTAATGAAAGACCTTACAGGCACATCAGTAAATAAGAAATTCTTGAATATACAGTACATTATTACTCACTAGGCTAGAGGAATATACAGATTGACACAGGCTTTCAGTAACCCATGTTGTTTTTCTTTATATTTTAGATCTGTAGTGTATTTTGTATCCTGAGTGGGATGAACAGCTGTTGGCATTTCAATATCTTGCTGATGCCATCTTCCCATCCCTTTTATAGCTTTATTAAAACCATTGTCAAAATTAGTTCAAACAATCATTCTCAGTTCTATAGTCATGGGTGGTGTTGTATTGGTGCTGCTATGAATTTAGCCTATAGATATTGCTATATACTTTTTTGTGTGAAGTTGCTCTTTAAAGTTCACTCTTTAACCAACAGTTGGAGAAAACACAAGTAGAGGAAAAACCAAACAATATGAAGTCTTGATTTAAAATACTGAATTAATACTTCTGCAGATCTATAAACCTGTTGTTTGATAGACTTAATGCAGATGAGTATTTTAGTTACCTTTCGTGCATATTCAATTTTTTCTGCTTAGCCACTTCATAGTTTGTCATGGCATCTAATTTTCAGCTAATTGTTAGGCATGACCAGTTGATCATTACTGTGAACCAGAATTGCCTTCAAATTATGGTTTTGTAAACTTACTTCAACTCATGGCCTTAAACCACACTGGTAATCTCCAACGGCATGATCATGTTCTCCAAACAAAGAGAACATGCAAGATCGGAAAGTAACCCTGGACTAAACTGTAGTGCTGACTTTTAAACCACTGTTTTCCATGGATTGATGACTGTTTTAACAACAATAAAATAAATAAATTGCTCATCAGAAACAACCCTCCTGGTGCAATGAAACCCAGGTGAAACCTTCAGACACTACCAAGACCCCACCACATTCCAGTATTTGGAAAGAGTTAATTTGATAAGAGAGAGAGAGGGTTTTGGCTCTATCGTCTGCCTGTCGCAATCTGCATATGAAGAACAGTCTTCAGGAGGAAGTACTCTGTCACACATTGAACATTACTGAGAACCCTGATATTTCAGCATCCACAGTTGCACAGAGCTCTTCAGGCAGAGAAAGTGCAAGAGGTGGGATGGGACTAGAATTATCCCTGCTTGTGCTTTCAATTAATCCTGCATGTGTAGGTGCACGATTCTTGGCCCTGCTGCATACTGCCATGTGTGTTTCATCATGTGGCATAAGTAATTGAAACAGGATTCTGGAATATGTTGTCAAAAGCTGTGCTGTCTGATTTGTCAGAGACATATTAGCTTGATGGATGTGTGTATCATTTCATTGTCAAACCAGGAGTCACTCCACACAAAATATGCAAAGAACTGCGTTTGAACCTGTTTGCTTCCTAATGAATCGAAATGTGCAAGACAAATTGTCCAGATTTCTCCTTTTAAGAGCCAACAAGATTAAATTGTCTTAAATAATCAAATAAATAACTGGGCATTCACTAACATTTCCCTCAGCTGCTTAAGAGAAAGGACCATATATGTTAATAAATGTATAATCCATTAGTGAATGTTTTTAACATATTTTGCATAAATATAGCCTCTCCATTGACAAATGCTTTAATGCATTCTTTGCTGAATCTCAGGGACAGAAGCATGGCCCCCAGGTGTTTGTCTTAAGTATGTTGGGGGAGACCAGTTCGGTCATGTGAATATGGTGATGGTCCGGTCACTGGAGCCTCAGGAGATTGCAGATGTCAGTGTGCAGATGTGCAGCCCTAGTACTGCTGGAATGTATCAAGGACAATGGCGAATGTGCACTGCCACAGGACTCTACTATGGAGGTAAATATTAGCTTCTTGTTCACTTACAGTGTTTAAGCAACCTTCAGTGCTTCTAGGACTATGTTAGTTCATGTTAAAATTATAACCGTACTTCATAAAAGTATTATAGACCAGGAGTTCAAATAAATATTTTTATACATACTTTTTTGCATCTTGCAAAAAGGCAGTTCCTTGTATGTATTTTTCAGTGCAGCTATGAATGAATTAAACTGGCAACTGACACTTAAAAAGAAGCTTGTTTGCAGTGCTCATAGCGCAGCCTTTTTCTGCACTAGGCAAGTGTAAGACAAAGGATCTTGCTGAGCAATTTCTAAAGATTATATTCTTTACTTAGGCTGCTGTTTCCACTTCATGGGAAGCAATTCACAATGTGATTCTTTCCTTTCTCTTGGCAAATGCAGTTCCATGAGAAAGAAATTGTGTGATTTGATTGTAAAAGCAATGTTTCATCTCTAGAGAATGCTTTTCTTTTGGATAAGACTTTGCATAACCCCATTAAGTTATATTTCTCTACCACCAATATTTTTTTAAATTAAAAAAAATCTATATAATCCCAGTTGAGGCATATGCTATTAGACACAGACACAGCCATTTCATGTACTTGAGAATGACACTTCAACATAAAATATTTGTTCAGGACTGGATAAATCGTTATAACAGTTATTACAACAGTTGTTTTAGGGTTCCATTTATACTGTTCTTTGATGCTGGGTCCTGAGGTCACTTTGAGCACATATTAGTGTTCACTCTCTCTTTGAAAATATGGGCATTTTAATGCTTTATTTGAAAGACACATAGGATATCTGGATTGCAATTTTAGCCAGCCTTTTTAGATCACACACACAAAGATAGAATGAAACAATCCTTTTGTACAGAAGTATTACAGAATACATTTGTATTCAGGTATCTTTAGAAGTGAAATGTTATTCTGTTGTTTTCTGTTGGTAGGTTGCAACTCTCATCATATTAACATTTACCCATTAGAAATACAGATTTTCCTACAATCTTTCTCCACTGTTCCGTTGAACATTGCATTGTTTTTCCTGATTCTTATGTAGTTGGTGGACTAACACCACCAACACATGTACAAACTCAGTTCTCCTGGTGTTGATCTTTATGTCACCAAAATATTGCCACACACATCCAAAGATAAAATACACAGTGGCCATAGAATATTATCTTACTGCCAAGGTGCAAAAATGAGAAGACCAAATGAGGCAAAGAGTAGAGCAGGGTATCAAGAGCATCAATTACGAGCAGGCTACATAACAATACTTAGTCTCACATTCTGCTTTTAGGATTTGATTGCCCATTTTTCAGTTCATTTTTGTCAGTTGGCTGGCACATTCAGCAACATTCACACCAAATCATACTGTTCTCCCCTGCCGCGTTCCCCCCCCCAAGCTGGAGCATGAGATCAGTATTTTAATAGGTGCTCACTTTGTCTATCTGGAGGCTCTTGGTATAGCCCGTAGCATACCAGAGATGGGCTTAGATCTGAATACTATGATTAACAGCAGATGGCAGTATTTACTAGCTTCAAAGTTTCAAACTACTAAATTGTTTAGTACATTTTGGCACCTTGTTTCAGTGCCTCTCAATACCAATCTGAAAACGAAATCAAATTGATATTAAATGGAATTGTAGTTTGGTGGTGTTGGTGCTTGCACATACTTGTTTATAAGCAGCATGCTGACTTCTGGGAAGTACTAAAATTATACCTTCTGCTAACACAAGTTTCTCTTTCATAGACATCATCTGGGTGATTCTCAGTGTGGAAGTTGGAGGACTTTTAGGAGTAACACAACAGCTGTCATCATTTGAAACAGAGTTCAACACACAACCACATCGCAAGGTAGAAGGAAATTTTAACCCGTTCGCCTCTCCACAGAAGAACAGGCAACCAGATGAAAACAACTTAAAAGACCCTGGGGGTTCCGAGCTAGACACAATCAGCAAAAACACGTGGGGTTCTGCTCCTGACCAAATTGAACAAGATCAGACTGAACTGTCACAAAACTCTGTAAATCTCTCCCCCAGCAGTCACTCGAACAACTTATCAGTAGTGACATACAGTAAGGTAGGTGTTTTGGGGATACAGGAGAACCAGATGATCATGAGTCCATGGTCTTTACTGTAGCATTCTCTACAGTTTTGAGTACTCCTTCCCCACTCCTCTTTACAATGTCTTTGTCTGATTTATTTTAAATGGCTTATAGTTCACTGTTCAATTTTTCGGATCCTCTCATTTACTTAAAAGCAAGTGAGAACATAATTATCAAGTGTTTTAAACGTTTTGTTAAATTAATATTCTCTGCTTGCTGTATGTCAGGGTTCAAAAGGTAACAGGTTACAAAGTTACATTTTAGGATGCACTTAAAATTGAAGTATATTAGGTGGTAAGAAATCTAAAGATTATTTAGCTGGACTTGGAAGCTAAAATATATGGGTAGAAGGTGCTCACCAGAATGCTCTCTCCTAGTATTACTTTAAATTGGTCTTTGTTGTTTTTGTGTCCAAATGTTATTTAAAACTTTCACTGCCTTATACCCAAAAATGAAGGACAACATGTGGAATTCTCCCATCACAATTTAAAGTGATACAGACTGTTATTCTGGACAATAGGATAATTGTCATTTGGTGTACATTTGAAAACAAGATGAATAAAATGTGTTGGGCAGTTCATATGGAAGGAAGGCAAGTGAAGCAGGTAGTGTACTAGCGGATTGCAGTCATCTTCAGATTGTTGTTTAAATGAAAATTAGTCATGATAGACACATTTCTAAATAGCAATCATGACTGTGGTTTGGAATGGTAAGTCATAGAACCAACAAGAGAGACAGCAGTGTCCATGTTCATGTTTTGTAAGTACTCCCAAAATGCTGTACTCACCATTTGTTGTTATTTAGTGGTTAACAAATCAAACTCAATGGAAAATAGCTTTGACATTCCAAGATATGTAGTTGTATTTAATTTCACATGGGAAAATTGCTGGATTAGTTATGAAAGTTTGAATGCTATCAGAAGATCAAACCTCTTCATGTGGCTTGGGTATTGAGGAAGTAAGTTTGGTGAAAATCACTATCATAGATGTGTACTGCCCATCATGTAACTCTTGTGATAGAATGCTCATCTATAACAGATCAATTAAAACCTAACAGGTCACAAGATTTTGATAGTATTCACTGAGGAATGTTTAGATAACGCAAATGTTAAATAATTGAAATGAAATAATCAGCTCTTCCTCAAAATTTGCACTTAAAATTGAAGTATATTAGGTGGTAAGAAATCTAAAGATTATTTAGCTAGTAAAATATTAAAAATAGTAGTAATAGTCCAGGATAAATTAGTATTAGAATAATTAAAATAGAGTGTCTGAGGGAAAATGTATATGACTTAGCCAAAGTAAGTAGTGTTTCTGTAACTTGTAGAATTTTTTTGAGACTACAGAGGTAAGACTGATTAAGTGAAGTTACATAAAGCTTTGGGTAAATGTTCTTAACAAAATCATCTAAAGAAGCTTGGACACCTTTGTGACATCCACCCTCGTGCCCCTTGCTTGACCGTCAAGCCTCAGAGCACACAAAAGCAAACACTCTCTTCTTTTACACTTGCTGCCACCAGGTGATCTCTAAATCACCATTTACTTCAGGAAGATTCAGGTACACACTTCAATAAAACTTTGGTTTATTGATTACATAGATTGATTCATGAATATCTTCAGTAGCTAATCATTCCTCAGAATTTCCCCAAATTACACACTCTATTACACTGTCTGGCTTTTCTCTCCTGCCTGATTCTCTTACATTTTTCTTATTTATTTATTTATTTTATTTTATTTTATTTTATTTTATTTTATTTATTTATTTATTTATTTATTTATTTATTTATTTATTTATTTATTTATTTATTTATTTATTTATTTATATCCCGCCTATCTGGTCGTGTCAGGACCACTCTAGGCGGCTAACAACATTAAAAGATAATACAATAAATATACGTATAAAAACAATTTACATAACAGAAATACTGAGCAGAATAGGAAAGCTAAAGGAGAGGGGGGAAAAAAAGGGCATCAGGAATTATCTGATGGGAAGGCCTGCCTAAACATCCATGTTTTTAATTGATTCTTAAAAAATCTGACTCAATCTCACTTTAATCTCTCCCTCTGACTCTCTGACCCCACCTCTTATAGCATCTCTCTTGATTCCACCTCTCAGCAACATGAATATTCATAAACCATTACATAATACAACAAGAACCATAGATCTAATAAAAGGAGAATGCTACAACCTTTTTATAGAGAAAGACGCAAATAAGGATTGAATTTTAGTCAAAAAATTTTGAAAATTAGGTGGGTAGTTAAGACTGAAATCCACACTTTTTGCAATAGACAAGCAAGCACCAGTATCTCCCTAGTATTCATACTGAGATTGGTGCTGCTTTATTTGTTCATAAATAAAGAACTGGATGATGAGGGGTTGTTGAAGATGATGTAATCTCAAACAGCAGGAAGATTTCCAGAAACAGAATGTTCAAGAGAATAGCAACTGCGAATATTATGTGAGCACTTAATGATGTAAATTGCTAATTTAGAATTCTGGAAGATAAACTGGCAGAACTTAATATGCCAACATCATAGATGTACTGGTAGGATCTAAATTGCTTGTATTTATTTAGAGAGTTTAGTTATACTAAAAAACTCAGTTAAGACATTGGATTGGTGTGCTACAGTTGTCAACAGAGCCAATCCAGTGTTAACAGTTGAAATGAGGCTGAAAATAAAACAGCATAATGAGTAACGTAAATGCATTGTGTACCTCCGTTTAAAATGGGAGGAAAGCATCATGTGACTCATGGACTACATATACGTCCAAGCTGATTTTTGTAGCCCCTAAATAATCCTTTTTAAAAAATGCTTAAAGTCTTTGGTATGAAAAATTGATTGTTACTTCCCAGCCAGTCACTGCTTCTCTGTTCCTCTTTGGTTTATTTCATAATAAATATCTTATTTATCTTAAATAAATAAATAAATAAATATCTTAAATATCTTATAAATATCTTTTCATAATAATATCTTATTTAGTGATTAAACATATTTCCTTCTTCATGTTCTCTCTGAGTCACACACATGGATTTTGTGCCTATACAGAACGCACACGGAACCCCCCAGACCAAAGTAGTCTAAAGAGAAAAAATCCTTTCTTTTATCACAGCACATAAGCTCCAAATGTCACTAATGGTTCCCTCAGCCCTTTTCTATCTGCTGCTGAAGCAGTACATGTGAGATCACTCCAGAGATTTATTTTATATTCTTTTTGTTAAAAAAAAAAATTAAGTAGCTAACCTTATGCTTCTCTGCCATGGAAAAGAGGTTAGTATTCCCTCAGGCATATGACCTTTTATTGGCCTGTTTAAAAAGTGTACAGTATGTTGAGGCCAACAAATTAGTCACTTCATCTCTGAAGGTTACAATTGGCCATCTTCTGGTTCTACGTATGGGGATTGCTGGTTATGCAGACAGCTCTTCTGATACTGAAGCCATCCTCAGATCTGAAGGCTCTCATAGAGCCAAGACTATCTTCAGATCTTACAGCTGTTCCTAACCGTTGGTAACTTCCTGCAGAGAAGGGCTGCAGAAACTTCTGATTATTCCAACCTCTTGGAATTGGAGGGTAATTGGACATCTTTGCCTTTGCTACTGTTCCTTTTGGTTTCCTTGCCAGATTCCATGGTGGGAGATAGAGCTCCACTTCAGGAATATCTGAAGATTCTAGGTCAAGGACCTTTCCTTCATTGACAAATGGTCATTCATTAGCACAGAGGTCCCCAACACCTAGTCCGTGGCCTGGTGCTAGTCCATGGCCTGAGCCGGACGGCGCTGCAGAGACAGACCTCCCACCCCGACCCCCGCAGACACTCCTCCCCACAGACTGTTTGTGCCTGCGCCCACATGAGCACTCCCCCATCCCTTTGCGCATGCACACAAGTGACCCCTGAGCAACGCACCGCCCTTTGCACATGCGCATGAGCACAGGGGGGGCCCGCCTTCCCCAGCCAGTCCGCGGGGCTAAAAAGGTTGGGGACCGCTGCATTAGCAGGACTGATAAGATAATAGAAGACCTAGCAAAGACATTTCTGTAGCCAAGCACATGGAATCTTCACACACACAATTCCGTTACAGACAAACAGTATAAAACACCATGAAAATGTTCCTATTCTTATTCCAGGAACTGATCAGCTACAAATAAGGAGAGTTTTTTTTTCTTATGCTGTGAAAGGTTCTATATAGTCTTCTGTGCAGGGACAAAATCCATGTGTGTGAATTCATAACCACTTGAAGAACTACAGTTACAGAGAAGTAACCACTCATAGCTCTTTTTTGTATAAAATGCAGAGTTGATTCCAGAGTTAATTTCTATCATTGGCTGAACTCCTTTCAGGGGAGTTCATTAGAGGATATCAGGGCCAAAAGGAGAGGGTGAAGCATTTTCTACTTATTCTCTTTCCTAAGTGCCACCTCCCACTCTGTTGAATCCCACAATCCTTGATAATGCATATTGGGACATTATTAAGGAGGCTACAGGAGAGAAAGGAAGACAAGTCAAATTAATTTCCTATTCCAACAAATGTTCCACTGGATCTTTCAATATACAGAAAGAGTTAATTTGTTCAGGGAGGCAAGATCTGTATCTAATACATTTTTATAGAGTCACCCATTTCAAAAACTGTCTGGAAAAAAGAGTTACAGTCAAAATAATTACCACATTCAAGCACATTCCATATTGGGGCCTATTGCATTAAGAACAAGGTATCAGTATTGTAAGGGACGTAGTGGCGCTGCAGGTTAAACCGGAGACACCTCTGCGCTGCAAGGTCAGAAGACCTGCAGTCGTAAGATTGAATCCACATGACGGAGTGAGTTCCCGTCGCTTGTCCCAGCTCCTGCCAACCTAGGGGTTCGAAAGCATGCAAAATGTGAGTAGATAAATAGGTACCACCACAGTGGGAAGGTAACAGCATTCTGTGTCTAGTCGCGCTGGCCACGTGACCACGGAAGATTGTTAAGATTGTTCTATGGATTGGAAACTGAGATGATCACTGCCCCCTAGAGTCAGACACGACTGGACAAATTGTCAAGTGGAACCTTTACCTTTACTATCAGTATTGTAAGATATTAAAATTTACATGACTGTACCCAGTGTGGGATGTGGTGGCACCGCAGGTTAAACCGCAAAGCCTCTGGGCTGCAAGGTCAAAAGATCAGCAGTTCAAATCCACATAATGGAGTGAGCTCCCGTCGCTTGTCCCATCTCCTCCCAACCTAGCCGTTCGAAAACATGTACAATGCAAGTAGACAAATAGGTACGACCACAGTGGGAAGGTAATGGTTTTCTGTGTCTAGTCACATTGGCCATATGACCACGGAAACTGTCTATGGACAAACGCTGACTCTATGGCTTGGAAACGGAGATGAGCACCACCCCCTAGAGTCGGACACAACTGGGCAGTTGTCAAGGGGAACCTTTACCTTTTTTACCCAGTGAAGCATGCTTTATGCATGAGACACTTTCAAAAACTCCTACTGCAGAACAGTATAAACAGTAGCTTTTGTATAGAATTTAAAAGGGATGATTTGTATCTGTAGAATTAGTTAGACTGTTGTATGTACAATTTGGATTGTATTGCATAACACGAAGTTACATTAGAGGGTAGGATCTAGAAATTGGCACGAACCTTGGTTTGGAGGTTTATACCAGTTCATACACATGGCACTTAGGTGGCAAGCATTTCCTTCCACCACCTAACTGGTTGGATCCCTCCCTCACCAGCCGGCACATGCTCATCTCCTCCTCTTTAGTTGTTCAGCCAGTCTCTGGCAGGAGCACAGGCTTCCCTGACCTCTTTCCTTTGCTGATTGCCCACTCGAACAAGGAGGCAGCACAGGCAAACCCATGTTCCTTCTGGGGACTGGACGAACAGCTGAAGAAGAGGAGGAAAGGGTCGTACTCCAGCTGGTGAGTGGGAAATTGGCAGGGGAGGTGGGGGAAGGAAACACAGAGCACCTGTAATGCCGTGTGTACGAACCAGCACAAACCTCCAAACTCAGGCTCATGCCCATGTCTAGTATAGTCAATCCCTCTAAGAGAGGGATGCAAATGCATGTGCCTCAGCCTGTTTTTGTAGCCCCCAAATATAACCACTCTGCTAAAGACAAAAACTCTTGGAACCTTCAGGAGCTACAGTTGCCCTCTAAAGCTCATGACTTTTCTTTATTGAATATGCGAGAAGGGTGGCTTTTTCTGTGGGGTTTCTGAGGTTTCAACTTCTGACCTTGAAAAAGAAATTCTAAAGATAACAGTTTTAGAACCTGCTTTAAGGTAAGGTTCCTGTGATAAGGACTTAGAAAAGGAAAGGAAATTTGGTCAATGCAAGCATAACTGGAAATACATACCATATTTTTCCATGTATAAAATGACACTTTTTCCTAAAATCATTAGAGGAAAAATTATACATGGAAGGAGGTGGAGGAGCAGCTGCACTCGGCCGCCTCTTGCAGCTGCCCACTCACCTCCTCCAGCGCCACTGCCGGGACTCACCTCCAGCTCACGCCACCACCTTGTCCTCTGCCCAAAGGGAGCCCATGAGTGGTGCTGGAGGAGGCAATCCGGTGGAGGAGCAGCTGTGCTTGGCTGCCCCTCGCAGCTGCCCATTGACTGCTGCTGCCTCTGCCACCTGATCACCTCCTCCAGCACCACTCGCGGGGGCTCACATCCAGCTCACACTGCCACCTTGTCCCCTGCCTGAAGAGAGCCCCCAAGTGGCACTGGAGGAGGTGATCGTGTGGCAGCAGCAGTCAGTGGGCAGTCACGAGGGGTGGCCAAGCGCAGCTGCTCTTTCTCCTCTGCCTCCAGCAAGTGTCAAAATTGAGGGTTGTCTTATACATTGGGGGTCTTATACATGGAAAAATATGGTACTAGGTATAGAAAAATAAATAAAACTAGTTTACGTATTCTGTGTTAAATAAACATTTACATGTATGAACAATTACATTCTCATCATTGGAATGATGTAGAATAGTCACATGATCTAATCTTAGATTTCAGATAGTATAAAATTATTGTATGTTTATAACATTTTATAACATGTTTATAACATTATTATGGGAATTGAATGAAGAACAAGACTTGTCGTAAGTACAAGACAGACCAACAACCACAACATTGAATGGGAGATTCCAGAGCCCCTGTCTGAACTCACTTCTTCAGGAAGGACTGGAGCCACTATAAAAAACAGTGCTTCAAAGTTCTGTTCCAGACAAGAAGGATGTTAAGGCAAGTGGTATCTGAAGTGGCTGAGAACCCAGCAAAACTATCAAACTCCTTTGTCTGCCTTGCTTTGTAGATTATCCACCGACAAAGCAGCTTCTCTCCCATAACAAGAACCCAGTTCAAAATGGATCAAGATAATCAGTCTTATTAAAGCTGATGGACTAGTAGTCTTTCTACCCATTAGACTGCATATTAGGGGCCTCTCAAAAACACTGCCAGTCTCATAGCAACCTGCAGTTCCTCTGAAGCTATCTATGCCCCCTTCCATCAGCTTCCTTCATCTTCACAGCAACATTGTGGCTTAGAGGGAGATGCTAAATGGAACTAATGAAAAACTCCTTTTTAGCAAAAGTTCCCAGAATTCAGGCTGGCGAAATTCCTAGAAAATTCTGAAACTTGTAATCAAAAAGATATGAAAGTCCCATGCTTGGCATTAGCCATTATATTAACCCACTAGGTCTCCAAACCTTTACTTCTATATGCTGGTTTTATAAACTGCTAAGAGAAGTTTTAGATCAGTGGACTTCATGAGTCATTATGATGAAAAACAAGTTCCATGTGTATATAAATGCAATTATCAGTCAGTTCTCAGACATCATCTTCATAAAGTAAATGTTTGCTACCCATTCCCCCTTTTTACCAAGAAGCTTAATTTGGAATGGCTTTGCTTTATATAACCTTGCTTAAACTATCATTTGTGTTCCTGTTGTTGCCAAATTTCTTGGCAAAACATTTTGATATTAAAGCTTGTTCTTGTATGACATAATAGCTGGATATCAGAACCCAAATCTAATCCCTGGAGCAGGAATAGAACTAGATTAAAGTTTGTCTGAATCTTAATTAATAATGTGATTTACATGAAAGCTAAAAGCTAACATATGATGGAGAGGATACCTATTTTATTCTTTTTCAGCAAAAACAATAAGGAGTCTTATAGAATCTTGAAGATCAATTTTTTAAAAAATTTCATTTTAGGAAAAGCTTTTGCAAACGGTTGCACTTTTCTTCAAATATAGTTAAAGTAGTCATTGTGTTTCTGAAAAATTATGACTGGAGGTCATTTTAATTATTTGGATATTCCTCACTTATGCTGTGTGGCAAGTGTAAAACTTTTTACATTGAAAGCTGTTTACATGCAGCATAGATATTTGTTTAGGGGGAACATTTTTTGAAATATGATGACCCCCTCTTCCTCACATTCCAAACTGATAAGTAGTAAGAAGCCAGTACTATTTTTTCCTGAGACTCTAGATCACTCTCAACTAAGTAGAGTGAACAGATGAATTGTGGGAGACTGCTTAAAGCAACTGCGTTATATTTGTGTTGTACTCTTTGAACAAAATATAGTACAAAATGCTCTGTTCTGTTTGTGTTCAAAAGAGCCTAAGGTAGTTTAGAGAAGCATTGACCAGGAACAGCCTAGGAAGTGATGAAAAAAAGAGAATGATTGAGTAGTACTGTCTGAGGCTACCATCAGTGTAATCCAGGAGATCTCTGTTTTGTTTTGCAGCCATGCGTTAAAAGCTAATATCTTTTTTACAAAAAAATTAAATAATACTTCTATTTGTTCAAGCTCCTTGACAATCTAATGTGAAATAAAGCCATGCTGCTGTTCCTTTCCAATCCTTTCTGTTTTCTAGGGTGATACCTGCACTGGGGGGTGGGGTGGGGAATAACTGTGTCAAAGTGGGATAGGAGAGCAAACACCCCTGTTCAAAGCCCTGCATGGGAGGTGTTAACTTTAAACACAATGAGTTGTATTGGAGACAAACAGCTTGGTCTGTGTGTGTTACTTAAATTTGCCTAGAAGTACGCATGTTCCCTTGTATTGAGTGAGTCTTCTCTCCCATGTACGTTTTGGTAAATTTGTGTTCAATCTGAATTATAATTTTGGTGGCCTGGTTTAGTAATAGTGCTAGGAAAAGTAATTATATATTTTCTTGACAATTAAAAATTTGATACATTGCATAAAGATTGACTACTCTGTTGGCTAAAAGTAAAATTGTTGTATATAGACTTTAAAAAGGGAGATGTCTGTGAATCAATAAGAAAACTTCTGGGATGATTCTGATTATAATCAAATAATTTTTAAATAGTGTGAATATACTACAATGTGTGTTACAGTAAAAAAGCTAAAGAGCATTATTTTCGAAAGCAGTATTTTCATGTACTGTTAGCATTGAAGTACAAATTTCCTTAAGATTTATAGAAGTCATGTCTTGGAGCAAATGAAATTATGTATGATAACTACCACAGCCAAAAGCGCTGGGTAAGGAGCAGCATAATAGACATAATGTTGTCTCAGTTATTAGCATTACAGTGGTGCGCCACTTCAAGATTACCCTGGTACACGACGAATTCGCTTGACGATGAGGTTTTTGCAATCACTATTGCGATCACAAAACAGTGTTTCAATGGGGAAAATCCGCTTCACGATGATCGGTTCGGGAACCGATTTTTCGCTTAACGACGATTTTTCACTTAACGACAATCAAAAATAGCTGATCGTTGGGTTTTCAAAATGGCCACCCACTGTTTTCTGGACGTATTTCCGGAAGACAGTGATCGAAAATGGCTTCCCCTATGGACGATCTTTGCTTTACGATGAGGTATTTCACCCATTGGAACGCATTGAACCGGTTTTCAAAGCATTTCAATGGTTTTTTTTTCTTTCACTTGACGACGATATTGCTTAACAGCGATTTTAACGGAACGGATTAACATCGTCAAGCAGGGTACCACTGTATTTCTTGTGTCTCTTGTAAATGTGTTATTTTTAACATGTAACAGAACTGATTCCCAGATTATGTGATTCTGTATAATGTGATAAATAGCTGACTGTGTGTTAGCATCAGAAAGGTTGTAAGACTAAGCTAGAATACATAGTGGGTTGTACCTTATTTTTAAAAAAAGTTATCATAGCTTCTTCCCTTGTATTAATGAGGGCTTGTTATTAGGGTGTGCGTAGGTAAAATAAAAAGTTCAGTAGTTGCTATTAGGTACTAAATTGCAGTTAATGAAAGAAGTATTTGTAAAGTGTTTGCTTGCTTTGGTGCCTATAAATATGTTTTCACTTTTCTGTTGTACTATAGCTCCCCACAATTAAAATCAGAAATTAGAAATCTTTAAAATTAATTTATGCCAAAGCATTTGAGGTGAGGTGAAGCAGAAAAGAAACATGATTATGTCACACTGTGGAAGAGATTTATTTCAAGAATATGCCATTTTGCAAGGCTTTATTGAGGAGTATTCATTTATTTATTATTTATTTAAAATATTTATAGACCATTTTATATCAGGTATGAAATGATTTTAAAACATATGATTTTTAAAAACAGTTTAAAATCAGTTTAAAACACAAAATTGAAGCCATTAAAACCATTTGCATCAAAACCTGCACAGACCGGGATCCTCTATCCCCAAAGACTCAAGTATATTTTGACTTGGTGCTGGAATTATGCCCATGTTGGCACCAATCAAGTCTCCAAGGAGAGAACATTCAACAGTTGGAATGGATGAAAACAGGAAGAAAATAGTAGCATACTGAGAGATATTTAAAGACACTTTTTTTTCATTTTGTTTATTTATAGTGTGTAGCTATTAAATAGTTAAAACAGAAAGCTGACAGGTTTATGGTTTATTCTGATGCTGCTTACCTTGGCATATATTGGGGGATTTGAGTCATTGTAAATAAAGGTTGTGGAAATATATTATTTCCTCCTCCTGCTATTTGATCAGAGTTGGCCATGCTCATAGTGCCAGTGTCTGCTTGCTACAAAACGTACATGCAGACGGCAACTCCAAGTGTTATGCCTAGCTGAAGATGGAGAATGAGCCTTCATGCCCTAGTGAGCAGCTTTGTATGCTTATATGTAAACTACCGGGACTGTTCCGAGCTTATGAACATGGACGTATCAAGACTTTCAGTCACATATAAGGGATGTAACACTTCACATATAAGGGATGTAACACTTTGTGAAGGTAGACCAAGACTTCAGTGTATCAAAACACCTGAATGTACAAAACATCCTAAACTGGAACTATGGTTCAGAGGCTTTTGTCAGCACTACTGTAGGTGTCTGAGTGGAGCAGATCACCTAAATAAGTATTACAGTTGCTAAAGAAATAGCACTTGTAGATATTTTGCCTTAGATGTTGAAGTGAAGCATGAACATGAAGAAATGAATAGGTTAGGCTGAAATGTATGCACCAATGTAAAAAGTGCAAAATTACCTTTGAACAAGCTATAGCAGATTTCATGCACTTGTGGAGCTGAGTAGGGAGCATACAGATGCCAATAATGTTTAGCTTATTCTGCCTGTTGAAATTACTTTTTTGTGTTTAATTCTCTTCCAGGGTTTTCATGGTCCTTATCCCTTTGGACAGTCTTAAAAACAAAAAACGGGTATCGTCGAGAAGAAATTTGCAAAGAACGGACTTGAGAGGGAAGGGGAGTTCTTGTGGCTTATAGAAGATACAGCATGAACCCCCTTCTTGGTCTCCATATCCTGGGATAAGAAGAAAACAATAACTTAAGACTAGCTGTTTCCAGAAAAAAAAAACTAAAAAACTAAAAGTATGCATGTGTGAATGCTGAATTTCAAGAGTGCTGTTCAGTGCTATGAGAGAGAAAAATACACCAATGTTTTTGTTTAGAAGTCATTGTCACAGTTAATTAGGTAGCTGAAAAGAAATTTTAAGAAAAAAATTAAAATGAAAAAGCCATCTCTTTTTAAAAAGAAAAAATTATTTTGCCTACAGAGTGATTGTAGTCTGAGCAAATGTTTTTTTTTTTTGGTTTTGTTTTGTTTCTTGTTCACTTTTCAAAAAGGGACAGCGTGCATTTTTACAGAGATATGCTTGCTATGAAATGGAAGCTTGCTTGGCATTTCTTGATTAGTGCAGTCGCTGCTTCTATGTCTGGTAGTATTAATTTCTAGCAGGATCAATATCGAGACCCATAAATGTTAGTTGTTTTTAAAAAAATCTGCTGTTGGCTTCATTCTTCACGGCATGAAATGCATTTGTCATGTGCTAGTTGTCTTATCGCTGATAAAGTTACTTAGACTCAGTTTTACCATTCATGAATGAGGTAAGTTGATGCAGAGAACAGGAGGACTGAAATGATGGAGGCTCCCCATGTGCTATGAATGTGCACATGCTCTGTTAGATTTCCAGTTTTCTCTGGGTGGTTTAGCATAGCCTCGTGTTCATTAATGTACAGTAACGGTCTTTGAGACAGTTATGCATGTATATGTCAGTTTTGTGCCAAGAAGAAAATTTTATTTTTAGAATTGTAGAGTGCTGATGATTAAACATCATGTCACTTCTTTGTAAATTTAACATTTTCATTTTTATGTTAGGGTTACCAGTTTATCAGGGATAAAGAAACTAAATTGCTTTGCATATATGAGAGAAAGAATGGTCACCTGCCACTCACAATAATTTCTTCTTTATCAGCTCTTTTTTTTTGTAATATTGATTTTCTTGCCTGGGCTCTTTGTGTGTTTGTATGTGTGTCTCAAAGGTAAAGCTGTTCTAGGGTCTAGCTATGTGGAGCCCATGAAGAATGATAGCCATATTTAACTGAGGCCAAGCAGTCCAATTTCATTGGAAAAAGTAGCAGAGCCTGGTCTCTTGAAATTCCTGGGTTCTGCATCAGTGTAAGGCTTTGAAAGAAGAGGGGATACAGGAGGGGGGTTCTGTCTAATTCAGAAACTTGAACTAGGCCATAGCAGCCATCTGCCAAAGATAGAACAATATGCAATGCCCCCTTCCTTTTTTCTCACTCAAAAGACCAAACTGCCTACTCTGTTTGTGTGAGAGAGTAATGGATGTGTGAATATGTATTGATGGGAGTAATACAGAATGCTGTAGGGCCCATAGTAACATACTTCAAGGTACCTTGTTTTACTGGTTGATAGAAAGGCCCTGTTTAATATTTGTGTTGATCACAGTGTTCCTCCCCACTATAACATATGGATAGCACCGGTAAAGTCTAAACAGATGTGGCTGGGATCCTCCAGGCTAGCACTTGGGTATTTAGTTTTCTAGGCTCAATTGAGCATCTGATTTTGTGTTTTCGATTTTGGAAAGTATGTATAATTTAATTTTGTGTTGCTAGTCTCCTTTGAACTGCACATCAATATAATTATAAACTTCAGACATACTACTTTAAGGCACTAATCCTGAAGGAATAATTCATGATTTTGTAAGAATTAGGAAGCACCTTCCTTTGCTTTTTGAGCTTTTTTCCAGCTTGGCTTTGGGAACTTTAATCTTCTTAAGCACTATTCTCCAAATGCAAAAGATGATATAGAACCTGATTATGTGTAGCATTATTCATGATTATTGGTTTTAATTACTTTTAATTTTTCTTCCTGCTCTAGGCAAGCCACATCCTTAGGGGTCAAGTAGAAGGATGGATAAATGTGATTTTCTGTCAGAGAGTGTATATTCTGATAGCAACATTAACAGTTTTAAAGTGGTGACAACTGGCAACTGCCAAACAGAGTCAAAATAGCTTCAGTTTTATATGCAGATCCGTTACTCAGACTTCATCCCTCCAAGCTGCCAGCTCTTGTGGAGTCTGCAAGGAGAGAGCTGTTAACCTACTTCTACCTACCATTCCCTTATAGTACCAAAAGCTAACTTGTAACCCTCCAGTGGCTGTGAGTTTGCAGCTTGACATCAGCCTGAGGCAATGTTGCCAAATGTGAGGGATGATGGAAGTTGCTGTTCCAAACCCTCTGGAGGGCCACATATTTCCCATAAATGTTTCCCATAAGCATGTGGAGGTATGCATTCTTTAGAAGTCACTGTAGATGCTGTCGTCTCCCTTGAGTGCTACTCAACGAAAGAGTCCAACAGTACAGCCATTGCTCAGGCAGATTGCATTAAACAGTTGTCCTTTTATTGTCATTAGTTCCTGAGGTGTTTCAAAGGACAAACATTGTTTTTTTCTCTTTGGGGATGATCTCTATAAATAATTACATAGGGCTCATACAAGTATGTTGGTATTTTGATAAAAGTAATAATCCTTTCATTGATGAAAATGGAAAAATGTTTATATTGCTCATTGCTCTGCCTCTTGTTTCTTTTTCAAATATTCTTCCTATGATAACAAAATATATTTTATTACTTACTGTACTCGTTAGGACATAGATTTAAATTCATTAATTTTTGAACTATTTCATGATGATTTTTGAGCTACAGAAATGGATGATGACAAAACTATGTTAACTGATTAGGATTATCACTTTCAAATGTGGAAAGGTAAGGACATCTTTGTGACTAGGCACAATGACTTTTTTCAGACACACGTATTACGTATCTTACAACTATCAGGAAAACTGATGGTACTGGATGCCACTCCCACCCCCTTCAAGTGGAGATATTGTGACTTTTACAGTTTGCAGCAGATGGAAACTCAGTAGATGTAGCTTTACAGAGCGTGGATGTGCAATACAGTAATGAGGGATAACTGCACTTGTAAAATTGCTGCATGTCAAAGAATTTTAAAGGTACAAGCCTTTAAGATGGCAATACAAACTGGTGCTTAGGTTTACATCCCTTTTTAAGCTGGCATCACTCAACACCTTTTCCACTACAGTCATGAAGGGGAAAACTATCCTGTCAAATATGGAATTACATGCATGCTTAGATTGTCACTATTAGGTACATTTGAAGGTTGTGAGTGGCTCTCAGATTCTTGCAATTATAACAAAGCAAACAGTCCATCCATCTTTTAAAATGGTGTATGTGCGTCAACTTCTATCTACACAGTTATTAAGAAAATGATATTAATAAAACAATCCTTAACTCCCTTTACCAATGTAATACATCCTGCTTGGTCACGAAAAGATGCTAAATACTGCTTGATCTGTGACCCTCTTCCTGATCTTAGTAGTATAGTAAACTACCTTCACTCTCCCAGACTTAGCCTCATACAGCAAGTGCAGTTGGCTCTGTCTCCTCATGTATTTAGTGATTTGTTCTGGAAGAAAATATGATGGATTTCCAGGGGGACAAAGTAACTGTAAATTTAACAAGGGGAAGTTTTAGTTTATCTTTCATAGTGTTTTATTTGCAAAGTTTTTAAAAATGTAAACTTAACCATAGCTCATGTTATTGGAAAATGTGCTGGTACACCTCTGTATTTGATAATACGACTTATAAAAGAGTGTCCACTCTTCCCACTGGAAAACTGAGCTGATTTGAGCCCTCTGGCTGAAAATAAACTCTGTCTCTGTTTGCAGATGGGTATCAAGTATGCACGAGCAGGTAAAGCCTACGCTTTTGTGTTGATTTGGGGCAGGGGAAGGTGAAGAGTGTATCCTGAGGCCTCAAGGATTTGTACTCATCCCTCCCCCAGCTGCAGCTGAACACATTCTAAATTGCTATAGGTACAAATATAGGTCAAGTTTTCTTAGGCTAAGAAATGCACGCTGTCCCATGTCTGGGTTTCCATAGTTTTTTCTCTTGTATGAATGAGTGGTTGATTCTGCAGCCTGTCTTTATTCTCTCTGGGGGGAGTGCATGTGTAGAGCAGGATGGTGTGTTGCTTTATTGAGTCTGGGAAGAATCTGTGATAGCACATTGTGGGGGAAAATAAAGATGCTTTTTCCTTAATGTATAAATGAATATTTGTATGATTAAATTAACACAAAACAATCCTACAGTTGCATTTTTATTGAATGAGCAAAGATTGATTCTGCAATATCATCTCATAGTTTAAGTGTCTTCCATTTCATTCTCTTTCTTTTTGGTTGGGTGCATTGTGCAAACCAGACTTAGTTGAAAATTAATATTTTGTAATTGCTTAGTTTCAATGCTTTCCTGTAACTCTGATTTGACTCCTTCCTCATAAAGTCCTTTTGTTAATGTCAATTAACAAGTAAGATCCAGCAGTCATTTGAATAGCTTTGCAGGAGGTTATTATTATCACTAGCAGTTACTGAAACAGGTCATAAAAATAGACAGAAGAGAATTAAATTTTCTCGAAGAGCAGCTTTCTGCCACTGTATTTCAGCTAGGCTACTAAGAGATTAAAACTCTCTAAGGGCAGTTTGAGCCTTCCACAGAGAGTGATCTGATTAGCTCAGTGGTTATCTTAATATTCTTCACACTCCCATGTCTGCTTCCAAGACAGTACAGAGTATAGTAGAGTTTACTGTGTAATGACAATGGTATTTCCCACACTTACCTATAAAACCAATGAGACAGGCTAGTGTTGCAGTAAAATCCCCAATATTTTTGGTTTTCTGCCAGGAATGTACAATGTACATTGAAATTTTTATGTATTGGATGTTTGTGAATGTTTCTCCATTGTGCACAGTTATTGTCTTTTGCAACTCTGTTGGGCTTGAACAACTTCGGCCAATCCTCCAACAAAGGCTCTGTGCAGCAAGGTTTTATTGATTTACATGAACTCAGTATCCTGCACTAGACATGTGCTTGATTTATTTACCACCACCAAGCTGAATAGCAGCAGCAGTAAACAAGAGGACAACTTTATTCATTCAGGTGGATACAGAGCAATGAAACAGAATATGCCCCCCAATGTACTTTCTGTGGTACAGTTATCACTCCTGTTTTGTACTTTCTGCTGCTTACTATAGAACACTACAGGTTCTTCATCCTCATTGCCCCTGTGTCTCCATCTCAGTTACCAAGAGAAGAGAATAGTATCCTTCAAGTCTGTTTATTGATGGTCCAATGACATTGCAAGAGAAAGGGCAGCCCTTTGCTGTTAAGTGAGAGCAATATGTATACAACAAAGACAAGTATTGTGGCACCTTAAAAATTAATGAATTTATTTCATTGTGAGCTTTTGTGTAGGGTAAAAAAAAATAGCATGGGAATTATAAAGAGAAGTTTGAGAGGGAAACTGTAAAGTAGGTTGTGAGTATAAATTCCTGTTTGCATCTAGAAGCTTAAATAAAGGCCTGGGCTTTTTAACATAATATATATTCCCTGTTTTCCCAAAAATAGGATCTAGCCTGAAAATAAGCCCTAATATGATTTTTCAGGATGCTCGTAATATAAGCCCTACCCCAAAATTAAGCCCCTCCACCATTGTGCAGCAACCAGAAGAATATGACATTGCTGTATTTGAATAAATATATGTTGTACATGAAAAAAATAAATAAAACATCCCCTGAAAATAAGCCCTAATGCGTTTTTGGATCAAAATTAATATAAGACCCTGTCTTATTTTTGGGGAAACATGGTGTTGATAAGCTATCTCTACAGTTTTGTTTATAGCCAGACATTTTCTTTTGCAAAACTGTGGATTCAGAATGAGAATTTAAGAAGAAATCAGCTTCTTCCTGAAAATAAAAATATTTGCACTTTACAAACAGCTATCATACCAATCAATAGACAGTTTGTATGAGGTGATCACTGTGTTAGGATGTTTATAGAACCAGCACTTTGAAAGTTCAGCACCTGTGCTGTTACTACTTTGAGAGTTCATTACCTCTGTTTTGTATCCCACTACACTAAGTTCCCATCCCCACGATTATGTTTCCTTTCTATATAAATTTGTGAGATATACAGTGATGCCTCACAAGACGAATTTAATTCGTTCCGCAGTTAATGTCATCTTGCAAAAAATTTGTCTTGCAAAACGCATTTCTCCGTAGGAATGCGTTGAAATCTAATTAATGTGTTCCTATGGGCAAAAAAAGTCAGAACAAAGTCAAATTTAGTTTACAAAGGGTTTATTAAGTGCTCTTTAAAGCCATACATACAGTATTGTGCAGATGATTTCAAAAATTTCAATCAAAATTTAACTTTTTAAACATCATAGAAAAACATTTAAAAATCAGTAAACATGAGGCAGGAACAAAAAAAAGGGAAACATTCGTCTTGCAAAGCACGGCAACAGGAACATTCGTCTTGCGAGTCATCAACCCCATCACCAAAACCATCTTGTGAGTTTTTTGTCCCGCAAGGCATTCGTCTTGCAAGGCACCACTGTATATACAGTAGTAACTCCATGCAACTCAGAAAGGGAATTGTAATCCAGTAAAGCTCACACCAAAATAAATTGGCCAATTTTAAGGATACCACAATACTTTTGGTTTGGTTTCTCTTGCTGAAACATTAACATGGCTGCCTCTGTGGAAACAATAATATCCAAACCCAAACAATATGTGTTTGCCACCATATGGATGGGCTAAGGAAACCACATGGGTGGGCTAAGGAGACATATACTGTACATATGTATATGTATCTACATATTTTAAAAATCCAGCTGGAAAAACATTTGCCACAGTATATTAATTATACTTTTATGAGTATAAATAAACATGGCATGCATCCTTATAAAAAGCATGCTAAATATTTGTTACACTTTCAGTAGATATTTATGTATTTAAAATATTTTTACCCTGCCTTTCGCTTAAAAAGGACCCAAGGCAGCTTACATCATTGAAAGACAATATTTAAAATTGAAAACAATGAGTATATTACAGTGGTTTACATCATTAAAAGACAATATTTAAAGCTAAGAACAATGAGTATAAAGAGGCAGCTTACATCATAAAAAGACAATATTAAAGCTAAAACACGTATACAAATATTTAAAAGGAACAAACAAATAACACTGTGAGATGGTAAACGCAAGTACTACTAAAGACCCAGTCAGGGCAGTAATGCATAACAATCCATCTAAAAATCACACTCTCATGTAGTCCGTCACAGAGGGAAACCTTGCCTGAAGAGAAACGTCTTTGCCTGCTTGCAGAAGGACAGTAAAAATGGGGCCAATCTGGCCTCCTGTGGAAGGAAGTTCCGAAGTCTGGAAGCAGTAATAGAGAAGGCCCTTTCCTTTGTTCCCACCAAACACACCTGTGAGAATGGTGGGGCCAAGAGAAAAGCCTCTCCTGATGATCTTAATAACTGAGCCAGATCATAATACAAGACATGGTCTTTGAGATAGCTTGGACCCAGGCCATTTACGGCTTTATAAGTTAAAATCAGTATGCCCAGAAACTGATTAGCAGCCAGTGTAGCTGCTTTAACGGAGTTTATGTGATCCATGTGGCCAGCCCCCTTCAGCAATCTAGCTGCTGTATTGTAGACTTGCTGAAGTTTCTTGACATTATCCATCAGCTGAGCCCCACATAGATCATGTTACAGTAATCCAGTTGGGAAGTAACTAAGGTGTGTGTCACAGTGGCCAGATCAGATCTCTCCAGAAATGGATGTAGCTGACATACTAGTTTTAATTGTGCAAATGCACTCCTGGCCTCTGGCCGAAACCTGGGTGTCCAGGCTCAGAGATTAATCCAGGAGCACCCCCAAACTGCACACCTGTGTTTTCAGGGAAAGTGCAACCCCATCCAGTACAGGCTGCATTCCTATTCCTTGGTCTCCCTTTTGACTGACCAGAAGTACCTCTGATAGATATCAACCAGTATTTTTAAAACATTTCCAGCTATGTTCCAACTCACACCATTCTTCTTCCATTAGGTTATTACTACTTCTTAATTTTAAAGGCCTAATCTTTTTAGATTTGCTTTTTCTTGACAGGCTCCATTTGTATTTTCTAATTAAAGCAGAAAGAAGTTATATTTCAAGAAGAAAGTTGGGTTTCTGTATTAGGAATCTTTGACTGGCAATACTACCTTTAATGGTGGATTGTACATTCTTGTACAAAAACCTTTTTATACATTTAAAAAAAATCAAGGAGATAATCATGTGAATTTTTAAAGCAGAAACCATAAGGAATCTTGTGGCATCTTTACATACACACACAGTACATTTTATTTGATATGAGCTTTTATGGACATTGCCTTCTTCAGATGTTTGAAGTACAATATTCAAGCTTCAGGTTTATATGCACATTGAATGTAGTTTTGATGGCTGGACAGAATGAAATGTGATACAGAAAATGGCCATTGTATTATTAATTCTGGTATTAAATTTTCAAAGAGCTAGCATAGCTTGTTGAAAGTTTATGACCAGTGTTATCGTAGAGATCCTCTCATTTGTGAGGTACGTTATGCAAGTCAAAGGTATTAATGCACTTCTTTCAGAAAAATGTTTTATCTGAAACTAGAATGAACCTGTTTTGTCTCATAATTACGTTGGGAAAAAACATTTATGCTACGTCTGGCATGGTAGTAATATAGAAAAACCTGAATCACAGAACTGATTAATACATATGTAATGAGAGAAAAAGCCCTTGGCTATTCAAGCTAAGAGAGATGCTGTTGAACCTCTTGATGTTTTCTTGTTCAGCTTTTTCAGCTGTTTTCTTGTGCAATTTGTCCTGTAAGAACCATATTAACAAAGTATCCAAGAAAGTGTTCTAACATTTCCATTCTGTTTCTAATATCGGTTTGGTATCAATCTGTGTATTGCAGAAATGATTTTTCCAACAAGACTATGATACAAAACAGGTCATTTTAGCTAAGACATATAGTCTCTTAAATATGGGTACCTTTGCTTTAATACGTTACAGGGTAATTAACTTGTGTATTTGAGCTTATTGTTGCCAGGATGTTTATATCAGCTATCCCTTTGAAAGTTTATGACCACTATTAATGGTATGATTGCATATTCTTTATCCCATTTCATTCTGTTCCACCCCATGACCATAACAACTTTGCATATCAACTTATGGCTTGAATATTGTATTCCACACATGTGAGAATATGAGCTGAGTTGTTAGTCGTGAAGATGTCACAAGACTCTTCATTGTTTTTAGATTTCAACATAAAACAGGGTTGGCACTCTCATCGCAATGTATGATAAAAACTAAAATTTTGAAATGCCCTCTTTTTTTTAAAAAAAAGGGCAGCTTTGAAAATTACATTGAAACAAATAACTCAGACTAAGCAGAATACCCCTGAATAATCAATGCTCTAAAACTATTTGATAAGAAGCATTGTTATTTGGAGTATACAGCTTGGGGTGAAGGGGAAATCCTGTCCATTTTGGCACAATTTGTTCATGTTAAATTTCAAATTCTACAAAATCTGTTTGACTCAGAGTGACTGTCCAGTCTCCATATGTTCTACTTTGAATGCTCTGAGTAATTGTCAGTGGATAAATGACTCTCTACAGGTCAAAATGCTCCCAACTTTTTTTTTTTCTTTCATGTTTAGTGGTTGGATTATTTAAGTTTTTGCTTTCTTTTCCTCCCTTAACATTTACTTGTTTGCTTTCAGGATTGTTTGTCTTTGGGGCTGCAACCTGTCAGAAGCTCATCAAGGCCAAGCAATCAGATCACACCTTCATTATAATGCTCTCTTTGGAATAGGCAAATAAATGGTGCCATCAATATGATGCACACATTTTAAATGAAGCAATCTGCCATGACTTTTACGTGGTACGTGCCATGGGTGTGGTGCAAGAGACAAAGTCCAAGTCAAATAATTATAGAGCAGAACAATATAAGAAATCCTTCAAAGAACAGAATTAAAATATTAAAATATAGTTAATATATTGTTCCTCTTTCAACAATATAACTATTCATGCCACCCATGGACAGGAAGGCATTTCTTGTAATGTTGCTTTATTTCTCTTCCTGGAGTTACCAGAACTTTGGGTCAATATATCAAATTATAAATCCTCCAATTTCTCTCAAAAATTTTTGCAGAAAGTTGAAATATATATTAAGAAGTGCAGTTCTAAAGTTAAATTCTTGTTTTCACTCAAAACAGTTTCTCCTCTAAGAACCATGTAAGTAATTTTTAATTTTTTTATTTTTTTATTTATTAAACTTATATGCTGCCCATCTAGACATAGTCTACTCTGGGTGGCTCACAAAACAGAGTAAAAACAATATTAATTAAAAGTAATTCTCAGTTGCTAATTTTGACTGTTGCTGTTTCTGTTGCTGAGATTGAGCACTTTACCCAAGGTTACTCACTAAACTTTGTGCATAAGCAAGGTTTTGAATCATGATTTGCATCTAAAACTCAGCACTAATTTCTCCATGAAATAAGGTACATTTGCCCAATATTACACCTTGCACTAAGCAGTTCTCTGATGTTCACTGCTGTCTTCACCTCGAAACCATTATATTTCTAATCCAAACTAAAGATATAGGCCATTGAATCTGAATGCAGTGGAAGACTGTGTGGAGTCAAAAGTGCTCAGCTTTTGTTTTTTCCACTTAGCTTTGGAATAGCATTGTGACTGTTACTCCTTAGGCAAAAGTTTCCTAATAAAGTCATTTCCAGGGTTGGCTATGCAATGCACAATCACACTGCCTCTTTCACTGGCCCAAATCCTGTTGCTTGGGTAGTAAATTGCATTAGAGTAGGCCTGTTGAATTGATGGAGATTTTGTAAGTCAATTCCTCCATAATTTCCATTGATTCAAAGAGACCTAACTGCAACTTACTATGATAAAGTAAGTTGCATTAGAGGATGCCCATTTGAATCAGTGGAACTACTTGGTACCTTCTGGAAGGAAAGGAGTTCATTCACCAAACCCCCATTGATTCAATGAGCCTACTCTGGTGCCATTTACTACACTGAGCAACAGGATTTGGCCACTGCTTCTTACAAGGAATGCAGGTGACATCACTTCTCATTCTTCAAAGAGGTAGTCATGTGAGTCTGTTTAAACGTGTCGTAACAACAGACCAAAAGCACTGTGCTGCCTTTAAGACCAAAAAAAATATTTCAGTGTGATATTTTTGGATAAAAATGTAATATGCATCTGCAAAAGTGGATTGTAATCTACAAAAGTGACATGTCTGTGTATCAGAAATCACCAAATCACAGAGAGGACATACTGTGAAAAAGAAGAACTAACAACTTCTCGTCACACAACCTGACATGAACAACAAGCTGGTTGCATACCTCCCCTTCTGGTAAGTTTACAAGCAGGCACAATGTGCAATTATTCTCCCCATCACAAGAGTTGTATAAACCCACAAACTTTTAATTATGTAAGTTTACTGATGGATGAAACCAAATCAATTCTAATATTCCTTTGAGCCTAGTAAGAGTTCTGAAACGACGTAGATACCATGAAAAAAAATTAAGTTGGGCAATTGTGACATGCTATGCCAATATACTTGGTGCCTTCTAGCTGGAAGAGCAAAACAGTTTCAAACTGAGTATAACAATCTAATGGTGTAATTTAGATCATGCATGGAAGATTATGTTGAACATCTATTATGTGTGATTCATTTTATCCATAGCTGATCCATGTACAATAATTTGTGCCATCAAGTAATTTATGACTTACAGTGACCCTTTGCAGGGTTTTGCTTTTTTTAAAGTAGAGAATACACAGAAGTAATTTACCATCCCCTTCTTCTGTGGGCATCTGGAACTATAGCGCTTGCCCATGGCTACACAGGCTGGCTCTTCTCCAAGGAGGCACAGTGGAGAACTGAACTTCCAACCTCTGGCTCCACAGCCAGATACATAAGCCACCATGCAATCCAAGCATTTTAGCTGATCCATGTATATTTGACGAGAAAGAGCTGAATATTATATCCCTGTGAGGGTGGCAGGACTGAAAGAAGGAGCTCTCTATGGTTTCAGAGTCAATTTGTAATGTTAAAACACTATTGGGTTTAATTTTTGTAAACATGACCAATTTGGTTAGAAGTCCCTTTTTTTAGCAGCCAGTCAATGGCTTGAGGTGGACTTGAAGAAAACAGCACATGGCTGTTGGCAGGGAAGAGGCCAGGCCAGCCTCAACTGAAGGGAGCTTTACAGCTTGGGTATTGACATTAAGAAGTGTATCTTTCTTGTGTTGCTACCAAACATCCTTTCAGGAGCTGAGGCTAAGAAAAGGGCCTCCATCAAACCTTGGAGCTCTGGCAGATATATAAAAGAATAAAGGCATTCGGATAGCCTACAGAAGCCATACAGGACAATATAGGTCATAACCAGCATTTTCAATTATGCCTAGAAATAGACCCACAGACAGTGAAGTTATAAAAATGTGGATTGCGTGTTTCCTGTATCTGGGCCCAGTTAACAAACTTGCCAAAGTCCTTTGGACTAGATGAGGTTTCCAGATACTTTTCGAAGGCAATCCCATATATAGCATATGACAAAAATCCAAATAGAATGTAACTAAGACATGAGAACATCTCCAAGAACAAGTGCAACTGGGATTGTAGTTTAAGCATATCTCTTAGATGCATCAGGAAACTATCAGCCTCCTTGGATTGACAATCTTAATCTGTGTTCCATCTTGCAGAGACTCTTGAGTCCAAGTAAGTTTAAACCCCACCAGGATTTGGATGTGACAGTACATCATCATCATCTCACCCCAACCTTCCTAGCAAAATGCACCCATAGTGCACTCTACAGCATTACTTTCACCAGATACCACTGGAGACGGATCCATGGTTGCCACGATTTGAGCCACTCTTGTCAGGATGGTTTTGGTATGGGGATGAGAACTCTACAACAAAAAGGAATAAGATTTTTTTTTCTGGACCCAGCTTTTGCATGCTTTCACAAGCACAGTTTGAAGTGGGGGGGAAGTTGTTTTGTTTCTCCAGTTTACTCATATCACCTTACAATAGTATCAGCTGTGATGAAGAAAACATATAGGAGTCACAGTCATAGTAGAAGAATGGCATGCATGTGTAAGGTTATGTAAATGATCGAGACCCTCATAGAGTTGATAAATCCCATGAAAATGTATTCCAGCCCCAAATTTTTCCCACAACACAAGACACCAAACAAAGATTCGTAATGACTTTTTAAAATAAGGGTGATTGTAGCACACCAGACTTCCTATTTTGTTGTGAGTTCATCCCAGGGGCTGGGATAGCAGATACACAATCTGTCACTGGGGCCATATTAAAACACAGTTCACTTTCTAATTTGTACAAACCACAACTGTGAAATTTAGTTTCTTTTCCTTTTGCCAAATGTGCACAGGCAAATCTCAGTTTTTAAAAATGTCTTCAGCAATAGATTGTGTAGACATGACCCCACAACAGCTTGAAGCAGGGAATTTCAAACATTGTTGGCTAAACAACATTTAGTTGCATCGAGGCACAGTTGTGCTTAGAGCATACTGGTTGAAATCAGTCAGTGTTAGTCATGACTGAAAATCTATTATGCAGAGCCCTCTTCATTTTTACTGTGCATGCAGCGGCCTCTTATGTGTGCAGTTGTTTTTCCTTGGTGTGTCAGCACGTGTGTGTATTATTCACCACCCCTCTTCAGTCAGGGATTCACTGCTTTCAACAGGGACATCTTCAGCTCAGACACCACATGACATGTTACGTTCCATATTTCTTCCCTAGGATTTTGCCCAATTATTTTATTGAATGTAGTCTAAGCATGCCTAGGTCAGGATCCAAGCCAGTTTTAATCTTGGCATTCATTAGTCTTTTAATGAAAATGAAGCAGTTTTTAAACTAGTACTATGTATTGTTCTCGGCAGGAAGATTTATTTATTTATTTAAAATATTTTTACCCTACATTTCTCCATAAAAGGACCCAAGATAGTTTAACATAATTTGAAAATATATCTAAAACAATAAATTATTCAAATTTTTTAAAAGAATTAAATATTGGATTAAAAATGTTAAATGAAAGCATTATTAAAACAGGTTAAAAGCACCAAAATACTAACTATTCTAAAAATCTTAAGATAGCCAGTCACTAAGGGAAAGATATTCACCTGCCAGGACATCAAAGACAGAGACAGCCTGGCCTTCTATGGGAGGGAGTTCCAGTGCCTGGGGGCAGCGACAGAGTAGGCCCTCTCTCGTGTTCCCACCAAGGGCACCTGTGAAGGTGGTGGGACCAAGAGAAAGGGCTCTCCTGATTATCTTAACACCCAGGCAGGCTCATAAAGGGAGATGATCTCTCTGTTAAAATAATTGGTCTCTTGTAATATAATTGCAATATTATTAGGGACGCGGTGGCGCTGTGGGTTAAACCGCAGAAGCCTCTGTGCTGCAAGGTCGGAAGACCAGCAGTCATAAGATCAAATCCATGCGATGGAGTGAGCTCCCGTCACTTCTCCTAGCTCTTGCCAACCTAGCAGTTCAAAAGCATGCAAATGCAAGTAGATAAATAGGTACTACTTCGGTGGGAAGTTTCTGTGTCTAGTCGCACTGGCCACATGACCATGGAAACTGTCTACAGACAAACACTGGCTCTACGGCTTGGAAATGGGGATGAACACCGCCCCCTAGAGTTGGACACGACCAGACTAAATTTCAAGGGGAACCTTTACCTTTACCTAATATAATTGCAAGTACTCTTTGCTTGACATCTTCAACACCATGATAAACAATTTAAATTCAACAATATACATGTCCCACTGTTTAAACAAATGTTTAATGCTATCTCATTTTATAAGCAAACAATATTATGTTTACATTAACTGAGGTTAGAGAAATGTCAAAAAAATTCATAAAAGTCACTTTTTCCCTTGGGTGATTAGAATATATAGCTCATCACCGCATGCATTTTTGTGACAATTAGGCTCAATTAAGCTATTCCTGAAAGTTATGTCTATATTAGTGTCTTAAGTATCCTAGAGTCTTATATCTTCTTAAACACTGTGTGATATGTGGGAAGTTGTACCATTGTATTGGTCTTCTGGATGTGGCCAAAGACAACCCAGCTTGTGGTTCTTCATAGAAAGCCAGAGAACCCTTTGCTCAGCCACCACCAAATAATTCCCTCTAGCACAAGGGTCCCCAACCTTGGGTCCACAGATGTTCTTGGACTGTAACTCCCAGAATTCCTGGCCAGCCCAGCTAGTGGCGAAGGCTTCTGGGAGCTATAGTCCAATAACGTCTGAGGACCCAAGCTTGGGAACCACTGCTCTAGCATGAATCTGTAAACAAATATTTTAAAAACCACCAGGGGGAGTCAGAAGCATTTTGCAGACTGGATATATTTACTATGAAAAATCATCCATAGTAGGATATAGATAATTTTTTTATAATGAAATCCAATATTAGTCTGATATAGCACATTAACAGAAATTCCTGTTGACTCTTTCCTTCTCCAAGGAAGTTGTAAATGGTGGATCACTCTCGGTTTGAATAACTATCAAATGATGGCAAAAAATATTGTAAAAGCAGTGTGCACCTACTGATTCCAATTATTTCCATACATTTCTCTGTTAAGAATATCTTGTTTCTAGAGCATAGAGCAAAAGACTCTATGAACATATTTCACTTCATTCTTTGTAATTCCATTAAGACATGTTGGTTGGTAGAAAAATTGTTGGGAAAAGGAAACAGGATGGGGAAAGCAGATCTACAAGTCTTTTGATTTCCTCAGAGGGTATCTGTAGGGCCGCAGCATATGTGTCAGGTTCTGGCATCCCTGTGTTTACATTTAAGGAATGCAACAGTTGTAACAGTTATTTTTTTTTTTTTTTTAAAGCAATTCTTAATCCAAAATTAACCTGACCCAATGATTTCAGAATTTACAAAGCTGATAATCATTGACCAACTTACAGGCCTGATGTCATCAGGCTGAGTAGTCTCTCTTTCACTGCATATTGCAGCTCCTCCACATTGGTGTGTTCATAGTTCCTGTAGCCAATTCATTACCTGGTGACCAAGCTTCTGTTGCTGAGCCAGTTTGTACTTAGCTAGGGGCTGGGATGGCAGATACACAATCTGTCACTGGGGCCATATTAAAAACCATGCCTCTTGGTAGATACTATGAGAGCTTGTATTGTGCTGACTTAACCTTCAAGAGCTCAGGGTCACTTCTATGTCACAACGCAGCAGCAGCAGCGTAGGATTTTATGTAGGCTTTTTATATTTACATGCAAGCAATAAAAACTACAGAGGAATGGAGAGGAGGGATCACTGGATATTGACAATTCAAGGCTTGGATTTATGTCTCCTAAATGTGTGGCTATGGGCCATCTGCTGTCCTTCAGCATTCGATAGAGTTCCCTAGTATAAGATAGGCAATTTGGACTCAGTTCAGCTTTGTCCTGTCTGTACTCTTGGATAGGAAAAAAAGGCAGAGGAATCTACAGTATACTTCTGCCCTAGATCAATACATTTTCATGATCACCTTACATTCTGAAAGCAGAAGTTCCTTATTTGCTGCATCATCAGTTGTCTCCTGCCTAACTGAGGGAGATTAACTGTTGAGAGGGGGCAGAAAATTCGGGCCTACAAATTAATACCAGATTTTTGTACCTCTCTGTCCTTTTTTAATTGTTTTAAATTGTAGGCAAAACCATGATTAATAAATTACCACAGTAGCAATTTTCAGATAGATAGATGTATTAAGGTGCCATCAGACAGTTAGTGCTTTTAAGAATGCTGACAGCATACTTTGCTTCACTCCTTTGTTGTTTAGTCATTAAGTCATGTCTGACTCTTCGTGACCCCATGGACCAGAGCACTCCATGCCCTCCTGTCTTCCACTGCCTCCCGGAGCTGGGTCAAATTCATGTTGGTAGCTTCGATGACACTATCCAACCATCTCATTCGATGACACTGTCCAACCTCTGTCGTCTACTTCTTCTCTTGTCTTCACATTTTCCCAACATCTGGAGCTTTTCCAGGGAGTCTTTTTGTGAGATGACCAAAGTATTGGAGCCTCAGCTTCAGGATCTGTCCTTCCAGTGAGCACACAGGGTTGATTTCCTTCAGAATTGATGGGTTTGATCTCCCTGCAGTCCAGGGGACTCTCAAGAGTCTCCTCCAGCACCACAATTCAAAAGCATCAATTCTTCAGCTGTCAGCCTTCTTTATGGTCTAGCTCTCACTTCCATACATCTCTTCACTTTATTCATTGGCAACTAGATGATGTATCCAAGATCGCAAACCAGCCCAACTTTGTTCTGTGCTCTCCTCAAAGCTTTTTGGTCCAGTATCAGGGCTACTCTTTTTCTGGAGTCACTTGGACCAGATAACATTTGGATGGAATGTTTGCTTTAAAGATTGTACCCTCAAAGTGACACTTTCCAACATGATTGAGTGTGAATTTTTGTGTTATTATCTGACTCCACCATTAGTTTGTTTCCACAAAGACAAAGCATCTCTTGCTCTGGGAAGCTCACTGAATGTGGAAATCCCTTCCATAAATTAGAAAGCAAGAGAACTGAAGGAGGTCCGCTGATCGTTTGAAAGTGTAGTTTGTTCTCTCTCGTTTAGCAGAATTTGAAAGCAATGGCTTTGGTTAGAATATAATTTTCTCTGCATCACCCATTGTGCTTGGATATCTTTATTACAGACTTGCCAGTGATTTATATCATCACCATCCCTGCTCTGTATATGCACAAATGTGTGAATAGGATAACTAGATTAAAAAGATGGCAGGGTCCCTATACCTTTAATAACTGTATGGAGGAGGACATTTCAACATGTGTGGCTTGCACTAAAATTTTTACCTGCTGAAATGTCTTTTTCTGAGAAACTCATAAAGCTCCAGGAACCCTGTCCTCTTTTTATATGTTCACCCTAGGTGTGACTAGAGGATGGCTCACTAGAAAGCATAAATACACAGTTACACTATGCTCCAAATAGAGAAGGGCACAAACCACCAATTCTGCGTGTTGGTCTGTTTATTGGCGAAACAGGTGTTTGGTGCTTCAAAGCCCTGTTTCCTCCAGTGGATGCCCACTTGGAGGCATTGGCCTGGTTTCCTTGCCCCACTTCCTCCAAGTGCTGCCTTTGTGCGGGCGCCCACCAGAGGAGGTGAGGCTTTGTAGCACGGAACACCTGTTCGGCCAGTAAACAAACTGGCAGGAACTGTTCATCTCTACTCCCAACTAACTTGCCAAATCAGGTTTTCTGCTACTTGGCCAGTAAAGCAGCCAACAGTTTATTGCAACCAGTGTTGGTTGCTTTACTAGCCAAGCAGCAGAAAACCTGATTTGGCAAGTTGGAAGCTGGCAACTGCTGCTAACTGGTAATTAATTGCTCAGTAATTACCAGTTAGGAGCAGTTGCCAACAATGCCATTTCCTGTGCATGTTATCTATTAAGAGCAATGGAAGAACTAGAAGCCAATTTTACTGTTTAAACAAAACAGAGCTCTAGAGCAGTGGTTCTTAACCTTTCTTACTCGGATGCTTTTGAACTGCAACTCCCAGAAACCCCAGTCAGGACAGCTGGTGGTGAAGGCTTCTGGGAGTTGCAGTCCAAAACTCCTGAGTAACCCAAGGTTAAGAACCAGTGCTCTAGAGTATAAGCTGTTAAAATGAGCCAAAGCAAAAACAACAACAACCAAACATTAACCTCTTCCAATATACTTCCAATATATCAGTCTATGTGCAGCATATCTTGCTTGTCAATATAATGGAAAGAACCATAGGTTGGTATTGGGGAACTTAGGAAGGTTTGGAAGACTCCTCGCTATATTTCTGCATAGGAGGAGGATTGTATTGTATACTTTGAGCATTATGGCAGGTATGCTCTACTCTACTGAATTCAAATAAGGAAAGGTGGGCAACTCCAGCAGCACTATTCAGGATACTAAGATGATGGATGAAGAGAGCAGTATCTGGATAACACCCAGTTTCTCAGTTTTCAACAAATGCCAGGGGAAACAAACTATTGTTCATGTAAAGGTAAAGGTAAAGGTTCCCCTTGACAATTTTTGTCCAGTCGTGTTCGACTCTAGGGGGCGGTGCTCATCCCCGTTTCCAAGCCATAGAGCCAGCGTTTTGTCCGAAGACAATCTTCCGTGGTCACATGGCCAGTGCAACTTAGACACGGAACGCTGTTACCTTCCCACCAAGGTGGTCCCTATTTATCTACTTGCATTTGCATGCTTTCAAACCGCTAGGTTGGCGAGAGCTGGGACAAAGCAACGGGAGCTCACTCTGTCGCGTGGATTCGATCTTACGACTGCTTGGTCTTCTGACCCTGCAGCACAGGCTTCTGCAGTTTAGCCCGCAGCGCCACCACATAAAAGACCAAAATTAATAAAATCTACTAGAACTGGTTAAATGCAGCAGCCGATGAGAATACTAGAAACTAGGAATACTATCAAATTACCTCAGGAAGCCAAAAGCTCATCTAAATATGGCTGATCAAAAGGCTAAGTCATTTGCCCCAGTATCTTAAGTCACCTCAGATGAAGGCAAAACAGAGATATGGGAGAAGGTGGCCCTTGTTGCTATAGTAAGAATTTAACTGAAGACCCAGTTAACATGGATAACTTAATACATTCATTCACTTCTTTTTCTTTTTCTAAAAAAGAAGAAGGCTAGTACCAAGAAATGCCCAGGTTAAAAAAAAAATTATAGACATGAGTAGTGTTTCCTGTTCTCTTGTAAGTAGCATGTCAGGATTTGTTTTTAGCTTCCAGTGAGAACAGAGGGAGCACCTAAGCAAGTAACATCTATAATAATAATGTGCCGTCAAGTTGACTTCAGCTTATGGTGACTCTGCTACTATTTTCTAGGGATAAAGGACACAAAAGTGTTTGAGATGGTACCTTGCAATGGTGCATCTTGCCCTAGCCTGCACAGGTGGCAGGGCACAACTTCATCAGCCACAAATCTGGGTTGGCCCTTCTCCCAGTAGGCAAACTGGAAATTCAATGTCCTCCCTTGGCTTTATAACCAGTCTCTCCATCTGATCACACATTTCTGACCAAAAAAGAGAAAGAGAGGAACTGCAGAAGTGCACTTTAGAAGAAATCAGGTATGTTTGTTATCAGGGACAATATCTCAAATGTAAGGTTTAGTTCAAAAGTGTCACAGAATATTTTTTTCCTGCAGTGCCCAGAAGACCTGCAGGTGAGATGTGTCTCCCAGTGCAACAATAAAACACTTCCTTGTTATCTAATCTGCTTCCTTTCCCTTCTCAATTGTATTTACTGTGGCCTAGTTTCCTCAATAATTCTGACAGCTGCAGGCTGGGCTGTGACGTCAAACTTAAAATGATTAAGTTCAAGAGGTGTTCCAATGAAAACTAATCAGTCTGTATTCTAAATTTAATTCAAATGTTAGAAATGTGTGTGTGCACATATGCGCATGTGCGTGTGTGTGTGTGTGCGCGAGCTAGTTTTTCTGCAGAGGAGTATATCCACCTTAGGAATGTCTTTTTGGAAAATGACTGAGTAAATCTTTGTGAAATGTGCTGAGATATAGTGCTCGTAGAACCTGAGTTAGTTTGGATAACGGAAACAAGCACAAGCAGAAGAAATGTTCCATGCATCCCAAACAATGGCAGCTAACTCTGAAATAGCCAAAGATGAGTCCAATTCAAAAACCTCCACAGAGCTCTTGTCTCTGAACTGTTTAGGCAAGTTGTTGCTGCAGACTGTATTTACTTAGACAATTCAAGACATGGCAATGCTAGTTAGTTTTTTCTCCTACTCTCATTGGAACCCCAGACTTGAGGGTTCTGTTTTTCTTTCGCCAGATTAACAATGAAGCAATTTCCTTCAACTGCAATTCTTTGTCTTTGTCCGCTGCTTTTTACATTATTTCTTTTTTCAGTTTTCTGCTCCACTTTTGAGGCCTACAAGACACACACAGTATGAGTTGCATTCATGGGTACATGATTTGGTCCTCTCAATTGCTATTTCCTCCCTCCTTCTCTGCACTCTTCCCCTTTCCTTCCCCTCCACTTGTATTAGGCTCCACTAGCCAGCAGATATTTGTAATATAGTCTCCAGTGCTTCTTCCTTTTCATAGTGTAGCTTGAACATCAGGCATTTTCAGACCATGTAAAAGTCTTTGTTGCAACAACTTGAGCATTACTATGCATGCATGAGAAGTAACAGCAATGGTCCTATAGTTACTGCAATCCTTGGCATCACTTTTCTTGGAAATTGGAACATATATTGAACACAATGGCCTGTGGCCATTTCTTCATTTTCCATATTTGTTGGCATATTTGGATTTTGACAGATTCTCTCTCTGTGACTTGCAATAGCTCCATTGGTATTCCATCTACTCCTGGCGATTTACTTCTTCCTAGTGCTTTCAGAGCAGTTTTCACTTGACTTTCTAAAATGTAGGTTCGTGATCCTTCATCATAGAATTCCTCTTCAAAGGAGTGTGTTTTCCTTTTATCTCTTCTGTAGAGGTATTCAGTATACTGTTTCCACTTTCTCTTTCTTTCTTTTTTATTGATTAGGTAGTGTGCTTCCCTGTTACCCATTTACCATTCCTAATCTAGGCTTACATTTCCCTTAGATTTCTTGGATCTTCTGGAAGAGATAAGTTATTTTCCTCCTCTAGTTGTTCTCCTTTATTTCTTTCACTGGTTATTGTAATAGTTCTCTTTGTCTCTAAGGGACAGTCACTAAAAAACTGCATTCAGGGTTTTGACCCTATTTCTGCCACCTTTTATTTCTTATTCTTGCCTGACCTTGACAATTATGTTTATTTCATCACCCATTTTCTTTCCTTTTTTTAAAACTACATAAATTGTATTTTTGCATTTTTCCTTAATAATATCTCTGGTTTAAATCCATAGTTCTTCTGCTTCATGGTCAATTGAATTTAGTCATGCAGATCTGTTTATGTGGACCTCAAGTTCACCAGGAATGTTGTTTAAGTTATGTTTTGGCACTGCAATTCTTTTAGTGTGTGTTTTCAGCTTTACTCTAATGTTGGATACTAACAGTTCATGATCAGTACTACCATCCACTCCTGGTATTGTTTTGGCAGAGAGATTACAGCTTCTCTGCCTCCTACTTCCAATTACCTTGTCTGTTTTGTTTCTATATTGACCCTCTGGTGATGTCCACATGTGCAGCCATCTATTTGGTTGTTTGAAGCATGTATTCACAGATTGTTGACTTTACAGAACTCTGAGTTGTTCTCCTGTTTCATTTCTGTCCCCTAGGCCAAATTTTCAACAACATTTGGTTCTGCTTTGTTCCCTACTTTTGTGTTCCAGTCACTTATGGTTATAAGCATGTTTTGTTTTAGTGTGTGAGCCCGGATACTTGCATAAAAGTTTTCAGTTTCAGCTCCTTCAGCTTCAGTAACTGGAGCACAGACTTGAATGATGGTTATGTTCCACGGAATCTGACTGATATTATTCAGTCAAAGTTTACATTATAATCCCTAAGCGTCTGTGCTACATCTTGCCTCAATATTAGACCCACTCTATTTCTTCTGGATTTGTCATTTCCAGAGTAGAACATTCTATAGCTGTCTGACTGAAAACATCCTGTTCCAGGTCACTTTCCTTCACTGACACTAAGCACTGCAATGTGTATATGTTCAATTGCTTGGTTTACTACTAGTTTAGCTTGATTCATACTTCTCAAATTCCATGTTCCAATTGTATGTATTGTGTATCACTGGGCTTTCCTTTCACTTCTGTGCATGTCATTCACTAGATATCCTTTCGGCTTTAATCTAGTTGCATCATTAGCAACAGAGCCATTTCTGCTTGTTCTTTGCTCTTCCTCAGTAGTTGATTGAGTGCTTTCTGACCTAGGAGTCTCATCTTACAGCATTATCTCTTGTTGGATTTTGGATTGCTTCATCATAGGACTTTCATGGTAAGGAAAGTTCATCAGGAGTTTATCAATGACATCTTCTGCACAGTATTAACAACTTTAGTGTCACTGCCATTGCCTCCTAAGCCTGTGTCACTTTCAGCTGCCTTGAAAAGCCTGGTATTTCAGCTACGTCTGGTATCTCAGTCTGATGTCTATGCTGTGACCATTCCACCTTTGGTGACCTTTCTAGGAATCCAGGATTATAATGGCATTGCTCTCAGTTTCACTGACAAACTCAAACCCCTTTGCCACATTAAAGTGTGAATTCAAGAAGGATCAGTAGTCCTAATATTATCAAAGTGGAAAAAGGGAAAAAACAACAACCAGAATTTGGGATGTTAGTACAACAGGCCTAATTAGCCAACATTGTATCAAGACAACAAAGAAGCCTGCTTTAGTTTAACTTGAATGGGTAATGTTTTTATTTCATTGGCCAGAATTGGTGATTAGGGGCAAACTATGTATGTAGTTGTGTCACAATCTACATCCCAAATGTGCAACCAGTAATGTAAATGGTGCCTTGTTGGTTTGTGCTGTGAGTTACACAATTGAATATGTGCATCTACAAGTCACCAATAGAATTCAGGCCAGTAAATTAAACTTTAAGGTATTTGTTTTAAAGAAAATGCTAGGAAAACATGAGATTTATTACTTAGGTCAACAACTTGACATCATTACCTGGTAGCATTTTGCTGATTATCGTTTCAGAATGGGTTTTTTTTTACAGTTTAAGTTTCCTTTCCCAATCTGGCATCTTCTAGATGTGTTGACTGCAACATACAGTAGGCAACAATGGGAAGGAAAGTGTTAAGGTCTCAGTATGTGCTTCTGTAGACTCCTGGCTTCAGATTGGGTGTAGGTCAATGCATTCAATGCATGCAAAATAGGCCTATACTATAAATGTTATATTATTGTTGCCCTGTTGAAAGTATCCCAGAATTATTGCTCTACCATAATTCTAGGCTTATGATAATACTGCATTTTATAATACAGTACTGCATCCCTATGAATGATACAATTTTAATTGCCGCAAATCAGATAGAAGTATACATGTGTTTTTCTGTGCTTTATGCCACATTCTTCCATGTCCCTAAATTAGACTGGATAGTGGAGACAATATGTTAGTATTGAGTTGTTCTGACTTTGTGACAAGATGGCTGTCCTTCATCAAGTATGTCAGTTCTGCACCTTTCATCAACACAAAGTTTGCATGCAGAGCTGAGTAAATAGACAGGTGTGAGATTTATATTTAAAGCACAAAGGATGAAATCAGGAATTGCTGCTGGAGAATTTACACACAGAACAGGGTTTGGCTGTGAGACAGAGAGAAAGTGATGATGGCTTTTGATAACATTCTCCAGGAAGTAACTGTTTCCTTGCCAAAGAGCAAGTTAGGTAACTTTGCTTATACAACTAGTAGAGTACCAGTACAACAGATGACTAGGAAGGAAATAATAACGAGGGAAGTCAGCCCTGGGCCTTGGGGGTCAGTATCTCATTGAGTTCACATTGGATTTATTGCCCTACATTACTACCAAAATGAGTAAAGCAGGTAGAGTAAAAACTGCACATTTTTATTATCCTTGTAAGAGAGTCTTAAGCAGCAGTCCAGACAAAAGGTTTCAGTGCATCAGCTTCTTTCTAGCTCTCCAATTTTGAGGATTTTAGAGAGCTACCACCATTAAATTATTATCTAAAAGGCAAAACACAGAAGACAGATTTTCCACAGAGAGATGGACTGTGAGCAAAATTATACATTATAGATAACCTTATCTCTAAAAGATGGAATTTCTTGAATACTGATTGTGGATGATTGACTCAGCCTTTCATCTCCTATAATTTTCAGATCAGCTCACTTTATTTTGTGATGAGTCTTCAAACCAAAAATACATTCATTATTTTAACGTTTAATTTCTCAGATATGCAATACTGTTTTGGTACCAATAGGATTACAGCACTAATGACGTATAAGGTAAAGGTTCCCCTTGACATTTAGTCCAGTCATGTCTGACTCTAGGGGGCGGTACTCATCCCCATTTCCAAGCCATAGAGCCAGCATTTGTCCGTAGACAGTTTCCATGGTCACGTGGCCAGCACGACTAGAAATGCCGTTACCCTCCCACCGAGGTGGTACCTATTTATCTACTCACATTCTACATGTTTTCAAACTTCTAGGTTGACACGAGCTGGGACAAGCAACGGGAGTTCACTCCATTGCATGGATTCAAACTGTTGATCTTTTGACCTTGCAGCCCAGAGGCTTTGTGGTTTAACTCACAGCGCCACCACATCCCTATGATGTATACTTTGGTGCTATACTGGAACTAGGTCTGTAGCATTGCTCAGCTCTTCTCCAGGCACCTGTATGTAGCAATTACTGCTGAACTGCAGAGAAAAGACTTTCTGCAAAAATCCATACTGTTCAATGGGCATCTTAAATCTTTGTGTGTTCCATCTAAAATGTTTTTGATATAACGACTTTTATAATAGTAAGTAGTGCCCACATTTGTCCCAAAGCAGTAATAGTAATATTAGCCACAGAAGTAGTAGTGGACAGAATTGTCCAGTTTTCAAAAAATTGACTTCTGACTCCCTTGATCAATACGAAACACACAGTGGCAGTACAAAGTAGCATGGCTAGATCAAGAATGGAAACAAGACCACTAAAGAAAGTGGGATAACAACAATGGAGCAAATTTTTCATTTCAAAACCATACTTTCTCCTCTGTTTGCATTCAAATAAGTGTGCAGAATGACACAATGCTTATAGGTACAGAAGTGGGCATCCTTCCACTCCTTTACCAATCTGATATGTGAATCAGATCATCTAAATCATTTGTCTCCTGATGTATAAAGTTGTCAGCGTTAGTCAATGTGGAAAAGATATGTCACAAGATCAATTACTCGGGTGTGCAATATTATGACTTTTTCAGCAATCACGATAGAAATAACATGGCAGTTTCTAATGTACTGAGCAATATATATTCACAACTTAAGAGCCTCGTGGCACAGTGGCTAAATTGCAGTACTGCACAAAATACTCTGCTCACGACCAGGTTCAATCCCAAGTAGCCAGCTCAAGGTTCACTCAGCCTTCCATCCTTCCAAGGTCAGTAAATTGAATACCCAGTTTGCTGGGAATGAGCAATGTGTAGCCTGCCTAATTAAACTTGTAAATCACCCAGAGAGTGCTTTAAGTGTTATGGAGCAATATGTAAGCAGCACACTCTTTGCTTTAATCTATGTGATGACAGTCAGTGCATTGATTCAGTGAGTTGATGGGAACAGTGGGGTTAGAGGAACATAGATAACTGAGCAGCTATCTAGTGCACTGTCTTTGACATTGACTCACAATGATTCTGCTGGGTTTCAGGGCAGCAGACCTGCTATCTAAGGCAGCTTCCTGCATTCTGAAGCTCAGATCATTCATTCTTATTCTTGTCCTTGTTATGCACATATAACTATTATGTTGGGTCGTGGTGGCAAGCTACTTTGTGTTTTTGCAAAATGTGTATGTGTGTACACACACAGAGAGAGAGAGAGAGAGAGAGAGAGAGAGAGAGAGAGAGAGTATACATGTTGTCAGGGAGCCTGTGGGGGAAAATCATGGTTCTGGGTTGTATATAATTATATACATATTGATACTGCAGATATACACATAAATATATGTAAGGAAGTGAACAATTGCTGTTTCTCATCATAAGTGCATTCCCCTTAGTGCATTTGGACTAGGCAATGGTGTACGATGGATGTAGAGAAATCTAAGGCAAAGGCTGCAGGAAGTGACCACAGTCTGCCAGACCAGTAAGTCCTTTGTTGGTATTATTTAAATGCTGTGCTTGATTTTTTTATTTGTTAAACTTACTTGTAAAGTTCTGTCTCAGGGGAGTACAGTATAGGAAAGATTTTCTGTACATTTGAGTTTAAACAAAAGAGTCCCTGAATGTATTATCTTCTCAGTGACTAAATTGCTGGGCTTCTCCTGTTTCACAAACAACTTTATTTTTAAAAAATAATTCTGCTGTGACATTGGTTTTAGATATGTCTGGTAATGGTAGTTATAAACCTGCAGTGATTTTTAAGAATATTTGTTTGTTTTTGTTATGGATATGCTACAAATGAAACAGAGCAGCATATGTTCTGCCATTGATGTAAACTTCCATGGTGATCCTATTTGCATTTAGGAAGTTGCTTCTTGTATTTAAATAAGCAGCAGTAACCTGTAAATAGAATGAAACCTTGTGTGCTATTGTTTTGTAATTTTTCTTATTTCTCCCAGTCTTTAAATGTTACAGAACCATCAGGTCTCTTTCAAATAAAAATGTGTCCCAAAGCTTTCCCCATGAGGAAGATTGCATGTTAATGTTAGTTTTAGTTAGACAGCATATTTGAACGGGGTCATAATCCAGCCCACAGGAAGTAATTTATTATTATTTCTTTGATCTAACCGTAGTGGTGGCAAAGACCATACAGCTTCAATGATGATGTTACATGATGAATTATGTATTTTATGAGGGACTGCTTTGCTATTGCCAGTGTCTTAACTAAAGTTTGGTGCCATCCATTCCTGTTTCCTCTGTTTTAGCTAGATCTCTTCAAAGGTTTTAGTATTGATTTCCTCATGAATATATTGCCAATCTCTTATTGAGAGTTCATCAGCAATTCCACAGGTTTTTAAATTTTTCCTCAGACTTTCTAATGTACACATGTCTGTAGAAAATAATCTTTATAGTTCCACAGACCTCTTTCTTTTGTGTGTTTATTGCCCTGTACCCATAATGACTTCTCAACAACATGTTCTTTTGGGTTTGAACTGCAGAATCTGAATAAACTCTTCAACTCTGACAGTACTCAGGAAGCCCATATACTCCACCAGCTCACATTATCTTGAGACAATCCACAAAACATACAATATCAAGCTGCTATTCTGAAGGGCCTCTTTATAAGAAGCTCTTCAGCTATATTTAAAGGTTAACCTATTCCCATCCTTCACTCCATTTTAATAGAGTTTGTAGGCTTGGGATTAGGCCTGTGTTGACAGAGGAAACATATTACAGTCCTGCTCTCCACCAGTACAAATGAAAGTCAAAACCTTACAGCTTGTTTGTGCTGCCAACATTAACTGAAAAACTGAACAGGCAGAAGACTTGGAGAGGAAGTAAACAAGTTGGCTGCTATTGGAACAAATAGAGTTTAGGGAGGTGGGGTGGGGTTTGCAAAATATCTGTACATCTCAAGGAAAGAAGCTCAGCCACCTGCTATGTTGCTTACTGCTTATAGAGAGCCTCCCACCCACCCACCTTCCCCTGCTTATATAGAGGGGTGAAATCAAAACTGCTTTTGCTGTCTGAAGTAGGCTCCATTTTCCTTTGAGGGCTGAATAAGTCATTAATAACTAATAGTGACTGCGTGTGGTCAAATAAATTCTGACTTATTGCAACCCTTTCCAGAGTTTTCTAGTAGAGACTACTCAGAAGTGGTTTCCCCTTCCCTCCTTCTGGGGGCACCCTGGGACAGTGCAGCTTGCCCAAAGCCACACAGGCTGGTTCTACTCATAGGAGGCACAGTGGGGAATTAGACTCTCAACCTCTGGCTCTACAGCCAGGTACCTAAACCACTGAGCTATCCAGCCGGCTTGAAGAAGTAATTACTCTCCCAAACCTCTCATGCTGTGTGCCGTTCAGTTCAGCCATGATTGCTGTTGTGAGACTACGATTTGCTTTGCCAAGGCACAATACTGCACACACCTTAAATATGACAAAGTGCATGCAGCAGCACCATGGTGAATAAAAATGATGATTTATTTGTGGAGCCATCCATCTGCTCCTCAAATGCTGCAAGAGTAGATGGCTGGTTTTAGTTACAGACAGATTCAGCTGTATTGCACTGTAGAACAAACAGTTACATTACTTCCTAATAATGTGTATCTATAATTAGAGGAAGATAAAGAACATCAGTGAAACCTCTATAGCAGCAATAAGAGCCCTGTTCAGGTGTTAAAATATCTAGCTGAAATAAGTATGAATGAGGAAGTGTGATAGCTCCACCCTATTCCAACTTTGCTGTTCTTATGTAAGGAGTGACTTGAAGAGGAGATACCCAGCTATGCATGGGGGGATAATGACATAGTCGGGATGGGGCCTACATACTCCTTTTATTTTTCATCTTACCTAGATACATAACACCTAAGATATCTATAAATACAGCCATGGGGAGAAACCATTGGCCATGGCTGATATGGACACTGAGACCTTTGGAAGAGAAGGCAGGTGGTCCATGAAAGTCCAATTCACTTGGTTGGGTTGGAATATGTTCTCATGCTAACAAATGTGATGTTGTTGTAAAATAAAAATAAAGCAGAAATAAACTGGATTGATTGTGCTGGCAAAATGCTTTAACTGATAGATTCTGAAACATAGCAGTTCAGGGGGAAAAAAACCTGGAAGGCCATGATATTTGAAAGTGAGTAATAGAACCTGGTGTTATTTTTAAAGAATTAGACTTCCGTCAAGGAAACCCAAGTTCACATCTTCACTCAAGCACAAAGGCTAATGGGTGACTTTGCTCAAGCAGATGTGTCACATAATTTACCTCATAGAACTGTTGTAAGGTTAAAATGGTTGGATTATTGGGCGAGTCTCTGGCATACCACCTTCAAGGAAAGGCCAAAATAAACAGGCAAAAAACAGGATGAAGGGTTACTGAAAATTGTACAGTGATACATTCCCTCTTTATTTTCAAACCCAGGTTGAATTTAGAAAAATAACACTTAGTGTTTAGATACCTTAGTGTGTTTGCTTGTTTTCTCCTTTGTTACGTCATTACTCCACCCTTCTTGGGAGGAGCTCAGAACAAATTAGTGGATGAAAGGTTTCTGAAGAATTGTATAGTGAGAAATAGTGGCAGGGGAATACAGCATGCATGGATGTTACTACCTTAGACAAAGAAAAAAGCTCTCATAGCAGGGCCCTGAGCCAAGCAAGAAGGGGGAAGAAATAGCATATTTTTATCTGACTCATTCTTCATTCAGAGCTTTAATAACGTCATACTGACCTGTCATCCTCTCCTTATTTGTCTTCTAGCTTCATATGATAGGTGCTGGAATGTGTGACATGACCCTTTGGCCCATGACCTGACCCTTTCACCATGCCATCTACAGTTACTCTCAAACACTGTAAAGATGTAGCCCTATTTGTATGTGCACAAGAATATGTATTAGATTTCCTTGGAACTAAAAGGAGAGCTACCTTAATAATAATTGTGTGCAGTCAAGTCAGTTCCGACTTATGACAACCCTTTCCAGAGTTTTCTGCTTAAAGCATAGTCACAAATGGTTTACCATTCCCTTCTGAGGAGGGCAGCCTGGGAATGTGCAGCTTGTCCAAAGCTACACAATTTGGCTTTCCTGGAATGCATTGTGGAGAACTGAACTCCCAGCCACATACCTGATTCACGCCATGGTCAAACTAGCAAAATGTCCTCCTATTTTCTTGCATCTTTTACTCCCTGATCAGTCAGACATTGTGGTCACATGACATATACACTGGGGTGTGCATTCTGATGTGTTTTTGAATTACCACAACATTTCCTAAATTTGATGTGATGTGACCGGCTACACTTTGGTACTGGAATAGTTCCTCTGGGTTTTTGTGTCTCCGGGGCCCTTTTTTTTTCCTTTGAAAAAATCACTGAGAAACTTGTAGTTGGGCTTTGTTTTCATTGCAGCTCTATCATGAGGTCCCCAGGAGGAAAACACGAAAGAGCTCAGGGGAAGGAGCACCACCTGGTAGAAGGATCCACAACTAAGTGAAGCACAGAGGCTGATGACATAAGTTTTCCAATGCACCAACACTCCGCTATTTTTTTTCTTAAATAAAGGGACATGCAGGCAAACAACATCACTGGCAGAAGCAACTCAAGGCGGCTTGCCAAGAAAAGTATTCATACAGCCGTGCACAGAGGTCACCACTGTAATTGTTTCACAATGAATCCCAAAACAGAAAAAGTAGAAGCCTTCTGGTGGGTGGGAGGGGAGGGGAGGAAAAGAATCAATAATGGCCGTACATTGTCTGAGCCCAAAAGAAAGGGTTGAAATTCACAAAGAGTAACTCAGAAACATTTTGCTGGTGTGACTGCAGCCTTACTGAGCTGTACAGTCAGGCAGCATCCTCTGTAGCAGATGAAATTAGGTACTTTCTAGAGATACTGCCAGGGATCAAGGAATAACACTGTCCTTCTATAAAGTCATGATGCTCAGCAAAAAAGTTATGCATAGGTAGCACTGAAAGCTATGTCACCCCCTAGCTGCCCCAGCCCTGTGCTATAGTTGATGGTTAGTAATATATGCCTTGCCAACATTAGAAAAGTGCGGTAAAATGTGGATATGGAAGAGATGCAGTGGCCACATGAGTGCTGGGCTTGGCTATGAGATGAAGGAAGCTGATAGTGCATAGAAGAGAATGCAGGTAATTTCTGGAACATGGTGTTATGTCAAACACTAAGCGGTACTGCAGTTCCATATTAACCCCACTTTTTAGAAAATTATTCTTGTCTGGTTGGTTATTTCAATTTGTAAAACAGATTAGCGCCGTACTGCCCTTCCACAAACTGTAGTTTCCTTCCATATCTGATAAAATATGATGAGTTTGAGACAGACAACCATCAATATTTTCAAATCTCAACAAATAACTATTAAAGCAAATGAGTAGACATTGTCTAGAGGGGCGGGGTAAAAATCAAATAAATAAATAAATAAATAAATAAATAAATAAATAAATAAAATAAACTTTGCTTTAGTGATATTATCTCTTTGCCCAAAGTTTTATGAGGTTATAAGCCCCCACCCCTTCTCAGCAAGAGGGGCATGCATGCCTAAAGACAGCACACATCTAGGCTGTCAAAAGCATCAGTTTCCTATTTGACAGAGATACTTCATGTTTCCTGTCAAATTGCTTCCCTTTTAATTTTTTCATTAGTGGTATAGTACTGGTGACAAAAAGTTAATTTTGAGACTTCTGTGCTCCTTTCTGTATGTCATGCTTGAGTTGCACTTCTCAGAGGTATGTCAGACACTTTTTAATATATTAAGGATTTAAAAACAATCCATGTTATATTAAGGGGAGATAAAATACTTCTAGGTGTCTAAAGCTGTGGTAAGATGGATGAAACTGGAACTAATCATAAGCTCTTACACTTATATCTATGAGCGGTGTAATAAAAAGAGTTTCCCGGGCCCCACCCCTGCACCTTTTCTTCTTGTTAATGTAAAATAAGTAGATACCCTGTCTGTCTTTCCTTCTTGTTGTTGTTATATACTGTCAAATCACCTCCAACTTATGGCAACCTTATGAATGAGTGATCTTCAAAATGTCCTGTCCTCAGCAGCCCTGCTCAGCTCTTGTAAGCTCAAGCCTGTGATTCTTTTAGGGAGTCAGTCTATCTCATATTTAGTCTTCTTTTCCTGCTGCCTTCAACCTTTCCTAACATTTTTTTCAAGGAATCCTGTCTTTTCATGATGTGCCCAAAGTAGGAGAGCTTCAGTTTCAACATTTTTTTGTCTCTAGAGATAGTTCAGACTTGGTTTGATTTAGGAGCTTAATAAACTATTTTTTAAAAAACTGAATAGTTTATCATTACACTATCATTTGCAGTGTCTGTAATACATTAGTTTCTGGTTTTCATTCTACTGATCCTTGCTTTTTCCAGATTGTGATAGTGAACTGTGCTAGGTTATTGAAGGTCGATGACCATCATGAGACCAATGATAGTCAAAAACATTTCCACAACAATAAACAATATCATGCACATTGTTGAAGAAGAAAGTAGAAGAATGGGCTCCAGGGATCATAAACTGAAAATTTCAGAGAGGTGGGTGTGTTAGACTGTTTCAGCAATAATAATAAAAAACAGAAACAAAGGAATTGTGACAGTTTCAAAACAGTGTCTGAAGAAGTGTGTTGTATTTGTGAAAGCTCACCCTGAATTAAATTTAACTCAAAGGTACCTGGATACTTTTGACAGTAAGTAAGGCCTTTGACATCTGGGCCTCCATAAAATTCTGTGAACCAGGGCATGACAATTTGTCTCAACTGACAGCCCACCCCACCCGCTCTCCCTCACAGGCACCCACCCAGAGAAATTCTCTCCTAGGGCAAACGATCTTGGAGAGAATAATTTGCATGTGTGGTGGAATTTGCATTTCTCCAAGGAAAGTACTGTGGGAACTGAAGCAGCAGTGAGTCAGGCTGTGTTTTAGTGAGATTCCACAATGACTGTTGTGTGAAAAGACAACATGACTTCCTTTGACACTTGTCATTTCTGGTTTCACCTGGTTGGGTGTGTATGCCTGGGAACTACTAGGTTACAATGGCCTATGGCTGAGGAGGTGTGGGTGAACAAGGGCAGGCTGCTTGCCCCACATCTGACCCTGCTCCTGCTAGGAGCTGGGAAAGAAATGTTAAAAGAAAATAAAGTTCCATAGCTACCTGTGCTTCACTGCCAGTGATATCCACATTTCACATTCCTAAACAGAAGCCAGAGCTTCACATACAGCAAAAGATTGGGGAACATTGCTCATTATTATTTAGGATGAGATTAGTAGGATATAAAATTTATTCAAGAGTCTTAACTGCTGTTACAGTCAGCTGTTTTGAACTCTTAATGCTGTACACTGAAGGTGTGCTTATTTGTATTTTTGAACTACAGCTCCTAAAATTCATCAGCCAGCACACTGGGAGTTGTAGTCCGAAACACATATCTATATACCTCTACTGCACAATATGGCAAAAATCCCCCCTGAGAGAAGGTGGCTGTAAGCCCAGGGCAAGTGTTGACCTTGAGGCCTTCCACATCTGTGTGTGGCATCCTTTGCCAAGGCACTACTTGAGACGGAATGAGCCCTCATTGGAGGAGGCTCATCAGCGGCTGCTCTAAACCCAGAAGTTCCCAGAAGTGGGAAAGCCAGAGAACCTTTAGGAAGGGGAGGAAGGGGCAGTATAAAAGAGAAAAGGGCTGTAGATAAGCGGGAGAACAGCAGAGCAAAAGAGAAAGGGAAGACATATGAAGTGATGCTTGAGAATAGCTTGAAGTTCTGGGCTGCCCAATGGTCCTTTCACACTGTGGTTATACAGTTTCTTGCCCCAGAGTTTTCTTCCCTGAGTCTTAACAGCCATTGATCCCACTGCAGCTAGGCAGGAATGTTACTAGACAAGCAAGATAAGAGTGGGGCAGAGTCAGCCTGCTTCAGTGGCATCTAGCACAACCTCACCCATTCCAACCTAATTCCAATGCAACTCTTGATTCTGGCAGCAGGAAAGACAATTCTAGTGGCTATGGAAGCTCACACAAGACCTCCATGCCAACGAACAGCATGAGAGAGAGAGAGCAAGGACGTTAAAGAACTGGGGGTGAAGACAACCATCTAGAGCAGTGGCTCCCAACCTTTTCTGAACTATGAACCAGTTGGGGATAGGGTCAGTGCATGGGGGGCGGGGCACCCCGGTGCTCATAGGTGGGCAGGGCATGCTCACGTGCATGCATGAGTGGGTGGGGTGCACTCACGGGGGCATGCTCACATGCATGCATGGATGGGCGGGACACCCGTGCATGTGGGTGGGTGTCCCATGTGTGCGGGTGGGCGTACATGGGAGAGTGTGCCCGGGGGAGAGATCTGTCTCTGTAGCCTTGTCCTGCCAAGGCCACGGACCGGCACTGGGCCGTAGACTGGAGGTTGAGGACCCCTGATCTAAAGAACTGGAGATTGAGGTAGCTGGGGTAGTGAAGCTGAACTTCTCTCCATAAATAAGTAACAATCTGGATAAGGTGTGGGTCTGGGAAGTAGAAACCCAGTGGACATTAACTAGTCTGCTATGTATAGATCCTCAATAAAGTTCTTAGGTTGCTATTGACTGCTCTCTTGTCCAATGATTACCAAACACACAGGCAATGTCCCTATCAATGCTCCTGGTCCTTTCAAAATGGAATGCCCACTCGCTGCTGTGTAAAAAAGGTAAAGTTTTATTATGCAGTCATAGACCTGATTATACAAAGAGAAATACATAGAATAAATACATAGTATAATTCTCAATGCTGAAAAAAAAACTTAGCCGCTAACTGTGTTATTATTTGATTCTCTCAGAACAACAGAAACTTCAGATAGCCTGTGGGACGTAGACCAGTACATTTACTTATGATTAAACCAAGCTATCGAATACGTATGGTGCAACATAAGCTACATTCTAAAATGATGTGCGCCAAGGTCTCAATAATTTCTTTCCCGCAGGGACAAATCCTTTCACCATTTGGAGTGTTATTAAAATGACCTTTTAAAAGGGCTGAGGGCAAGCAGTTAAATTTAGCCCTTGAAAAGGCAAAGCGATATCTTGGTTCTGTGAAATTATTGCATGGTAATTTGTGTACTGTTGGAGAGGCTGTTCTAGGATGGACATGTCTTGTATTAGCAGAAAAGAAAACATAAATTCCACCACCACCACTGTACCCAAGGTTTGATTGCAAGAAGACTGCAACTTAACATATGAATCTTCTAAAATAAAAATCAAATGTGATCTTTTAAACATATGTCTCCATAGGTAACTTTAGTGAAGACAGATAATCGAGCTTTTTGACACTACATCTCCCAGAATCCTTCTGCCAGCATGGCAATTAGCCATGCTGACTGGGAGATTATGGGAGTTGTAGCCCAGAAAATAGCCTTTCTGAACTCTGATAGAAAGTACATATGAAGCACCTTTAACATCTCAGACAAAAGGTTAGAAAGAAAAAGAACTTTTGGCTGAAACTACCATCTCTGTGTGCACAGCCTTTGCTTTCATGGTTGGGAATAGATCCCAGTTAATAGATATGGCTATTGAAAACCATATGACATGGGGCTGTCACATAGCTGGAGAACATGGTACCTCTCCTCTCTAACAGTTGTTGCTTTCCTGCTGTGGAAAGCCTTTCCCAAGAATCTCTTTCTTTAACTTGTGGGCAGGGAAGCTGTTTGGTTGTGAACTGAGGGATTACTTGGCTGAACCACACCTACTGCAATCTCTTATACAAGACCAGTACAGAGCAGCTATTAGTGAGAAAGACACAGGTCACACAATGATGAACAGAATATGTGAGGGAAACGGCGAGTGAGCCCTGTTTTTATGAAACACGTGTATTGATCTGGTTGCAAATGTTTTCCAACTCAATGACAGGAACCAAAAGCAAAGTCAGAGGCACAAGTCACACAAAGAAAATGGGAGACCTCCAAGTGCACAGAGAACACTTTTAAAGGCAAGCAGCTCAGAATAAATCTTTCTTCAGGGCACCCTCAAATAACAATGTCAACCTTTTTAGTAAGCCACTGTTCTAGCTTGTTTCAAGTCAGGGCAAAAAAAAGAAACATTTATTTTTTGCTGTTTCTTTTGTGTGTCCTGTATGCCTTATACTTCCCTGTCTCTAAATAAAGTTTGCAGTCAACATGACTGGACAGCCCACAATCAAGTCTTGAAATGGTCTCAAACGACAACAGGATTTGATGCTGCAGTGCTGGTTGCTGTGGCAGCCATTGAAGCAGGCAAGCAAAAGTAATGGGGGACCTGAGAGTTAAAGAGCTGAGTTGGTGACATAGCTGCCTGGTTTACCTCTTTAGAACCTTTGTATCACAGGAGGGCCCACAATGTGTCAGTGGTACATATAGAAGTGCTAGTGGTCCTCATGGCAGTCTCCATAGTCCAGTGGATCCTCCCAGAGAGTAAGAAATATTTTTTTAAAAAAATACTGTTGTCGTTTGAGACCATTTCAAGACTTGATTGCTAAAAATACATGACCTGTCATATATTTTCCATGCCCATATCTGACTATCAGGTCAAAACATGAGTATCAGGAGTGATGATTGTGGTCCTTTCTTGAGAGGGAGACAGAAAAGGTTTTGAGGGACAACTGGTTTCATTGACCTTTGGGGCACTTCAGAGTTCCACCCTGTTGTCCATCCACTCTATATTTCAAGAAATTCTAATCTTGTAACTAGATAAGTTATACATCAGCATGATAACTTCTTACTGGCTCTAAATTAGCATGACTCCTATTGAATAAGTGAACAGTAAGTGTACAGGTCACTAACCCTGGAAAAGGCATGTGGAAGGATCTCAGCACCACTTTCTAGCCTCCATTTTAGTCAGAAAAAAAAAGAAAGAAAGAAAGAAAGAAAGAAAGAAAGAAAGAAAGAAAGAAAGAAAGAAAGAAAGAAAGAAAGAAAGAAAGAAAGAAAGAAAGAAAGAAAGAAAAAGGGGGAGGCACATTTTGGAGCATGATGCATGTACGTGAAGAAAAGGACTGAAGCTGCTTGCAAAGTAATTTGCTGAGGAGGATACTTCTCTGTATCTATGATTCATGAAACAAAACCCATAACAACACAGCAGAAAGACCTCAATGCTAGGCTGCTGCCCATCATAGCTTCTGAAACACATATAAAACTCATAAAGAGCTTTTATGGCACCATATGGGAGATGGAACATCAAGTGATAATACATATGAAGGGCTTCTAATCTACCTTTTGCTACTTTGTCCAGGAAACAGACATGAGGAAAGCATTTATTGGGACTCGCCTAGTTCACCATCTGGCAAAATCCCAAGTGGATAATTCATTATCAGCTATAGAGCCAGGTGTAATCGGCGGAATTTCCAGTTTATGTAATGAGGTGAGTCAAATTAGACATCATAATTGTACCATTTGGCTTTAGAATCAACAAACTACTCATAATAAACCTGCTAAACATTCTTGCATTGCTAAAGTTACAATACTATACATAGTTACCAGGAGTAAGCCCATATAGATATGCAACAAATCTACAAGTAGAACTAACATGCATAGGAATGGGATGCATACTTAATTCAAGAGGTAGCTTTTGACAATTATAGGATCTAGGCTCTTCAAAGTTTTAACCCTTTCCCACTTCTTTTCCAATCACTTTTCTTTAACAACATGTATTGATATATTAGTCATTTGCATTCAGTTAGAAAAATTTAAAATTTCCATATTTCTTGTTGGAAGCATTTATGTTTATCAGGGAAATAGAATACCCTTTATGTTAACCAGGCTGAACAGGAAGTTATATTAAATGACAAAAGCCATCAAGTTAACTCTTGTGTTTTCCACTGCAAAGCTGACATAAGGGGACATTCATGGGGACACAACCCATCCCTTAATCATAAATGGATCAGCCATGGAAACCTTCCTGATGTGAACCTTCTGGTGTACCAAATTTTCTGGGGTTGACAGAATTCTTCAGTGAAGCCTTGGAAAGAATATATGCCCTTGCTTACAGTGGTACCCTGTTCTGAAACAGCTATTTAACAGCTGTAAGCTGGATCACTTAACACAGAAAAGACAACAAACCAAACCATGTACCAGCCCTATTGTAGCAACAATATTGCTAGCCCTAACAGTACCTGCAGTACTATTGAGTCAACAGCCACTTGTTATAGATGCTGCCAACAGTCATCTTCAGATAAACTATACAGAATGGAACAAGGCACTGAAAAATAAATATACAGAAATTAATAGGAAAACACTTCAGTTTCCCAGGATATTACACCCTGGAAGTGTGAAACATTCAGAGCACTCTTGGGCTCTGTCACTGGAAATGTTGCTTATTTTATGTATCCATTTACCATCTTGCTTGCAAATATATCCCAGATCAGTTCACAATAAACAGTTACAATAAAAAGAATTACATAATTAAAGTACTACTGAAAGTGATGCTAGCACAAAAACATATTACAAATTCATGGTTACAGACCAAATCTGAGAAACGCAATCCTATCCATGATTGCTGCTTGAACATGAGTCCTGTTTGGTTGAATGAGACAGGGTCAATGTAAACATCAGAACTGTAGCTTCAGTGATGGTTTCTAAAATATAGGTTGCTCTCTGTTATATTTAAGAAGTTAATTAAAAATGCCTGAACAAATAAGAGACTTGGAGTTTAAGAAACAGCAATGGAAGTGCTAGATCAGCCTTGCCAAAACTGGCACTCTCCAAATGAGTTGAATTACAGCTCTCACCATGCCTGACTAGCATAACCAGCCGTTCTTTTACTGCATTTTCTATTGTCAGCTGTAAGGAAGGAATAATGCCCATTATGCTTTTGCTGTTACTCTAAAAACTAAGCAGATCAGAACCAGATCACAGTGAGATCAGTTCCACATTTCTGATTGCTTCAGGATGTAGTCCTCTTCTTGTGTGCAATAGTATTTCTGGAGTAGAGGAATCTTTTTGCTGGGTTTTTGAAAGTTGGAATAGTTCTGCAACAAGTGAATGTCATGTCATGAATGCTCAGACCAAGCGAGCACAGGACCTGAATTTCCTGTCATCTGTGCCAACGGGAAGGCATTATCAGATCTTGTGTCTAGACCATTGCAACAGCACTGCAATCCTTGATGGCTTTGCACAGGTTAATGCCCAGTGACTTGCCAAAAACCCCAAAGGAAATGAAAAGGACAGGGCATGTGACATTTACAAATTGCAACAGTGCGGAAGTGATAGCTATAGTACTTTAATCTCTGGCAGCTATGGGGCATTGCATTTGTATGAGTCTGTTTATAAAGCCCTGCCTCTCTCTGAGCCTCTAGTATATTTTTGCTCATGGTCTTCTCACAACTGTCAGTATTCAAGGTGGTTGGCTAATCATGCTCATGTACCAGGAGGAAGTCATTTTGCTGCCTGAGGTAAAGAGCAAGATGACACCCCCTCCATTTCAGATAGAAGCCATTCCATGTGTCAAAGCTGATAGGAACTGCAGTGAAATCTTGCTTCAAAATGGCAAAGGGGCAACATCCTCCATATCCAACAGACTAGTTAGGGGGCAGTAGGCTAACTGACCCACAGAACCTGGTTCTTCAAGAAAGCGTGCTGCTTAGGAGCATGTTCCTTCCAATCCTCCACCTGAGGTAGTTTTCCCACTCTGCCTAATGGGTAGGACTGACCCTGAATGTATTGCATACTGTCTAGGCTCACTTCTGAAACACATAACAAATACAACCCAAAACGTTACATGTGAGGAAGCATCCACTTTTCTTCGAATTGTAAATACTTAGGAATGCAAGTATGTTCTCCAGAAGTGTTCACTTTATGTCTATCTAGCATGCTAACTTTGTTGTATGACTCTTACTGAATTTAGGGCAATTGCACAGATTTCCATAACTTTATGTAGAGGTCTTTTTTTTACAGCTATTTGCAGTGCTGACTGCCTTATCAACAGTTTTGCTAGTTTGGAACCACTTTGTATGTGGAATCCCAGTTTATGTACTTGACCACACATGTACCTGGTTTCCCTGTGGAGCCAAACTTTGTGCAAGGAGGATGCCATATATAAAATCGTCATTGATTTAATTGGGGCTGCTACTTGTACAAATGGATCTTCCATCTGTCAGGGAAGCTTTGGGTGAACACTTCCAGCAACGTGTGTGTAGATGTCAATGTTTTGTTAAGTCTTACTCCTCTCCTACCATAAAAGCATATAAAAAGGTGTGCTCCTAGGAGCTCTGATAACACAGCAAATGTGTATGTCTCATCAAAAGAACAACCTATCCCCACCATTGCTGCTGTTCTTTTGTCCTCATATAAAAGACCTACCTTGTTTCCCTGAAAATAAGACCTAACCTGAAAATAAGCCCTAGTATGATTTTTCAAAGTGGCTGTCCAACGAGGCCTTACAAATAGCAGATAAGAGGACAAAATGCAAGGGAGATAGGAAAAGTTACAGAAAATTGAATGCAGACTTCCAAAGAATAGCAAGGAGAGACAAGTGGGCCTTCTTAAATGAACAGTGCAAAGAAATGCAGGAAAAGAATAGAAAGGGAAAAACCAGATATCTCTTCAAAAAAAAATATTGGAGATATTAAAGGTACCTTTTGTGCAAAGATGGACATGATAAAGGCCAAAAGTGGTAGGGACCTCACAGAAGCAAAAGACATTAAGAAGAAGTGGCAAGAATACACCGAAGAATTATATCAGAAAGATCTGGACATCCCGGACAACCCAGATAGTGTGGCTGCTGACCTTGAGCCAGATATCCTGGAGAGTGAAGTCAAGTGGGCCTTAGAAAGCATGGCTAACAACAAGGCCAGTGGAGGTGATGGCACTCCAGCTGAACCATTTAAAATCTTAAAAGATGGTGTTGTTAAGGTGCTACACTCAATATGCCAGAAAGTTTGGAAAACTCAGCAGTGGCCAGAGGATTGGAAAAGATCAGTCTACATACCAATCCCAAAGAAGGGCAGTGCCAAAGAATGTTCCAGCTACCATACAATTGCACTAATTTCACACGCTAGCAAGGTTATGCTCAAAATCCTCCAAGATAGACTTCAGCATTACGCTGGATTATTGAGACAGCCAGAGAGTTCCAGAAAAACATCTACTTCTGCTTCATTGACTATGCAAAAGCCTTTGACTGTGTGAATCACAACAAACTATAGCAAGATCTTCAAGAAATGGGAGTGCCTGGCCACCTGATCTATCTCCTGAGAAATCTGTATGTGGGACAGGAAGCAACAGTTAGAACTGGATATGGAACAACTGATTGGTTCAAAATTGGGAAAGGAGTACGACAAGGCTGTATATTGTCCCCTGCTTATTTAACTTATATGCAGAATACATCATGTGAAAAGGCAGGACTGGATGAATCCCAAGACAGAATTAAGATTGCTGGAAGAAATATCAACAACCTCAGATATGCAGATGATACCACTGTGATGGCAGAAAGTGAGGAGGAATTAAAGGACCTCTTAATGAGGGTGAAAGAGGAGAGCGCAAAAAATTGTCTGAAGCTCAACATCAGAAAAACCTAAGATCATGGCCACTGGAGGCAGTGACAGATTTTACTTCCTTGGCCTCCATGATCACAGCAGATGGTGAAAGCAGCTACAAAATTAAAAGATGCCTGCTTCTTGGGAGGAAAGCAATGACAAACCTTGACAGCATCTTAAAAAGCAGAGACATCACCTTGCCAACAAAGGTCCACGTAGTCAAAGCTATGGTTTTTCCAGCAGCAATGCATGGAAGTGAGAGCAGGACCATAAAAAAGGCTGACTGCCGAAGAATTGATGCTTTTGAATTGTGGTGTTGGAGGAGACTCTTGAGAGTCCCCTGGACTGCAAAGAAAACAAACTTATCCATTTTGAAGGAAATCAACCCCAAGTGCTCACTGGAAGGACAGTTCCTGAAGCTGAGGCTCCAATATTTTGGCCATCTCATGAGAAGAGAAGACTCCCTGGAAAAGACCCTGATGTTGGGAAAGTGTGAAGGCAAGAGGAGAAGGGGACGGCAGAGGACGAGATGGTTGGACAATGCCACTGAAGATATCAACATGAATTTGACCCAACTGCGGGAGGCAGTGGAAGACAGGAGGGCCTGGCATGCTCTGATCCATGGGGTCACAAAGAGTCGGAAACGACTTAACAACTAAACAACAACATGATTTTTAGGATGCTTGTAATATAAGCCCTATACCAAAAATAAGCCCCACTTAAGTACTTAAGTGAAACCCTGCCCTCCACTACTGTGCAGCAACCAGAAGATGACATGACTGTATTTGAATACATGTAGATTGTCATATATGAAAAAAATAAAACATCCCCTGAAAATATGCCCTAATGCATTTTTGGAGCAAAAATTAATATAAGACCCTGTCTTATTTTCGGGGAAACATGGTATCTTATTTTTACATCTAATGGTCTGCAACATGCATTTTAAAAAGTCACCTGTGTATGGCAGCCATTCATCCCTGGTCACACTTGGCATAAAATGAATTAGAACCATGGAGTTTTTCTCACACATTGGCTGAAATCCTGTTGCAGTTACACCAATGGTATAGTTTTTAGATGAGAATTGCACACATTGCGAAATCTCAGTAGACCATACTTTATTGCACTTCAAGATGTGTCATTCATTTTGGGAAACAATGTGTGCACAATTTAATGTATTCCATTAAATTGGGGTTTGTATGTGAAAGGTTGTTCCTACTGGAAAAGTTCATCCTAACATCTTAGCCAACATGTGTACAAAACTCTGCACTGCTTTGTGGTCCAGACACCAGACAGCTAAACATTGCTTTTGAAGTCTTTATTTCTTCCCAGGACCAATTGCTGACCTTTGCGAGGCTCATGTTTTCAGCTTCAGTTTCCCAGGTATAAAATGAGAATATTCTTAACACCACATTTCAGGATTTCAGATTAAATATTGTAAGAAACACATCTTAAGATACTATATACACGATTAATGAGCAAGTTAACTATTAACCTGTCACTGCTCCTTTCTTTGAAAGAGGATTTGTTTGGTTGTTTCTTTGTTTGGTGGATCAGGGAATATAATTGAAGGCTGGTGTAAAATACCTAAATAAGCCACTTAGTTCTCTAATTTTCACACCGGCATTTGATGCAATAAGAGGTTGCTGAGTGTATCTTGGTGCTTATGAAAGCAGCTGACAATCTCTGCCTGCTTCAAACATTCCCAGGCATCTCTGTGCAACAGTGCCAGATATGATGGAATAAAAATATCAGCCATTTGGCAGAAGTATCAAAGCTCCAGCAACAAATGGAGCTGAAATGGATTGGTATTGCAATAGAAGCAGAAGCAATCCCTTGTCAGTTTCATCTCTGCAGTTAATTCAGAAAGAAGAAGAATCTCAGAGCAACATCTGATGTCGGTTTCCTTTGGTACTGTACTGTATTTGTGTATGCGCATACACACATGCATGCACAAGAAGTATAGCTCAGTTATAGAGCTCATACTTTGCACGCAAAGGTCCCAGGTGCTGTCACCAGCATCTCCTGGCAAGACTGAGAAATAGCCCTGTCTGAATTCCTGGAGAGTTATGACAGACATAATGATGCAGGTGGCAGATGCATGTACAGAGAGGAAGGAGATGGAAAGGAGTCTTACTGGCAAAAATAGAGCTAGCAAGGTTTTACTCCTTCATGGGACATATGTCTCAGGGAAAATTTATGTTCTATTTTGTGTTTGAGCCTTTGGCTTTTCTTGCTTGTTAGATTTAGCTGTGGCTTGGAAAACATTTTGGGGGGGGTGCATATGGGTTCAGTGTTCTGTGATTCAGAGCCTACTCAGGATTATATGCAAAGATGGGGAAAGAGTTTTCTTAAAAGCCATTGCTCTCAGAATCCCCCAGGCCGCAGGGCCAGTGGCCTTGTTGGCCTGAGATTTGTGAAGTACATTCTTTAAAAGTAATATGCCCTATCTCTGGATTCAGCCAACAAGGCCACTAACAAGCAAGAAAAGCCAAAGGCTCAAACACAAAATAGAACATAAATATATTCAGAGATGGGAGAAGTTATTTATTTGTACTGCAGTTCCCAGAATACCCCTGTTGCCCTAGGCACTGGCTTTCCTCATTTCTGGTGTATGTCTGGATGTTGGTGTGTGCTGCAAAGTAGAGGGAAGTTCTTAAAACCAGCTATCTCAGTGATGCAACCAGAATGTGGTTTTTGAAGACGTGAAGTCTCATACCAGGAAATTCCACCTGACGTTGAAGACCAGTAATTCAAGGATGCCGTGTCTGTAGTTTATTTGATTATATGTGAAACTTCATGTATCATTTGGTTGGATGACAATTATTCTTGTGGTTAAACCTGAGAATAGCTAAATATGAAGGGAGATTCCTTTAGACTAGCTTATTTCCTTTCTTATCCTTTGTCAATGGAATCGTACAAATATGATCTGTATACATGCATCCAACCATATCCGTTTCCAGGAAAGACAAAGACCCCCACCACCACAAAAAAGAAACATCATCCTTTGTTTATTTGCCATTTAATTGTATATTGTCATTTTTCCTGGTTCTCTATCCTATCCTTTAATCCCATTGTTTTGTCTGTGTAACCAGATCTATTTTGAATAGCAGTTTTGGCAGATCTGTGGTTGTGAAATGCTGGGTTTTCTCATTCAGAAAATTGTGTATGTATAGGACTCTATTATCTAGCATCAGAAGCAGAGGAACCTGAAATGGGCAGGTAGGTGGGAACCAAAAGGATCCAATTTGGTAAAGGGGCATATTAACTCAACACATAAATGGATATTCTCTGGTTACAATGGGTCAATATGTCATTTTCACTTTTTTTTCCACATTATGCTTTTTGTAATCTCACATTCATTTTTTGGAATGAATGTGAAGAATTTAGTCAACTGTTATGAAAAATAAATGAAATGAAATGATTGTCTTCTGCATCGGCTAGACTCAACAGGTGCAACTATTCCAAGCATGGAGAAGGTTTTATTATGCCTCCTAGGGAAGGCTCTAGGACTAGATGGGATCCCGGCTGATTTAATTAAAAACAATCCTCATTGGTGGGCAAAACCTCTGGTCGTTTTTTCACGCTAATTGACCATTTTGGTATTTTTTTTGATTCTTGGTTAACATCTACTATTATTCCAGTGTTTAAAAAGGTCAATCCAAGTATACCAGCTAATTACCGCCCTATCAGCTTAGGCAGCCCATCTAGGAGAAGGAAAACTCTGACTTCAAACCTCCACTGCCTTGTGGTTATATCCACTGATGGAAAAGGCTTCAGGAGATAACCTCGAGGCAAAATCCGGAGCCGGAGTCCCGGAGGCAGTACATGTCGTTCTGGCAACTCCTGCGACGTTGCTGGAACCAGTTGTATTGGCTCTTGCCTTTCCATTGGACTATTTCAGCGATGTGCAGAGGGGGGATTTGCTGACTGGGTAACAGCCTATCCTCCATATTATTTTACCCAGGCTTCGTGCTCTGGAGAGGACACTCTCCAAGTCCTCCATACAGAGCATGTTACCATAGTCTCTCGAGACTGAAGGATGCCATTCTCTCCAAAACATATGCTAAGCATCTAGCGAAACGTCTCTTGGAGTGGATGACTGATCTTAGCCTTCCTGGTAAGGATTCCGAGCGGGATCCTCAAAGCTCAATGACTCACTCACTCACTCACTCACTCACACATTTCTAGCTGAGAAATATTATCTTCATTTCCATGGTAAGCTTTTTGTTGCCTTTATTGACCTTTGAGGAGCATTTGACTCCATCCATCAATCTCTGCTTTGGAATAAACTGGCCAGCAAAGGAATAGACCCTCACCTGCTGTTCTTGGTATGTAAACTTCACTCTGACAATAGTTGCCAAGTTCAGGTCAGTAATGAAGGTCTCCTGACCAAATATATCTCAATCTCTAAAGGAGTTAAACAAGGCTGTGTCTTGCTCTTTTTAATGTATTCATGTCAGATCTACCAGACCATATTGCCATAACTGAACATTGTGCTCCTACGTTGAACTCATCTTCTGTTCCATTGGTATTGTATGCCGACGATACTGTTCATTTATCTACCACTAAGTCAGGCCTTATACAATTACTCTCAGCTTTTGCTGAGTTCTGCTCCAAGAATGATATAGCCAAATCAAAGATCTTGATATTCTCCAAATGTTGGAAACCTACCATCTTTAAAATAAATGGGAAGCCAATAGAACAAGTGAAATCTTTTCAATATTTAGGCTTATTGTTTCATTACAAATTAAACTGGTCTTGCCATTGTAAGGTGGTGGTTTCTTTCTCTATGGATCAACTTTCTACATTGGCCTGCTTCCATTTCCATAGTGGACATCAATACGTCCCTGCTGCTCTTCAAGTTTTCCAGGCAAAAATCACTAACCAGCTCCTCTTTGGAGTCCCTGTTTGGATTACGGCAACCAACTACAAGATAGATTGCATAGATGCCCTCTTTCTGCTCCACATTGTACCATAGGTATTAACCTGAACTCCCTGACAAATTGTGGAGAAACTCAACTTTATCATATTATTCACCAAAGATATTGGGACATTGAACTTCAGACTCTGGCAGCTGATTTGAATTTAATTTGCTCTCCTTGTTTTTATGGTTTGCTCCCCTTGTCTGTAACTGGTGCCAATTATTTCACCAGTCTCATTAACCCACTGTGGCACTGGGCATTTATGCTGGCCAGATTTAATATATTTTCCTCAGCTCTTCTTTCCGGCAGATATCATAACATCCCCTTTAATAACCGCTGGGGTAAGCACTGCTTAGCAGAACTGGATCCCATTTTACATATTCTTATTAACTGCCCTAAATTTAGCAAGCTCCGTCAATTACTACTTAGCTCTGTTATTTCAAATTTCTCTGGCTCCCCTGAGAGCTTCATCCAAATGATGTTAGCAGATAAACAACCTGATTTAACTGAGCGTGTAGCTGAATATCTTGCTATTGTAATAAATAAGGCTGACTGCTTCAAGGAGCTTTGACATAACTTGACTATATTTATCTTATTGCAGTGGAAAGTATAATCTTGATTGTACCATTACTGGTTTTAATACCAATAAAGGTTTTTGATTTGATTTGTATCTGTTGACTCATTAGGTGTTAAACATGGAGGGTGTCTGAGGGAAAAAATGGCAATTCTAATTCACAGCTAACACAATTGAATGTGTCAGGATCCAATCCTAGATTTCTAAGTTCTAATCATTAAAGGCTTTGGATCTGGATGCACAGATCTATTCATTCATGTTCCAGCATGTGAAAATTTAAATTCCAAATTCCTCCACTCCTCTTCATTGTGGTTTTGAGAGAATGGGTTTAATCTGTTAGCTCTCTTAGCCTTTATGAGTCAGTCCCCATACTGTGCAGAAAAGATAAAGAGAGGGAAGCAATTTCAAATCTGTCACTCCTTGCCTGGTTAAATGCTCATGACAGTCTAGAAGTAAATGCTAAAAATAAAAATATCTAGAATGCATTTCTTTTGGGGGATGACAAAGTGATAATAGTCCATTTATTATGGTTTAACATAAGCACCAACTTGTTTCATGTGTGTGTAATCAATGTAAGGACTCCTTATTCTTACCTTCCATCCATCCTTTCTTTATTTTTTGCCTCCCCCATTTTCTTGTATTTTAGGGCAGTGGTCTCCAACCTTGGGCCTCAAAATGTTCTTGGACTTCAACCTCCAGAAATCCTGGCCAGCAGAGGTGGTGGTGAAGGCTTCTGGGAATTGTAGTCCAAGAACATCTGGAGGCCCGAGGTTGGAGACCACTGTTTTAAAGTATATTATAGGGCAATTTAAAAGTAACATTGCAGCAAGTAACAAAATGTTTTAATTTGTCATCCAGGTAGTAACAATTCATGAGAATGTATTCCTTAAAAAAAAGTTGGAGAGGGATGAAATAACGAGAACACTTTAGTTTCTAGAAATATCTCTCTGATTCTTGTACACATGTAATTAACAAAAACAAAACTAGATATGCAGATGGTGCTGGATACTTGCTACATATTTACAGAATGTCCTCTTTGGGCCTCCAATATCTGACTCCTGCCTCAGCTATTGTCTTGTACTTTGGATCCTCTGCAACACACAAGATTTTCTTTTGGTTTTGTTGTTGCAATAGATACTGAAACCAACTAACACAAGTAGCTATTTGAATGTTATAAGCAGCTTTGTTGTTCGGTTTGTTAAAACTAATCTTTGTGATCTGGTAAGAGTAACATGGCCCAGTCTCACGATACTGCTGTGTGCTTCTTACTCAAGCTACAAGAAAACTGAATGCTCTAAGGCAGTGGTCCCCAACCTTTTTCAGTCTGAGGATCAGCTGGGGAAGGTGGCGCACCACCTGCGCCCGTGCGTGAACAAGCATGGAACTCTCTTGCACAAGCGTGAGCATGCCCTTGTGCAAACAGCGGTGTGGCGCATGTCTGGGTGCGCACATGCTCATGCACATGCACAAACGGCGGAGCGGCACTTGCATGGGCGTGCTGGAGTGCACACGCAGGCACAAATGGGCTGTGTGGGTGTGAATGCGTGCGGGGGTGGGGTGGGGTGGGAGGTCTGTGTCAGTGGCCTGGTCTGGCTCAGGCCACAGACTGGCACTGGGCTGTGGACTGGGGGTTGGGGACTGGCAGCTGATTGGGTGGAGACTTGGTACCCAAAGGAGAACTTCATTTTGAAATACAGGATAGCCACAGTGCTCTAACTTAGTAGGCAGTGGCAGCAGTTGATTTGGGGGCTATTTCAGAATGCATGTAGGCCCTGTGTTAAAAATAGGGAAGCTCTATGGGAGCAGAAGATAAGGACTCTATCCCAAGTATGTGGAACCAAACTAAGATGAACCAAACTAAGATAACTGATAGAGGAAATTTACATCAATCCAGAGTTTTGTATTCCAGCTGTTAAGGCAGGAAGAATACAGCTTTTCCTACCTTACCATAAGGTTGCAGTGGGTTGGTTGGCTCCCAAAGCAGCATTTGGGTTGATGCACCATAAACCCTATTGTTACAGTTCTCCTTCAGGCACAAAGAGAAAGTAAACAGTTCTTGGGATTAATTAAATGGTGCTGGAACTGAACATTTTTAAACCCTACAAATGCAACCTGGCCTGGGACCATTATTGCTATTTTTAAAAATCCAGTTAGAAAACATTGAAAAAGTAAATGAAAGAATTTTAAATCCTAAACAAAAGAACTAGGTGTAGGTTAACTACTTAATGAGAAATTAATGCTTTAATATAACAACAAGATTATGAAAGTGCCACAGGCACTTTGGGATAAAGAATGTGAGAATATACTAAAAGTTTGCTGATATACATATCATATCAAACAAGGAATACTTCCTGCCACTGATGCTTAGGGAAATGTCCATCTCAAGAATAATAGCAGGTATTAGTTTGGGACTGTGACATGAGAGAAAAGCCTTAATCTCCACTTTGTAATGGTTTGGATTCTTGTCTCCCCTTTCATTTACTATGTGTACTTCAAAAATCATGAAAGTTTGCAGAGTGTATGCGTGAAGAAGAGTCAGAGAGTGAGCCGTCCCCTCAAGCCCCTAGAGTAGAACAAACAAGGGAAATACAGAAGTCAGAATGGGAAATAGAAAGAGAAAAAGGGAAAGAGCAAGAGAACAAGGGAAAGAGCAAGAGACAGAGACACACGCTGGAGAAAAGGAAGATGATCGCGCGGAAGAGATAGGGTTGGCACGAGAAAGAGAAAGCCACGAGAGGAGAGGACGGTTGGTTCCATTAGAAACAGTCAAGGCAGGAGAGAAGGAGGAGTTAGGAGGTGTGAGGGAAAAGATTGACATCTTTCTAACAACCGAAGAATGTGCTGAGTCTAAAGAGACTGAGAAAGTAACTGTGTTTAAGGAAGACAAAACAAAGAAACTAGACAAAGGAGTTCAAGTGTTTTCTGTACCTATGAAAAGAGCCGCAACAAACACAGATGAAGAAGATGAGGGGCAACTAATTAAAGATAAAGTGAGACCCATAATACCAGGATTGAGCCCGGAAGAATGGATGGTCCTGGTGTACCCCAAGGGCAGGGGTCTGGAGCGGCTGGTACACCAAGTAGATCCAGCCATAGTGAAAGAGAAGCTGACAGAGGGAGAATGGGCCCATCACTTGTGTTGTGGGACCCTATGTGTGGTTCGCAGCAGGTAGCTGAGACCTCCAACCAAACAGGAGAAGTCGGCAAAAATTTATTACTGAAAGATAATAGCAACGAAAAGTCCCTTATCTGGTTTTGGGAGAGTTCTCCTCCCCAATTGTCGTTACACAGTTCTATTGAGTTAAATAAGGAAGAAACTACAAGTTATGTTAATAAAAGTTCTTTTATTAATAATTCTGACTCATCTTTTGTATTGCCAGAAGATGAACAGCCAAAGGTAAACACCGAAACTGCTTACAGTATGATATTTTTAGTAGTCTATAAAGTTATCACCTACTCTTGCGTTTTCATTGACCACACATATTCCTTTTATTTCAAAAACTAAGTATTTGTAGTTTGGCCCTAGATTGGTTAGTAGTCTACACGGTACATACTAGGCTGAATTCAAGAAATGCTTTTATGGACAGAAAGTCTCTACTTGTTGATGGTGTCTCTACCTCATCGGACCTCTTTCCCTGTACCACAGCTCATCCATCAGGCTCTCCCGCTCCTCTGATAGAAGGGCTGTCATGATGCCAAGCAGGAGCCAGGAAGTCCACTTCCACAGCCCCACTGCATGAACCCACAACTTGATCCCAATCAAGGATGTTAAATGACAGGAAGGTACATGGATTTTTAAAACATCTATTTCCCAAAGTACAGTATAACAAAATGTAAAGTGGAAACACAATAGTGAAATTCTAAAATATAGTAGCGCAGTGGTTAAACTGCTGTACTGCAGCCAAAACTGTGCTCACGGCCCGGGGTTCAATCCCAGATAGCCGGCTCAAGGTTGACTCAGCTTTCTATCCTTCGGAAGTCGGTAAAATGAGTACCCAGCTCGCGGGGGGAGGCAATGTGTAGCCTGCATAATTAACTTGTAAACCGCCCAGAGAGTGCTTGAAGCGCTATGGGGCGGTATATAAGTAGCACGCTTTGCTTTTTTTTTTTTTAGTAGTAAGAATGAAAGGGAAAAAAATGGACAGTTGCAAAAAGATAACAATGTGTATGCAGTGGCACCCTATCCCATTCTAACTCATTTACAGGCTATCAATCGATGTGAAATCTTCAGCAATGAAGCACATTCTGAAGTAGGCAACTGTGACAGATGCCCCATGTCATGCCTACCACTCATTGTCATCGTTCAGTCGTTTAGTCATGTCTGACTCTTCGTGACCCCATGGACCAGAGCACGCCAGGCCCTCCTGTCTTCCACTGCTTCCCGTAGTTGTGTCAAATTCATCTTGGTTGCTTTGATGACACTGTACAGCCATCTCATCCTCTGTCGTTCCCTTCTCCTTTTGCCGTCACACTTTCCTAACATCAAGGTCTTTTCCAAGAAGTCTTCTCTTCTCATGAGATGGCCAAAGTACTGGAGCCTCAGCTTCAGGATCTGTCCTTCCAGTGAGCATTCAGGGTTGATTTCCTTTAGAATTGATAGGTTTGTTCTCCTTGCAGTCCAGGGGACTCTCAAGAGCCTCCTCCAGCACCACAATTCAAGGGCATCAATTCTTCGCTGGTCTGCTTTCTTTATGGTCCAGCTCTCACTTCCATACATCACAACAGGAAAAACCATAGCTTTGACTATTCGGACTTTTGTTGGCAAGGTGATATCTCTGTTTTTTAAGATGCTGTCGAGGTTTGTCATCGCTTTCCTCCCAAGAAGCAGGCGTCTTTTAATTTCGTGGCTGCTGTCTCCATCTGCAGTGATCATGGAGCCCAAGAAAGTAAAATCTGTCATACCACTCATAGCTGGAGCTTATTTGCATAAGCCTATGAGAGGACAGGAGGGGCAGAGGCAGAGAGTTAGTTAAGTCACTTAGAGAGAGAGAGTGAGGGAGAAGAGAAGGAGAGAGATTTGCAGAGAGAGAGAGATAGTCAGAAAAAGAGTGAGAACTGTAAATAATAAAGATAAGCTGGTTAAATTGAATAAATGAAACAGGAGGTGACTGAATGTGTGGCAGAATATATGATATTTCAATGCTTTGATTCTATGAAATGAATAAAGAACAACTGTGATCCTGAATTACCCTAATAGCCTTTAATAAACAAGTTCTGTTGTCGGCAGCCAGTGTCAGACTAAAGTCCTTTACAGCGTGGAAAAAGAAATCCACTGGTGGCAGCGAAAGAAAGAGGGAACGTCACCAACCTGAGCCCTTTGGGTTGAGAAAAAAAACAGGGGCACCAGGTGAATGTAACAGCAACAAATTCTTTTCCCCTTCTATTTCACTGTCATGAATAGCATACTATCATTATGAAATTGTCAGTTTGCCTTACAACACGATGCCAAGTGAGGTGACTTTTGGGACAATACTAGGATTGTGCTCAAAGGCCATAGGTTTTATAGTATTCTGTTTGCCTGTGTTCCCCCTGCAACCCTTTCCTTATGTCAGGCTTGATTGTGATAATTACAGTAGGAAAGCTTCCAGCAGCAATTTACAAAGGTAGCCAGGGAAGGGGTGTTTATTTTATGTAGTAGCTTTCTCCCATTATACCATATCTTAAATTTCCACATTTAAAGACACACCTGCTTTTCTATTCATAAACTATGATAAAGTTATCTTTGCTTAGACAGGGTGCAAGCGGAGGAGTTGAGCACTTAGGCTCAAGAATGCTGCTTCCACATTCGTACATATTGACCTTTGCTGCAAATACTAGGCATCATAGCAGCAACATTCACATCGCTTTTCTTTGCATTTCTTCTGGCAGCTTTGCACAGACCTTTAGAACATCACTATATTGTCCCAGCCAAATTGCATTTCTTGTTCATTTTGCTAGCACCATTGTCTTTTTCAGTGGAAAATAGGGATGGTAAAGTTTGGTTTCTGTACCCAGTGTTGTGTACCGGATAGAGTGATGGGCCAGGACTCTGGATATCAGGGTTCGATTCTCCGCTCTGCCATGGAAACTCACTGAGAGAGAGGAACTGGTAAAACGACTCCTTAAATACCATACTTACCTTGAAAGCCCTGTCAGGGTTGCTGTTCGTCGGTTTCAATTTGACAGCACATAACAACAACAAGGTTCAGTTCCGATCCCAATTCAGTACTTCTGAAAATGGCCCACTTTTTATTCAGACTGATTTGTAGCCAATCTACTTCGACTGAGCCTCTGAACCCGAGCTGAGATTTGGAAATCCAAAGTTCTGTCTCTCCTGTTGTCTATTTTTATAAAGTCAAAGACAGCTGATTTCTTTTTGCCAGAAGCTGATGAAACTATCTAGGACTATCCACTTAAAAATGGATCATGCTTGTCACTTGCAGGCATATATGTAGGGGTTTTTTCTGCTCTATGCATCTAGAGTTGTGGTCTCTGTGAATACACACTAATAGGTTTAATCTGTGCTTGTACAGAGATCTCCGGAATATTCTAGAGCTCAGATATACATTCACCAAGAAGGGCCACTTTGCACGTGTGGCCCGCCCATCCTGGCAATTGCCTCAGTTCCTTTTTTCCACCACTGAGGTATCATCCTATGACAAGCTCTCCATTCGTGCTTCTTGGTTCTTTAATCTCTAAAAAGAAACAGTACAAATGCAGGAAATAATTCTTATAGAAAATAGACTGAAAATTCTTTAGATTTGTGAGAGACTTTGATTCTTCCCCCCCCCTTTTCCAACCGCCCTCCTTCCCCCTTCCTGCCTTTTACAGCCCCCGCAGGGCTGTTTAAGAGGTGCACTCTGTGCCCAAACACAGACGGCTACAATTCTTGTTTATTTTGCCTGGAAGAATCTCATTAACCAGCCTCTTGTCATTTTTGTAAAAATTTCACTAAACGAGCCCTCAAGCTTTGTCAGCAACGACTTAAGTCTTTTCTGTGGGAGTAATCCCTACATCCACCACCTACCATGGATGAGGCACAAGGTTCACAGCCACCTCCAGTCCCTACTGACACTAACTCTCCATTTCTGACAACTGCCAAAACTAAGTCAAAATTGCCTAAACAAAGTCCTTGGGATCGACATCTCCATCAACTCCAACACTGAAAGCTGTTTCGAAACCGATTGGTTCCAAACCAAGGAAATCCAAAAAAGCTTCCATTGAGTCCTAGCTTCCTGCTCAACAACCTTCTATTCAGGATCAATCTACCATAGATCTAGATACCGAGCCTCTGAGTCCATCCATTTCCCCGTGCTTCTACACCTTCTCACTCAGCACCAGGGACAAACTTACCATCCCGACCTCTAATCCCTTCACCTCACAGCCTGGAGGATCCACCCTCTTTGAACACTATTCTAGCTCCTGCAAGAAAACCTGCCACCAATCAACTTTATGTGTATAAGTGGTCTTCTTTTCAAAGGTTTGCACATCAGAAGAACCTCCCTATGATTCCAACTACTCTCCAAGCATTATTGGCTTTCTTTTCTTATCTCTTCAACTGCCATCTCTCATTATCCACACTTAAAGTCTACATTTCAGCAATTGTCGCATACCAACCAAAGGACTCTGCTGCTGCCTTGTTATTCAGACATCCTACTCTAAAGCAGTTTCTATGAGGTGCAACCATCCAGACCCTTCCCACCACCACAGTGGTCCTTACACACCATTCTCCGATGCCTTACCTTGCCACCCTTTGAACCTCTTGCAACCTCATCTGAATGTCTGCTTTCACTTAAAGTTTTATTTCTGGTGGCTATTACATTGGCCCGTAGAGCAACTGAACTTGCAGCTCTATGAGTGGACCCTCCGTTTCTTCAATTTCACCCAGAAAAAGCTACTCTATCCTGATACCTCCTTTCTCCCTAAAATTGTTTCTGAGTTTCATTTCTGTCAACCTATCATCTTACCTACCTTCTTCTCATTACCAACGATGGATCTTGAGCATTCCCTCCATCTCCTAGATGTGAGGAGAGCTCTAGCATTTTATGTTAAAAGAACAGCTTCTTTTTGTAAGTCTAAGAGACTCTTTGTTTCTCCACATCTGCCACATAGGGGAACACATGTCTTTCCTTAAACTATTTCACAATGGATTGTCTAAATCAACTTGCAAAAAAGCCTTTGCCTACTGAGAATTTGACCCAACTCCGGGAGGCAGTGGAAGATAGGAGGGCCTGGCGTGCTCTGGTCCATGGGGTCACGAAGAGTGGGACATGACTAAACAACTAAACAACGACGACTGAGATTAAGGCACATTTCACCAGAGCAATGGCTACTTCCACGGCTTTTCTTAAAGGCGTACCTATTCCTGATATATGCAAAGCTGCTACTTGGTCCACTCTATCAACTTTTGCATCTCGTTATCAATTGGCTGTCAGGGCCAAGTCAGTTGCTGCCTTCGGATGAGCGGTTTTATCTTCTGTTCTTCGATGACATCCCTCCTCCTGCAAGGTAAGCTTGTTAATCACCCATCAGTGTGCATTCACAGAGACCATGAAGAAGAGAGAGAGGTTACTTACCTGTAACTCTGGTTCTTCAAGTGGTCATCTGTGAATTCACACTTCCCACCCATCCTCCCCTCTGTCTGTCACATCTGTTTTATTCTATACAGCGGCAGGCTGTTTGGGAACCGAGGCAATCGCCAGGATGGGTGGACCATGTGTGCTGGGGGGGGCGGTCCTGGCGAACGCATATTTGAGCTCTAGAATATTCCAGAGACCTCTGTGCAAGTGCAGATTAAACCCATTAGTCTGAATTCACAGATGACCACTCGAAGAACCAGAGTTACAGGTAAGTCACCTCTCTTTTTTTAAAAGGAAAAATACAGTAGCCCTTTTTAAAATTTCATGTCAGAAGTTAAAGAAACCTGCAGGCACAGTTGATTCTTGAGAGGCAATCAAAATTGCCAAATTACTAATGAACAGGTGCTAGTATTTTATTAAAGAGGAGCCCTTTCCTTTTGTAGGGTATCAAAAAAGGGGGATGCTCTTATCACTTTAGATTCCTTGTGGACCATTGTCCTCAATTGACAAACACCATAGCAGTAGCCCTAAAGCATTTTAGGAAAAAAGGTCCAGGGGTTTATATGAGAGTTCAAAATATAGGCGGAAGTCATTTGCTTCCCTTCCTTCCTTTGCTTATTTTTGGGTAGGGGGAGCACTTAGTGTGAAAATGACTGTGAGGGTTCGATTAAGGTCTCAGGCTGGTTGGACACAAACACGATCAGCTCAGTTTTCTTGAAATCAGAATGATGGTTTATTGGAACATTAAACAAAGAATTCTCAACATTAAACTTGTCTGTCGCTTTGTCTCTCGCCCCCAACGGGTCAAACGAGGGCGTCCATAAATCTTGTAAAAACGGGTTGTAACCAGATACATACCAAGGACCTTTAACAAAAGGGTTCATGTCCTCATGGTCCCGGTTCTCCAAACCAGTGTCTATTAAGGGAAGGGTCTCCTCATTCCTTCCCTCCAAGTCGAAGGGGTCATTCCCTTCAGCGTAGGGGTCCCAGGGTCCAGTAAATACCTCCTCCAGTCAGCCTCCTCCAGACGCCATGCCCGTCTCTCACGTTCTTTCCTCTCTACAGCCTCTTTCTCCTTCCTTAGATGCCTCCGCCACTCTCTGGCTTCAGATTCTCCCCAGTAAGAAGGTTTTGGGGGTAGACCGCATCTCCTTTGGTAGTCTGCCTCTTCCCGAGGCACCCGAACCTTTTCACATCTCCCTGTCCAGGGATCTTCCACCCATATCAGTTCCCAACCCCCTGGTATGGTGTCTCATTCCCCTTTTATATCTCCAATTCCCACCTCAACTAACGGTCTACCTCTCTCTTCCGTTCCCGCCTTTTCTACTCCAGTCTGGGTAGCTACTGGCAGTTTTGCCATACCCCATTCTAGATCCCGGGTGTCCACTCCCTGTTGTATTTTTGTGACACGGGGAGTTGTTGTCTTTGTCTGGGTCTCTTGCTCTTTCTTAGAGGACGACACTCCGGCGAGGGCTTCAATCTCCTTGCCTCTGGTCTCACAATGACACACATCACAGAGGAAGTACCAGGCAAGAAGACTGCAGAACCTTGGAAGAACCCAGGAGCCATAGATTTATGAAAGCTGAAAATCAGTTTAAAGCTATTAAAATAGACAAGTATGGTGGTGAGGTAGAACACTCATCATATGGTTCTTATCCCATTCCATCTCATCTGTCATAGGTCATCTATAGGAAGATGGCTATTTGTCATAGGTCATCTATAGGAAGTAGCTTCTGTAAAGCAAATTGCTCTGGCAGAGCAACAGAATGGCTTCACCACATTGCCCGCATCTGGCATGGAACCTGGCTATGGAACATATGCCTGTTTCTTGTGTTTGCAGAAAATGAGGATCTTCTCATATTCTTCCCAATGGGCTTTGCCAGAATTCATGCAATACTTGCATGACTCTGACCCAACTTGAGGCTGAATTGATTTCAATTGTCCCTGGGTCCGGAACACCTAGTCAAATATTTCAACTCCAATGCCTCTCCCCCCCACTTTCATTTATTAGCATCTGGACTAATGAAGATTTCTAAAGAAATTGAGAACTTCCGTATTTTGAGTGTATGCTTAACATTTACAGCCACTAGAACTGTCTATCAGAGGACAGTCATCAAAGGACCATCATATATTTGAATGTGTCTTCTATTTATTTGAACAGCTATCTAGTCCAAGTACCGTACAGCAGAAAGATAAAGAACCATAAAGAGAAAAACTAAGGATCTTAAGGCTGCATATTGTAAGGACAACAGACCAAGCCGTTGTCCCCAGTGCAGGAAGATGTGCTGAACTACTTAAATTGTATTTAAATTATGATAAATTAATTTTTTTTTTAAAAAAAGAATCAGATACAGACTATTGTGAAATGTAGTTTAAATTTGCGCCTCTGTTGGTTAGTCTAGTAAATTGCACCAGAGTAATCCCACTGAAAGAATGAAATTTGATGAGTTGTCGCCTCTGTACATTCCATTGATTCAAATGGGCCTGCTCCAACTTACTTTAGCATAGTAGGTAACAATTAGAGAAAGCCTATTTGAATCAATGGAACTTATAAAGAATTTGACTCACTAAAACCCCATTGATCAATTGTCCTACTCTAAGGTGATTTACCACATTTAGCAACAGGATTTTGGCCTATATAACTGACAGGTACATATACATTTCATACAAATCTGTACTATACAGTATTTAGTCCTTTTGTTTGTCAGTACCTTTTATTGAGGGCAACAATCTGCAAGTGCTTAGTTTATGGCAGCCTGAAGATTTTTCTTTTTTTAAAGATAGAATAACTTGAGAACAGAGAAAACCAATTTGAGCTGAAGGATTGGAAGTCCAGTGACCAAACCTCTGACATAATCAGAACAAGAAATAATCAATGAATATGAATAAGTTTCTTAGAGTTAGCTGGTGTCTATGTGTATAAAATTTACTACATTGTGAGAACTGAGGGGGAAATGACTAAATTGCCTACATAGCCGAGAAAAGAAAGACAAAGATAATGTCTGGACTCTTATCTTCCTGAGAAAACTAAAGGATGGTGTTTTATTTGCTTGCTTGTTTTGTTTTGTTTAGGGCATTTATATTCTGATGTTTTATCAACAAGATCTAATGATGTTGCTGATAGAAAGCAAAGACACTCAATTAACAAAAAGTTGCATGGCTCTAGTATATATAAGTCCAGTGCCTTTCTTACCTCCTGCCACGTGTGTAAAGCCTGGCTTGGATTATAATTATAAAACACTCCTCAATGAGAAAAGAAAAAAGCAACTTGCAGTAGCAGAGGCAATATAGAGAAAAAATGTTCCTCCTTGATAAGATAACATTGAGACTTTTCAAAAGGGAGGCTTAAAACCCCTTTAAGTTACTGATAGCATGAGAATGTACCTGGAGTGCTTATGCCAAGGCTTGTGAAACTTTAATGTGTAGGCATTCTTTAATTTTAGCGGCAAAACAGTGTTTTGATTGTACGCTTATCTACCTTGTGGTTTTCCTGAGACAAGAAACTAGTAAAGAACGTAGGGACCTTTCCTGGCAAGCTCAACCACAATCTTGAACGATTGATGGGGAAAAATGTTTTTCTGTACAAATCTTGGATTGCTAAGTGGCACTTTAACATTTTTGAACAAACAAAGATTGCCATTTTCTCTCTGATAACAAAACAGTTTTTGAGCACTATGCTGGCTTTTTTAACAGAGTCCTTAAATCTGCTCTGCTGGAAGGCTAAAGATTCTCAGCTGCCTTTTTTGATGACATAAAGTATAGACTTGTTGACTGTTTAGGAAATCTGTCCTTAGAGATACAGCAAGATCTGATTTTGCCTGGCTCTAACAGATATGTATCTGCTGTATGAGTGGCATGTTTCAGTGGAGTGTAACTGTTTTATAAGTGGAGCAGTTCATAACTTTTCCAATCATCCCCAGCTTGCATTTACACAAGGCGGAGATCTCCCACTGAAAACAATGTACGTGCAAAAGATCTCCCATTGAAAATAATGGCTTATGTACGTGCAAGAGGGTTAATAATGCTCCTTTGTGCAATTAAAAAAAGTGTGCAATGTGATGTTGTAAGTGCTGGGGGGAAAACAACAGAACTATAGCCCTAAATTCCTAAAATGTGCAGGTACTCCCCCTTTACCCACCCTAGCTCTTGTGGGTGGGTGAAAAACAAAAAAAAAACACTAAAAAAAGAACTCAGGGTTAGGGTCCCTCTATTCTTTTAAAAGTTGTTTTTGCCAGAAGTTACCACAATATTCTGCAACAATTAATTCATAGGCTATATTATCTAAACATGTATTCTTTCCATGCGATCCTCCAACCTATGTGATTCTGTCATACATTAATGTGTTTAATCACTTTTTTCTTTTTATTCTTTTCCCTCATAATTTTATATATCTGCCACTTCCTCTTCCACAGCGATTTTTACCTCAGACCTTAAAAATGTAATGGTGTAGGTCTTTCTTTGTATCAAATATTATCTATCTCCTAGTCATCCTGGCTGGCTTTTTTCCCCTGGTGAATGGAATCAACTTATTTTTAGGCAGGTCTGGCCTTCCCATCATGTGCAGGGTGGGATAAGAACAGTGTCACAGGTCTTGAGTCTGGAAGGCTAGAGGATGACGTGCCTTTACTGCTGAGAGAGATGCCTGCCTTCTTCCCTGGTGTCACTGTTCTCTGAGGACAGTAGAGTGCTCCAGAAATGCCCATTGTGTTATTACAAGAAATAGAGGTTTAGGAATTATGATATAGTATACCATATATGATGTTATAAATATATGATTGAGTGATTGATTGCCTGATTTACAGGAGGTTTTCAAAATTTAAAAAAGGGAAGGTGAAAAAAATGTGGCACCTTAAAGATTAACTGCTATCTTTTAAAGTGAACTTCCATGGATCAAGTCCACTTTCGCAAACATAAGAGTGAGACTATATGGCAATCATTTATACATGATCCAGTGGAGATATAGAGGTCAAAGTGACAGTGGTTGGTTAGTATAGTTGACAGAAGTTGCAAATTGTGTGAATCAATGTGGCATTTCACACTTGGAAATGATGTAAGATTTAATTATATTCAGTTTAAGTAGATTTATTTCCCTTTGAAAACTTGTTCTGTAAAAAGTGACAATGGTTTGTTGATAAAGGAACATCAGGCTATGGATAACAACCACTAGATAACAATAGCATCACTGTAACATTTCACACTTGATAATGACTTAAGAACCCTTATCTGATTGCCACTCCTGATACATAATTTAAGTCCATTGATTCTTTTGCATAGAGATTGCCCTGTTTGATCTATGTAGAGTTACAGAGGAGCATTGTTGGCAAAAGATGGCATAGATCACCAAGTAAATGTGCCCTTGGTGTCATTTGTGACATTGTTGGGGCCTGTAATCATGTTGCCACTGTAGATGTAGGGGCAGAGGTGGCATTTGAGTTTGTAGCAGCTTAGTCTCCATCTCTTTGTCATTGTTGTGTAGGCTGTTGTGTGTCTACAGCTGCTTGAGATTGGGGAGCAAGGGTTGTCTGTCAGCAAGTATAGGCCTGCCACCAAGGGCTCAGGACAATGAAATATTCTTGTCAAGCATGGGTTGAATATAATATATGATGCATGTGAGTGGTCCGAGTTGTGGGCTGAAGATGATAACCTATCAGTGTTCTGTCATTTTCTCTTCTGGAATCTGTCTTGCAGTTGGTTGCTTCTGGGTATTCATCTTGCCTGTGTAATTTGTTCTTTAACCATATTGGATGGGTACTGTTGTTTGAGAAATGTGTTTTGTAGCCTCTGTCTTGTCTGAGCAGATGTTACTATTATACATAAGGGCTTGGCTGTAAACAACAGATTTTGTGGTGTACTCAGGATGGAAGCTGGTGGTGTGCAAGTATGTACTTTGATTGGTCAGTTCTTGGTACAGCACAATGCTAAGATGTCCATGTTGTAGCTTCACAGTAATGTCAGGAAAATGCAACTGTTGGGTATATTGCTCCACGCCAAGGTTGATGTTAGAAAGGAAGTTACTGAAATCCTGGTGGAATTTCTCCAGGACTTCCTTTCAGTGAGTCAAGATTTACAGAAAGGTACTGTAGTTGTATTAGACTATTGTAAAACAACAAAGAGGCTTGAGGTGTCTTAGGACTGATATGTTTTATTTGGCATAAGCTTTTGTAAATTGCAGCCCATTTCCTCATCCATCTGATGAAATGGATAACAGACTACAGCCCATGGATATTTATGCCAAAATCCTTATGAAGCTGCAAGGTTCTTTGTTTTACTTATTCATTTATTTCATTTATCTTACCCTGCTGCCAAAAAAGATTAAAGTAAAACAAAAAAACAGGTTGGCACTGCAATTCAGACTTGAACTATATGAAAACTGTAAGATGTTAGGAATAAGCAGAAGCTTTTTTTGCCAGTAGAAATCCCCTTCTGGTGCCTGAAAAGCCCTTGTGCTGAAAGAACCCCCCTCTGCTAGCTAATCTCTGGGATCTGTCAGCCAAGAGATATGCTGGGAACACTGCGCTGATGACTATGATCTACTAGTAGAAAAGCTGAAAGAGAGTTGAAGAGCAAAATACAGAGACAAGAAATAGTAGTTCAGCTACTCAATCAGGATGGAAATATGAAAACAGACAGCAAAGAAAAGGCAGAAATTCCCCATTCCTACCTTAACTCAGTTTTGTCCCAAAGGTCTTTGAGCCTATGACCTACCTGTCAAATGTGAAATACAAGTAGAGTGGATAGAGTTGCTGCTTGAGACTGATAAACAAATAGTCAAGGAATAATTCATTAGTTTTGATGAGTTCATATCTCCAGACCTGATGGACTACATCCAAGAATAATGAAAGTACTAGCTGAAGAACTCTCAGAACCTCTCTCTATTATTTTCTTGAAATCATGGATGATGGGTGAAGTGCCGGAGGATAGGAGGAGGGCTAATGTTGTCTCTATCTTCAAAAAAGGGCAGGGGGGAAGAACCTGTGCTTGAGTGACCTAGTCGGGCGTTGGTGCCCACCAAGGTTGTCTTAACACCCGCTGTGCTGGGGGTGTCTCAACGCCTGCTTCTTGACCTCCGTTTCCACCACTGCGAGGTGAAGACCAAGCTCTACAGATGGTTGGAGTTGTATTTCATCTGGGAGTGTGTACTGGCCTCACATTGCCACCTGAGGCCCTGTGCTCCTCAGCGAGGAAGACCACCATTTGGCACTTAATGTCCAAATGTGTTACAGCGAATGTGGACGCACCGAGTTTGTGATCATCTGGTCTCCCAAGCACTCCCACTGGACACCTATATGCTTGTGCGCAGACGCTCAGTCAGCTGCAACAACAGGGTGACCCTTAAGATCTGGAAGTCGAGCAAACTCAACATGGAGCTGGCTTTTGGCCACAATGACTCTAAGCAGCCGCTGGCCTATTTCAAGGTTTCCTGTACCTATGACAATTACAATTGGATCTGGACCTTGCAGTATCTAATATCTCGGCATGGGTTGGGAGTTGTTTGGGCAGGGGCAGAAATTTTCTGTGTTTTTTTTGTTGTTGTTTATTTTATTTTTTCTTTCTCCATTGTTTTATTTTTTCCTTATTTTCTTTTTCTTTTTCTGAGTGTGACAGGGGGTGGTTTGGGGGGAGTGGTTCCCTGTTTGTATTCCTTTTCTTTTAAAGTTTTTAATTTCAAAATTTCAAAATTTCATTTAAATTTTATTTAAATTGTTTAATTTGATAAATTGCCTAACTTGATCATTGTTTAATTTGATAAAGTATAATCACTTAAGTTTGTATTATTGTTAATGTTGTGTTGATTTTTGTTAATTTTGTTATTACTGATTTACTGTATTAATTTGGTGCATCTTTTGTGCTTTCTTTTCTTTCTTTTGACATGGAGTGGAAGGCTTGCCCCCCCCAGCGAGGGCCCTAACATCCAAGTGATTACAGGTAGAGGAAGATATGGCGTTGGCACAGTTCCCACTTGTTTCAGAAGAATGGTGAACAGATGTTTGAAGGCTGTTCACTGTGATCACCTGCCAGTCTTGAGGTAGTCTGATCAGCCAGCCCTCCACTCTAAAACTGGTGCTCTTGATTGCCAGGTCTGTGTCCAATAAATCCCAGATTATTCATAACCTTATTCTGGAGGACGATGCAGACCTGGCGTGCATAACCGAAACCTGGATGGGTGGGGAAGTTGGAATTCCCTTGAATCTTGCCTGTCCTTCTGGTTATGCTGTCCAGCACCAGGGTAGACTGGAGTGGCAGGGGGAGAGTAGCCATTGTTTATAGAAATACTCTGGAGGTTATTAGGTGCTCCTTGGTGGTGAAGCCAGGTCTGGAGGCCCTCCACATATTGATTGGGGCCAGGGATGCTGGGTTACCATGCTCACCACAACCCAGCCATCTCCTTACCGGAGCTGGCGGACTTTGTCTCCGCAGCACTGTTGGAGTCCCCGAGATTTTTGTTCCTGGGTGACTTCAACATTCATGCAGAGGCAGAGATTTCTGGTCCAGGTCTTGAGTTCTTGGAAACCATGGCTTCCTTGGATATTTACCAACATGTCAACGCCTCCACACACATGGGCAGTCATACGCTAGACCTGGTGTTCTCCACTGAGCGGAGTGAGTGTGGTCTGATGGTGATGGACCTCGGTTCAGTTCCCTTGTCATGGCCAGATCACCACCTAATAAAATGTAACCTCGCAGTGGCTCTCCCTCTCCGCAAGGAACATGGACCTATTTTAATGGTCTGCCCTCGAAGGTTACTTGATCAGTCACGATTCCAAGATACCATGAGAGGGATTCCAGCTGATCTCTCTGGCGCTAGGTGACGGTCCTCTTGGTCTAGGTGACGGTCCTCCTACTAATATCTCACCTGACCAATTTGCAGCACTTTTTAAATCTAAAGTGGAGGCTATCTGCCAAGATCGCTCTCTTTTTTTAAATACAGCAGATCGAGCAGAAATGTCCAGCGCTCCGCCTTGCCCGGTGAGTCTTGAATTTTTTCAGCCTGTGATGCCAGATATGGTGGGCAAAGCACTTGATCGCTGCCAGGCCACCACCTCCTCTCTTTACCCTTGCCCGGCCTGGCTAATCAAAGTAGCCAGGCCTGTAACAATGGAATGGGCTACTGCGATAATTAATGGGTTTCCCCAGGAGGGCAAGGTTCCTCTTGCCCTCAAGGAGACACTCATTAGGCCCATTAGAAAGAAAACAAATTTGGTGGTGGACTATATTGGCAATTATAGGCCCGTCGCCAATGTTTCTTTCCTTAGTAAAGTGGTCGAAAGGGTGGTGGCTGATCAGCTTCAGGCTCTTTTGGATGAAACCAATGCCCTGGATCCATTCCAGTCAGGCTTCAAGCCACACCACGGCATAGAAACAACACTGGTCGCACTGTTGGATGACCTGTTGAGGGAGGCTGATGGGGGCAAAATGTCCTTGTTGGTCCTCCTTGATATCTCAGCTGCCTTTGATACCATCAACCATGGTATCTTCCTGGGAAGGCTCTCTGAGTTGGGAATCAGTGGCCTGGCACTTGCCTGGCTCCGATCCTACTTGGAGGACCATCCTCAGAGAATTCAGCTTGGGGAGAATGTCTTGGCCCCGTGGAGTCTCAATTGTGGGATTCAGCGGGGCTCGATCATCTTCCCAATACTGTTTAACATCTATATCAGACCGCTGGGTGGGGTCATCAGGGGGTGTGGAACCTTGTGCCATCAGTATGCTGATGACACGCAGCTCTACATCTTCTTTTCATTTACTTCAGTGGATGCCATTTTGTCCCGGACAGGACGCAGGTCCCGAGGATGGGTGGTCCCTCCATTGGTGGCTTGGGAACTCTCTCTCTTTTTTTGGGGGGGGGGTGAGGTTCGCAGCTTGGGAGTACATCTGGACCTGGCACTCACCATGGAAACCCAGATGGCGTCAGTGGTCTGCTCCGCCAATTACCATATGTGGCGGATTGCCCAGCTGCATTCCTATCTTGATGGTGGGGCCCTCACCACTCTGGTCCATGCACTTGTAATCTCGAGATTAGACCACTGTAATGTGCTCTACATGGGGCTATCTTTGAGATTGATGCGGAAGCTTCAAATGGTGCAGAATGCAGCAGCCAGATTACTTAGTGGAATGAGAAAATTCCAGCATATTTCTCCCATTCTGGCTGCTTTGCATTGGCTGCCCATTCGTTTCCGCATTGACTTCAAAGTACTAATGATGACATTATCTTCCCATCTTGATTATATTATTATTGTAGATTTTAATTGTTGTTTTTAAATCCATTTTGTGCACAATATATTGTGAGCCGCCCTGAGTAGACTCCTGTCTAGAAGGGTGGGATAAAAATCTAATAATAAATAAAATAAATAAAATAAATTAACCTGGGAATTATAGACCAGTCAGCCTGATATCGATGCTAGAGAAAATTCTGGAGCAGATTATAAAGTAGTTAGTCTGTGAGCACTTTGAAAATAATGCAATGATAACTGGAAGGGACGTGGTGGCGCTGCGGGTTAAACCACAGAAGCCTCTCTGCTGCAAGGTCAGAAGACCAGCAGTCATAAGATTGAATACACGCGACCAAGTGAGCTCCCGTCGCTTGTCCCAGCTCCTGCCAAATTAGCAGTTCAAAAGCATGCAAATGCAAGTAGATAAATAGGTACCACCGCAGTGGGAAGGCAAGAGTGTTCGGTGTCTAGGCGTGCAGGCCACGTGACCATGGAAACTGTCTTCGGACAAATGCTGGCTCTATGACTTGGAAACAGGGATGAGCACCGCCCCCTAGTGCTTCAATGACAGTGTCCAACCATCTCATCCCCTGTTGTCCCCTTTTCCTCTTGCCTTCACACTTTCCCAACATCAGAGTCTTTTCCAGGGAGCTTTCTCTTCTCATGAGATGGCCAGAGTATTGGAGCCTCAGTTTCAGGATCTGTCCTTCCAGTGAACACTCAGGGTTGATTTCCTTCAGAATGGATAGGTTTGTTCTCTTTGCAGTCCAGGGCACTCTCAAGAGTCTCCTCCAGCACCACAATTCAAAAGCATCAGTTCTTTGCCAGTCAGCCTTCTTTATGGTCCAGCTCTCACTTCCATGCCTCGCTACTAGAAAAACCATAGCTTTGACTATGCGGACCTTTGTTGGCAAGGTGATGTCTCTGCTTTTTAAGATGCTGTCGAGGTTTGTCATCGCTTCCCTCCAAAGAAGCAGGTGTCTTTTAATTTTATGGCTGCTGTCACCATCTGCAGTGATCATGGATCCCAAGAAGGTAAAATCTGTCACTGTCTCCATATCTTCCTCTTCTATTTGCCAGGAGGTGATGGGACCAGTGGTCATGATCTTAGGTTTTTTTTATGTTGAGCTTCAGACCATTTTTGGGCTCTCCTCTTTCACCCTTTAATTCCTCCTCATGTTCGGCCATCAGAGTGGTATCATCTGCACATCTGAGGTTGTTGATATTTCTTCCGGCAATCTTAATTCCGGTTTGGGATTCATCCAGTCCTGCCTTTCGCATGATGTATTCTGCTTATAAGTTAAAGAAGCAGGGAGACAATATACAGCCTTGTTGTACTTCTTTCCCCATTTTGAACCAATCAGTCGTTCCATATCCAGTTCTAACTGTTGCTTCCTGTCCCACATATAGATTTCTCAGGAGATAGATAAGGTGGCCAGGCACTCCCTATTCTTTAAGAGCTTGCCATAGTTTGTTGTGGTCCACACAGTCAAAGGCTTTTGCGTAGTCAATGAAGCAGAAGTAGATTTTTTTCTGGAACTCTCTGGCTTTCTCCATAATCCAGTGCATTTTAGCAATTTGGTCTCTAGTTCCTCTGGCCCTTTGAAATACAGCTTGTACTTCTGGGAGTTCTCAGTCCACATACTGCTGAAGCCTACCCTGTAGGATTTTGAGCATAACCTTGCTAGCATGTGAAATGAGTGCAATTGTATGATAGTTGAAGCATTCTTTGGCACTGCCCTTCATTGGGATTGGTATGTAGACTGATCTTTTCCAATCCTCTGGCCACTGCTGAGTTTTTCAAACTTGCTGGCATATTGAGTGTAGCACCTTAACAGCGTCATCTTTTAAGAATAACATCTATACCTGTATTATTTGCCCTTGACAACCGTTCTTTCGATATTAATATGTAATCTATTGTATAAATTTTGTGCACCGATGAGTAATCGGAGTATCTTCTTTCTTCCCTTTTAATTCTCTCCACACATCTTTTAAATCTGTGTTTCTAATTAAATTATATAGTATAGTACTTTTATTTTGTTTATCCACGTTCTGTACTTTTGATTTATCTTTTAATGTATTCATAGTCATTTTAAAGACCCCTGCCAGTATAAGAAATCCTTTCCTTACTTTATCTAATCTGCTTAGTACGTTTACATAAAATTCCTTCTGTTTCTCATTCGGTGCATATATATTCATCAAAGTACATTCTTCTCCTCTTAATTTACCTTGTATTATTAAATATCTTCCTTGTGTGTCTTTTTCCACTTTTCCTTTCCTAAAATCACATCTTTTAAAAATCAAAATTGCTACACCTCTTGACCTTGATGAACCAAAAGATTTTTCATATACTGTATTTCCCTGAAAATTAGACAGGGTCTTATATAATTTTTTGCTCCAAAGAACGCATTAGGGCTTATTTTCAGGGGATTTTTTTTTCATGTGCAACAATCTACATTTATTCAAATGCAGTCATGTCATCTTCTTCTGGTTGCTGCACAGTGGTGGAGGGCAGGGTTTCACTTAACTGGAGCTTATTTTTGGAGTAGGGCTTATATTATGAGCATCCTGAAAGATCATACAAGGGCTTATTTTCAGGTTAGGTCTTATTTTTGGGGAAACAGGGTATATCACACCAGTTACATTTAAATTCATTCAAACCCTCTTTTTTCTGATGGGTTTCTTGTAAAAATACTATATGCACATTACTCTTTTTCAATACATTTTGTATCTTTGCCCTTTTCACAGTCATTCTGAGGCCTTTCACATTCGAAGTACAGTGGTACCTCGACTTACGAACGTCCTGACTTACAACCATTTCGAATTACAACCAGCTCCAGCCGCAAAATTTTGCTTCGACTTGCAGTCGGAGCTTCCAGTTATGAACAAAAAAGGTGGGAAATTCAAATTGCTAACCATTGGTAGGCAAAGAGGCTGCTTCTTTGTAGCTCTTTTGCCCCAGCAGTTAGAGTGAGTGAGATTGGAGGAGGCTTTGGACTACCTGGTAAGGTAAGGTGCTGTTTCCTGCTTTTTAAAAACTGTTCTGGGTGGATTTTGCAGCATGGCTTTGGGCTGGGAGGGTTATGTTTTTGTGCTGTGATGAGTCTTGAGGGGTTGGTTTCTCTTTTTTTGGGTTTCCTCCCCATTTCCAATGGGTCTTGGGTGGTTGGTTTGCTTTTGGTTTTTCCCCTCCATTTCCGATGGTTCTTGGGTGTTTGGTTGCTTTTTGTCCCCCCCATTTCTGATAGGTCTTGGGGGTTTGCTTGCTTTTTGCTGCCCCCCATTTCCGATGGTCTTGCGGGGTTTGGTTGCTTTTTGTGTCCCCCCCATTTCTGATGGGTCTTGCATGATCTGCTTGCTTTTTGTTTTGTTTTCTTTGCATTTCCGATGGGTCTTGCACACTCTGTCTGCTTTCTGCTTTGTTTGTTTGTTTGTTTGCATTTCTGATGGGTCTTGCATGCTTCGCTTGCTTCCTCCCCCTTCCGATCACTCCTATGGGCTTCCAGTGTTTTTTATTACACTTTTGCTTCTCTCCAACTGACCCTGGGTAATGATATTTCATATCACATACAGTTTTACTCATCTATGAGTCACTGAACTGTCTTTTTTCTGCCTTCTTTTTCCTCTATGCAGGAGCTCTCTGGAGTTTAACCTTTCACCATTTTGTTCCAGGCCACACCGCCAATGCCTATTTAGAACTGAAAACAGTTCAATGTTGTAGAGAGGTGACTAAGGCAGTCCTTCCCTGTTTGTGAAATCAGACTTCAAGCAAATCTTATGTTTAAATCCTGATCCTGAAGGCCAATCCGTTCAAAAGCAAGAGCTAGGAGAATGCTGTTCTGTGATACTTGGGTGCTCACATTTGTTAAGAATTCCAGTCATTAGCGATTTCTAAAATGTTTCTAGCCTAACTGGTCTTGCGATCAATTTAGGTGCGAATGATAATGTACTAACCCACACAGCTGTAACGACAGCAATTCTGATTTTTTTTCTCCAGATGTCTAGGTATTCACAGGTTTCGTTGTTGCTAGTATTAGCAAATTCATAGATGGTCAAAGGTTGTATAACAAGAAGACTAATGCATCAAACAGGAATCATAGAATAGAATCATAGAATACCTGAGTTGGAAGGGGTCTACAAAGCCATTGAGTTCAACTCCTTACTCAAAGCACGAATCTGCATCAATGCAGATCTAACAGATGGTTGTCCAATTTTCTCTTGAATGCCTCCAGGTTAAAGTGTTAACCACTTCCTGAGGTAATTGGTTCCAACATCATACTTCTCTAACAGTTAATATGTTTATCCTAATATTCAGCCTAAATCTCAGCCCATGGATACATGTCCTGTACTCTGAGGTGATCGAGAACAGAATGGTACAAGACAACCAGAGAAAACAATATTTTTTCTGCTCAGTATTGACAAGTCACTACCAGAGGGCACTGAAGCTGTGTGCCTCCATAGATAACACTAAATCCTTCTCTTACCAAGCTTCTAAGTTTCTCTTTTTCTGCTTTATATATTATTTATTTATTTATTTGGCCTTTACCCCGCCCATCTAGATTCTAAATGAATCTAATCTGGGCGTCATACAGTCTGAGCAATAAAACCAAGAATTAAAACAGACAAGATGGAAAAACACAGAGAACTAAGTGATGGAAGGGGGAAAGGCCTGCCTGAAGAGCCAAGTCTTCAGCTTGTTCTTGAAAACTCCCAGTGAGGGTGCCAGGCGAATCTCAGGGGGCAAGATGTTCCAGAGGCAAGGGGCCACCACCAGCTAGGCCCGGTTTCTAGTTCTCTTCTTCTGGGCCTCTCTCAGGGTCAAGCCCCTCAGCCATACAGCCTGGCTAGATCGAGTGACACAAGTAGAGCTAGGTGGGAGCAGGCGCTCTGCTAGGTATTGAGGTCCTAAAACGTTTAGGATTTTATATGTAAGCATTAATACCTTGTAATCAATGTGGAAATGAATGGTCAACCAGAGTGGGGAAAATATGATGATATTTTTTCACCCTGGTCAATAGTCTGGCAGCCATGTTCTAGACCATTTGTAGTTTCTGCATCAATCTCAAGGGCAGTCCCACATAGAGCACATTACAGTAGTCTAATCTCGAGGCTACAAGTGCATGTACCAGAGTGGTGAGTGCCCCAGCATCAAGATAGGAGCACAGCTGGGCAATCTGCTGAAAATGTAGATAGGCAGTGTGGACCACAGACACTACCTGGGATTCCGTGGTAAACGCTGGGTCAACACTCTTTGTGGTGAGAGTCAACACCCCCCAAAGAGAGGGAGCTTCCCAAACCATTGATACAAGGGTTGCCCATCCTCAAGACCTCCGTCTTGTCTAGTTCAGCCTCAGTCCATTCTCCTGCATCCACTGCAGTCCAGCCCTCAGGCAGCGCTCAAGGGACATAATGGCATCCACTGCTGTTGGAAAATAGGAGGTGTAAATATGAGTGCCATCAACATACTGATGACATGAAGCTCCACACCCCCGGATGACCCCTCCCAGTGGCCTCATATAGATATTAAACAGCGCTGGAGAGATGATCGAGCCCTGCGGCACCACACAATTGAGGAGCCATGGGGCCGATACATTCTCTCCAAGCTGAACTCTCTGGGAACTATCCTCCAAGAAGTACCAGAGCCAGGCCACCTATCCCCAACTCGGAAAGCCATCCCAGGAGGATACCGTGGCCAATGGTATCAAAGGCGGCTGAGATATCAAGGAGAACCAACAAGGACATTTTGCCCCTATCGGCCTCCTTCAGGAGGTCATCAAGCAGGGCAACCAATGTCATTTCCATACCGTGACACAGCCTGAAGCCTGACTGGAACGGATCCATGGCACTGGTTTCATCCAAGAGAGCCTGAAGCTTATCGGCCACCACCCTCTCTACAACCTTGCTACGGATGGAAACATTGGCGACGGGCCTATAATTGCCAATGTTGTCTGCCGCCAAGCTCGGTTTCTTCCTAATGAGCCTAATGCGTGTCTTCTTGAGGGCAAGTTGAACCCTGCTCTCCTGGTGAGACCCATTAATTATTGCAGTGGCCCATTCAGTTGTCACAGGCCTGGCCGCTTTGATTAGCCAGGCCAGGCAAGGGTCAAGGGGGGAGGTGGTGGCAGAGCAACGATCAAGTACCTTGTCAACCTCAAGTGACGTCACAGGCTGAAAGTAATTCTCATCGGACAAGACAGTGAACTGGGTGTCTCGGCTTGATTTACTGGTTTCAGATAGGGGTTAGGCCCTGCGGATGGCCTCCACTCCACTTTCCCCCTCCTACTCCTCTTGACCAGTGGAGCTTGCACCAGCAGGCAGAATGAGGCCACTGTCTGAGCCAGAAGATGCTGGGAGGCAGTTGTGGGTTGTCTCCCATCTGTTTCTTATGAATTCTCCAGCTGTTCCTCTTTGTTGGAGAGCAGAGATATGCGTGCCACATGAACTTTCTGGGCCCCTTAAACCAACTTGCTCTCTCAGGTGTAGTGGAGGATGCTATCCACTTATAAGGCTTGAAGATAACTTAATATCTAGTCCATTGTTTTGCATATGGAGCAGGAAAGGGAGGTGATCTTATCTTTTGCCTGGTGTCATCTTGTCATTCCTCTTCAGCAACAGAATGTCAGGATGTGGCTCTGCTATTGCCTGTTTTCTTGCTCACCTACCATGTGTGTTTCTTCGGATATTGTACATTCAAATAGATATATCTGTGCAATGTTACCAAATCTCCAGCTGAGGATAGGGTGTCACCTGACACACTTCCAGCAGGAGGACATGGTCCTTTATGTGTACTAATGCAAAATTAGGCATTATTTTTATATTTTAAACAGAAGTATAACACATCTTGCCTGACTGGGAAAGACTGTGATCTGGTGACCTGTGTGCCTTCTGAATCTGCTGGATAGATGCTGCTGACTTTTGATGGGCAACGTCAAGAATTTCTGATCTCCCTCCTTATGTTTCCCTATTTTTAATTTAGACTTGAGCCAAACTGCCCTTCTAATGGAGGACATTTTCAAACAGAGGATTGCTGTCTTGCAGCCCTTAAAATGGTGAACAATCCTCCATAAAAGAAGAAAGGTGGCCACACTATCTGAGGAACACACAATCATCACAATCAGCATGCACCCAGGGTGGTTGGTAAGGGAGGCAGTTGAGATGGCCTCCCAGTTTCGGCAACACCATCCAAGGGACTGTACAAGTGGTGACTGAACTGTCTGTGGAATTAGTCCTGTACTGTACATACAATATAAGACTCCAAAGGCACCATTATTTTAAGTGAGTAAAGACAGAAGGAGAAAGATGAGGAGCAAACTACTGGGGCTTGAAAGGATTTGCTTGATTTGTATGTGGGATTATCACATATGAAAGGGTTAATGGTAGGCTGGGATATTTAAACACCTTTCTAACTGAGGTAAGCACACAGCTTGTTTGTTCAGGTAAATAAGGAAGGAATTAGATATAATGGGCAAAGGAGGCTTTCCCTGAACACACTGCATTCCTGGTGTTCGGCTGCAGGGCTATCCCTGTGCATAGCTAGAGTTGGATACACGAGAACTGAATGCATTTCTTCACATATTCATCCTTCTGTCACACACTTCCTCTGCATGCTCTGAACAGTGTGGTGGCATGTATGAATTCTACAACCTGTGACAGGCACTTTCTGTGTCCTTTTTCCCTCCCAGGGGGTTTAACATCTCTATGATTATCTGTTCCTGCTGCAAATAGTGTTTTGTTTTTGATGCAGAGATAAGCTGTAACCTTACCTGTTTGACTCCCCCCTAATTAGTGCTTTATTGCCCCCATTCTCTTTTCCTTGACCCATCCATGCCCCCTGGAGGCACCTAAAATCAGCAGAAGCATTTTCATAACCCCTTGGCTGGATTGATGCTGCTGCAGCTGCCAACTGACACATCTCCGGACACCTAAAGGGTAAGTGTGAACATCTTTAAGAAGCCTGTTTAGGAAGCAGATCTCCCTCTTTTTTTTAAGTCTAGTTCCATTTCTTTGGGAGAAATAATGTTTTAGAAGCGCAATAAGGTTTTCTAATTATGCTGGCCCTTTTGTCTTTTCCTTTTATAAACAGCTCATTGACTTTCTTTCGGATGGCAAGTATCTAAAAGTGACTGTGCTTTTTTCTTTAATCCTTGCAATTGGAAATAAAATTGAGACGCCTTGAGAACCTTCATACATACATAAACAAACAAACAAACAAATAAAACTGACTGATGTGTCCCGGAAATTCTCAGCAGGTGCAGCACAACTTCCACATTTTAAACTATTCTCCATTAGTCTGCGTTAATATCAGCACCAGGCTATCAGTCAGTAGGTTTGTTGCCAGTACAGTACTGACCCATGCAATCTGCCATGTGATGCACATATGTGCTACACCGGTTTACATGTCCAATAGAATGCAATCCTGAGGAGCAGAGTTCTGTATTTCTAGTGTTTCTGTTTATGCAGTAAGGATGTCACACAACCTCTTACCTCCAAATTTGGACCTGCAGGAAATGGTAGGAGGAATATGGTTTTAACCTAGGGACTAAATCTGGAATCACATTTTTTTTATACTGTGGCCAGTAACTTACACCTTTATATGCCTCAGTTGTACTCTATTTTAAACTGAGCATAATAATGCATAATTGTAGAAAGACAGTAGAATTTTTAAAATCTTCCTATGGCTGGAGAATGCAAACAGCCTAGACTTCATATTGTTTTATGCTTCAGCAGACATCAGCATTTCTATTAATTTTCCATTCTATTATTTGATTATCAGACTCATTGGTGCACTTTACACATCCACGTTCATCACTTTGATGTTTTGGGATTCAATGACTCAGAACTAAATATATGAATTGCTTCCATTGAAAAGCATCTTGATTGATCAAATATGTGATGTAAAAGGCCTGTGTGTATTGGATCTATAGTGGCCACTACACCCACAAAGCCCATTGGTTGATGTAGAAGTCACCAAGTGCTGGCCGTACATGTGTGAACTCTCCTGCAGAGAGCTTGTCCAGAAAGATGTGTCCTGGCTCAGAGGGTTAACACAAAACTCAAAGTGTCATGAACCATTCATCATAGAGGAGGAAATGCTTTGTTGCATGGGAACTCTGCATATTTTTCTGACTGTCCTGTGGATTATGCAATTCCCTGATTTCAGGATTTCCTCAGTTCATTATTGGATTGCTCACAATCAGCCCTGGAAGTACTATGTGTTTGGGAGACAAAAACAAACCATATCAGCATATGTGAAAGTAGTGTAGTCTTTATAAAATACTCACGATATGCAGCTGTAATAACTAAACTGTGGTTGCTGGGGATGGGAGATGTCCATAAAATACAATTCTCTATATTGCATTATTATTCTCCCATACATTGGTAGCCTCTTCAAGCTGCTCCCCACACTCTAGAGCCAAAGGCAAATTGACATTATGTTTGATTTTTTTGTGGTTATGCTTGGTTAGTGAAACACAAATGACACCGTACCTGCCAAATCCTTCCACGACCATTTCTCATGGGTACAGGATTCCTTGTGGGACAAGTGACTTCCTGGGAGAGAGATGAGGGCTTATAAACAGGGGCTTCCCACCATTTTGAGGGGAACATCAAGCTCTGCTGCTCAGCTGAGACATGCACAGGTTTGGGTTTGACTGACACGCAGACCACTCCCCGCACTGTTTTAGTGGGAATCAATAGAGTGCAGGTGGAGAGAGGGCAGTCTGACCCTGGAACATGGAGACCTCTGTGCAAAGGGATAGGAACATCAAAGCCAGTTCAGAATAGGGGCCACCATCACCCATGCATCTCAGCAGCTGTTATCCAGGTAAATTTATGGATGTTGGTTTCTAGTCATTAGATTCTCTGGTTTAAAGACAGGCTCGAAGAACAGAAACAACTTGACCTTCACTCCAGACACTGACCGGTAATTTGTTGAGAATAACTAATTTGGGCAATTTCCTTAGAGGGAGGGTGCGTGATCAGATGAGAATTAAGTATAAACTGCAGGGGAGAGATAAAAGTGGGATCAAGTCAAAGGATGTTTCGAGAAATGTTTAATAGCAGCAGGTCTTGAAAAAAAAATTTAAGAAGAAAAAAGTATGCCCACTTTTTAAATGAAAAAAATTCCATATACTAGGCAGGATTTGAATTGGAAATGAATTGAAGTCATTTGCAGCATAAATTTCCGCAGGGTCAAAAACTCTCTTTTCCCATATTTTTTATTGGCAATGACTGTTGGTAGCCAGAACTTTAATGAGCCATGGATACACGAGATAACCCAGGGCAAGTCATTCTTTCTCATCCTCTGTTTTTCATCTGTGAACTAGACATATCTGACCAAGACACTCTCCCTCCATTTCTGTTTGCTGTGTATTGGTATGAGACAGGTAATTTGCCCATTAAAATGTATATCTTCCTGATTATTCATAGGCAATAATTTGTTTTAGGTAACGCAACTATGATGAAGACAAGAGGAACAATAAATGGCCTGGGGTGTTGTTCGATTTAGACAAATTCCCAAACTTTGACAGATAGAACTTTGTTGTTGTATTTGTGCAGTACAAAATCTCTGTCTGGAAGAATGGCCTTTAGGTTCTTTGTGTAATTGTGAACATGCTGCATAATGAGCAGTATATAACTCTGGCAGGATTGTAGGGAGTTTTATTCTGCGTCCATTCCAGAATCAGTACCCAAGCATGAATAGCTGGTCGCTCTTCGTTTGTATGGCTGTGGCAAAAGTAAAGTAAATAATTCAGGTTTACACAGCTGGGATGTGGTGGAAGCCTCATAGTAAAGCCATTCGCCAGCCCCTGGGCTTTAGAGCTGAACAGACATCAAGTCTGTGTTTTAAGAAAATAAAAATACAAATTTTAAAAATCCACTTGATTCTTTTTGACTTTGCGAAGATAACAAATTGGATCCCAAGTCGTACTATCTTCTTCCCCACTCATCCCAGGAAAGACTGGATCCAGCATGTCTGTTCTCCATTTGCAAAATGGGGACAACACTGCCACCTATTGCAAAAAGGAGGTATGTCAAGCGACAGTGTTGTTATTGGGCAGTTCTCCATTAATGAGATGCCTCAAACTTTCAGGGGTCATTCCTGGAAGTTATTTTAAAAACTGTGATCAAACTCAGTCTGGATCTGAAGTTAGAACAACCATCATAACTGTAAAATCTACTATCTTAAGTAGTGCAATGTTGAATGATTAGCTGCTTTTGTGGTAGCTTAATGACAAACTCAAGGTGTGGTGTGTCAGTCATCTGGAAGAGGAGAAATAGATCAAGTATAGGGGAACTGATAATCTATTGCTTGGCATATCCCTATTTTACAGTGTGGAAATGTACTTTCCTTACTGCCATTTTTTCACGCAGAGTGGAGAGTTACTGAGCAATGGGGGGGGGGGGAAGCCATTTCTTGACCTTCAGGTAAAAAGTGTAGAAAGTTTGGAAGGGTTCCTTTTGGATAGCATGAACAGCAGCTCCTTGAATCCTCTTTATTTATTTATTTATTTATTTATTTATTGGACTTATATACCGCCCCATAGCGCTACAAGCACTCTCCGGGCGGTTTACAATTTTTTAATTATACAGGCTACACATTGCCCCCCCAGCGAGCTGGGTACTCATTTTACCGACCTCGGAAGGATGGAAGGCTGAGTCAACCTTGAGCCGGCTACCTGGGATTTGAACCCCAGGTCGTGAGCACAGTTTTAGCTGCAGTACAGCGTTTTAACCACTGCGCCACAAGGCTCTTGTGATTGAGGCTCTCTGGGAGTTACAGTAAAATACATATACACACACCCCACCACACAGAACACAATAGTTTCCCAAGCTTTGCAAATGCAACTAATCCAGTTTCTTCTAAAACGGCATGGATCAGTACTATGGATAGATCTCAAAGGTTCTGTGTCTCTGTTCTTGATTTGCTATGGGGGAGGTCAAATCAGGTACAGTATATAGTGCTGTTGTACTATATACTGTTGTATGACTTATAAGGGAAAGCATTTAGCTTCTGGAAAATGACAACCTTGAACAGGAGAGAGGAAACTGTGGCTCAACTGATGATGCTGGGCCTCCTACCCTCTTCAGTCCAAAGCCAGCCTAGCAATGGTCAGGAATAGTAGGAGTTATCTGGAGGCTCACAGGTACTCCATGGACTCTCCAGTCCTGCCCGCTTCTTGCTCTCTGTGGATGTATTGTAATACAACATAAGTAAGGAATAGTAATTTTACCGTGTGGAAATGTTCTTTCTTCTTTTCTTTTCTTTTCTTTTCTTTTCTTTTCTTTCCTTCCTTCCTTTCTTTCTTGCTTGCTTGCTTTCTTTGACTTACTATCCTATCACAGATGGATGACCAAAAGGGAAAACTAAGTGATGAATCAGCAGAGAGAGGAGGACATTTTAAGCAGTCTCTGCTCTAACTGTGCCTCCTGCAAACCTGGATGGCTCTTTTTTTTCTCCTTTGGTCAGCCAGCTGCTCTAGCTCTGTGACAGCAAGCCTTTAAAAGAAATAATAATAAGAAAGAAACAAAAAAGAAATGGAAGAAGAAAGCAGAGCAGGTATCAGATGTCGGGAGGAGAGGTTTCAAACAGCATCTGTTTTCCTTGCTGACCTACCTTTCCCACTGCTGTTGTAGCCTGGTGGAATGGCTTTCAATACAATGGCTGCAAACCCCTCTACATCAGCTCAAGTGATCACAGTGCAAATGCATTCAGTTCCAAAATAGTAGAAGCACTAGCAGCAGGGAATTCAGCACTGATTTATACTGACTTTAACATCAAGTAGTCAACAGAAGAAGATGTGAATCAGACCGCCCTAATCCTAGAACATATCCCACATTACTTCATAATTTAGTTTAACCCTAAGAGGGGCTCACAAAATTGTGGGAGCTCCAGAGATAACCATATATTCTGGCAGTCTTGGCTGGCTATCTCTGGGTTTCTGGTTGCTTAGCTTACTTTGTCTCTAGAATCTTCCATGTCCAATCTGACAGGCACCCAATAAAAGGCACCTTATTGCCTTCTCCTCCCTAACAGATGTCTGGCTGGCAAAACAAACAGGCTGTACCCTGTACCTAGCCTGCTGAACTTTGATAGCTTCTGCTTGCAACTGCTCAACATGAATCTTGTGGGGGGGTTTCCGCTATCGGTGTTGCTTTCCTTGTGAGTTTCTGCAGAAGTGTTTGAGGGTACCTGGTGCTAATGTTTGTCATCTTTATCCTCCATATTGAGGTTTAGCCATTAACAGGAAGGTGAAATAAAAGTAATGGGGAACAGTGACACTGCTTTCCTAGACATAAGGTATGGCTAATTTTGATTGTCTGGTTGAGTTGGGTTTGTTTTGTTTTAAATATATGTACCCTGCCTTTCTCCTCAAGAGGCCAAACATGGTTTACAATATAAAAAAATGTAACTTAAAAACAACACGGAAACCCCACTTTAAGAACCACCAAAATATAATAAAAACAAAACCAGAAGTTCTGATCCAACATTAGGTCAAATCTAAGATTACAATATTAGGCTTGATGTGGTGTAAAATATGTATCTTGTAGGGGGAAAGTGGTTCATTTTGAAGGTGAGATATTTCCTGACTTGACAGTTATCAGGGCTGCCATCTTTCTCCTTTGATCTAGATCTTTACATGTTGTCTAGCCAAATACAATTGTGATGTTCTTATAAAGACCTCTGTCTGTCTGTTTTTCTGTCTCTCTGTGTGTGGGGGTGTCAGAATTCTATTGGTGTTTGTGTAAGGAACACATTACATGCTGTGTTAATTGAGGTTGATGACTGAGGTGCTGGGGTGCATCTATGCTGTATGTGTGACGGTGTAACGAAGATGTGCCCCAGCACCTTGTCAATTAGCTGTGGTGTTATACACAAACACCAAGAGGATTCCAGCCTGAGATTATCAAATTTATAATGAAAGGGGGACATGTCATATGTTAAGATGCCCTTAGAGTTCTGTGAACAATGAGAGCAAAGCTGTGGTGGACACACAGAAAATGGAACCATGACCAGTGGGGGGGGGGGGGGAGAGAGAGAGAGAGAGAGAGAGAGAAATGTCCAAACTATCATCTCAGTTCCATGCTTGGAACAGTGGAGCCGTGCTTTACATTTCCTCCAACCGTGTGTATAATCACAACTCATAAGTTTTTCATTCCACAAGATGAAAATTTTAATGGAACCATAGTTGCATCTTTATTCTTATGCCTAGGTTTATGCATTGTTTTGGGGAAAAAATTAAAATAAAGATAAAAAAGCAGAATTAAAAGAGTCATAATGGTGGCAACAGAAGTTGTTGCTGCTGGTGGTCTGTTTTTAAATCTAGATTCTTAGATTTATATTTTGTCTTTACATTCTACGAATGTGGTAAGGTGAGCATTGAGCTCACTGTTTTAACCTCTGCAGAGATGGGCTGGTGTGCTGTTAAAGATGGTGATCAGATGATGTCTTTGCTGGAGCAAACTAGTCTGCTCCCAGAATGTTCCTGTCTGTACCTTTCTGGCCTCTGTCAAGGGCCTTCTACCGTTCTGGGACAGGTAGGATCACTCAATTTGGTTTGGCTCCACTGCATGTGGTTGCTGCGAAAAGACCAAAGGAAGCCTTCTTCTTTCAATTTGCCAATATTATGAAGTGGCTTAATAAGAGAGCCACTTTGGAAAGCCGACTCTTCCTGTGCTTGTGCATGTGTCTGTGTGTGGCTGGGGGAGAGGGGGCTTGGATTGGCTTTTTAAAAGGGGAAGGCAGAGCAGTGGCTGTGGCAGGAGACAGAAAGGGGGTTTCTTTTCGCTTCTCTCCACTTGGTTTGCATTTAAGAGAAATGCAAACAAAAATGCCCCTCATTGCCCCCTTCTGTCTCCTTTTGCTTCTGACAGTAGGCTGGTGGGGACCACGTAGTGTCACTTCAAGTGTCTATGTTATTTGGATGTGAAGATTGTGTTAAATGGCATTCTGGGCCTCCTAGCAACCCTATTTAGCAGGCTCCAGCCCACGCCAAAATGGGTGTCTTTTCAGAGTCATCTGTGCCATGAGACAAGAGTGTTCTGCCCCAAGTAGCTGGTCTGGAGTATCATAGAAGAATGATTATGATTATCATGATTATCACCATTATTTCCACTACTTGGGATGGGGAAAGGCACTTGTGGAATTTTCTACCAAAGGTGCCAAATTAATGTGAATGGCCTTAGATACATGTGTGTCCGTGCGTGCACGCATGTGCATGTGAGAGAGAGAATGTGTGTGCATGTGCACGCACATGGACATTGTTTGCTGTGTTGTCTCAGGCAGCAAAGCACTAGGCTGTTTTGTCTATTTTATTATACAATCAGCTGAAGGCTGAGGTATACACTTTAAAAATAAATAAACATAAATAAATAAGCACATATTTCTTAAACTTATTATTTCTTACATGATCCTCTTCTTTATTTGTTTCATTATCTGCCACAAATAGACTAGTAATTTGGTTTTGGAATATCACAGAATTCTGGGGTCAGGCTATACTGAATTTCTGCCTAGTTTTAGGTTAACTTAGGGTATGGAAAATCCCAGAAGACCTTACTGGGTTTTCTACTTATATAGACTCCCTGAGCTTCATTCTCCTCTGTTTTAAACAGTACTATGGTCTATTTGCATATGTTTACACAGAGCTCTGCTGCGTAATTCACCTTAAACCAAGCTATTTCCCTGTGGAATTAAGTTTAATTAATAGGCTCATTGTTCAGGGTAGGCATTATTCTCTGCTTTCTGTATAGCTAGTGAGGTCAGTAGCAAAAATGATAGGTAGCCAAAAATCAGATTTCATTATTACACTTTCCATTGCTGCACAGAGACCAGTTACACAGTGTATGGATGCATATTCTGAACAATCAATATTCAGAGAAAATGGAAGGTGGATACTTGTGGAAAATACTGATACAGTGGTGTTCCAGAAGATGGACGTAACTCGAAATGGTTGTAAGTCAAAGCATCATTTCCCATAAAATGCAATTAATCCATTCCGGCCGAAGGAAAAAACCCCCAGATAGATAGATAGATAGATAGATAGATAGATAGATAGATAGATAGATAGATAGATAGATAGATAGATAGATAGATAGATAGATAGATAGATAGATAGACAGACAGACAGACAGACAGACAGACAGACAGACAGACAGACAGACAGACAGACAGACAGATCACTGCAAGACTACCGTATTTTTCGCTCCATAAGACGCACCTTTCCATAAGACACACCAATTTTTTAGGAGAAGAAAACAGGGAAATATAATCTGTTTTCTTCGCTCCATAAGACGCACAGGCTTTCTATTCCCCTGTTTTGTGGGAAAAAAGTGCGTCTTATGGTGCAAAAAATACGGTAATTGGAAATGTGATTAATCCCTTCCGGCCGAAAGGGGGGAGGAAGAAAAGCAATGAAGCGTGCAAGACCCATTGGTAATACACAGAAAACAAGCAGAGCAGATTGGAAATGCACAGAGAACAAAGGGAGCAGGTCAAAAATGCAAAGAAAGGAAAGGAAAAAGCAAGGGAAACATGCAAGACTCATTGGAAATGGGGAACCCCCCCAAAAGCAACCAACCACCAAGACCCATCGGAAATGGGGAAAAAACAAACAAACCCCCAAGACCCATCAGAAATGGGAAAAAGCACTCCAAAAAGCAACAAAAACCCCCAAGACCCATCGGAAATGGGGGGGAATCAAAAAACAAACACCCCCAAGACCCATCGGAAAAGGGAAAAAACACTCCAAAAAGCAACAAAAAACCCAAGACCCAAGAAATGGGGGAGGGAAACCAAAAACAAACAAACAACCCCCCCAAGACTCAACACGGCACAGAAACATAACCCCCCCAGCTCAAAACCACATTGCAAAAACACCCAGAACAGTTTTTTAAAAGCACAAAACAGCACCTTACCTTACCAGGCAGTCCAAAGCCTCCCTGCAAACACACACACACATACTCACTCAGAAGCAGAAACGAGTCAGTCCCAAGCCTCCTCCAACGCCTACTCTCTAACTGCTGGGGTGAAGGAGCTACAAAGAAACAGCCTCGTCACCACCTACAGGTAGAAATTTGAATTTCCCTGCCTTTTTTCCCTGCCTTTTTCTATTTGTAAGTGGAAGCTCTGGTTGCAAGTAGAAGCAAAATTTTGAAGCCGGAGCTGGTCGTAACTCAAAATGGTCATCAGTAGGACGTTCGTAAGTCGAGGCACCACTGTACTCCAAAAAGGTCTTGATGATCAGCAGTAGCTGGGATAGTTATTTCCTGTCTGAAAATAACTGTGGCCAGTTTCTGTGAGTGTTCCTGGGCTTTGTTTTATTCCTAGATGAGGAACAGTTTTGTAGTGTCTGCCCAAACTGTCATTCAGCAACAAACTTTGTGGTACATTAATGTCCATTCTGGAGGAAAGAGGTTTTGCTGTGTTTATCTATGCTTTTTGGTCACTATAAGTGGCTAATGTATTTTATGTAGTGCTGCCCTTGAAGCCAAAGGAGATGTACAGGTGTTTACCTCCCTGGAAGATGTAAGGAACCTTCAACAGCACTCTTGAGACAACTGCATTGACTGCTTGTTAAATTCTTGGTCAAATATATATATAAACAGTGGTCTCCTTGTAATATGAAATGGTACAACTCAGACAAGAGATTTCTCACTTCTGTGAAAATTAGGCCTTGCATTGCAACAGCCAGGGCAAGACTTCCCTTTCATTGTCTAGACCATTACTTCCTGTATATTGAACAGCACAATTACATCCTGTTATGTAAGATTCTGATATAGGGATATAAAGCAGGCATATAATATGATTAAAGGCGTGAACTGGGGATCATCTGCCACATTGTTCAGATAATAGCCAATTGCACAATGGACTCAGTCATAGGTATTCAATTTTCTTTCATGACTCAACGTGTGTCTTTGCATTGCTATATGACTAAGGGCCAAACTACATGATACATAACTTGTATGGCTTGGTACTGTATGATGGTTTTCTGATAAAATAGTGGATGTGGGAAGGGAGTAACACCTTATTTTTGTGCCCCAACCTCTGAACGGGTTTAAAGGTCAAATACCATATTTTAACCTTTTCCCAAAATATGCCTTTTTTGTGTCTATAAATCTTTTACAGTTGCTTATCACTCTTTGGCAATAGTATATAACTTCAGCTACTACAGGTAGAAACCATAATGGTAACACAGTTAGCTGTATAAAGAAGGCTGACCGCTGAAGAATTGATGCTTTTGAATTGTGGTGCAGGAGAAGAAAGTCCCCTGGACTGCAAGGAGATCAAACCTATCAATTTGGAAGGAAATCAACCCTGAGTGCTCACTGGAAGGACAGATCCTGAAGCTGAGGCTCCAATAGTTTGGCCATCTCATGAGAAGAGAAGACTCCCTGGAAAAGACCCTGATGTTAGGAAAGTGTGAAGGCAAGAGGAGAAGGGGACGACAGAGGACAAGATGGTTGGACAGTGTCATTGAAGCTACCAACATGAATTTTTACCCAACTCTGGGAGGCAATGGAAGACAGGAGGGCCTGGCGTGCTCTGGTCCATGGGTTAATGAAGAGTCAAACATGACTTAATGACTAAACAACAACAACACAGTGTTGAGCAATAAGGGCAATGAATTATAAGCAAAAGCAATTATGATTTTGATGGAAGTTCCCTTTTCTAAAGTCAGTAAAGTGAGGAGGAACTAAAGAACCTTGTAATGAGGGTGAAAGAGGAGAGTGCAAAAAATGGCCTGAAACTCAACATCAAAAAAACTAAGATCATGGCCACTGGTCCCATCACCTCCTGGGAAATAGAAGGGGAAGATATGGAGGCAGTGACAGATTTTACTTTCTTGGGCTCCATGATCACTGCAGATGGTGGCAGTAGCCACGAAATTAAAAGACAACTGCTTCTTGGGAGGAAAGCGATGACAAACCTTGACAGCATCTTAAAAAGCAGAGACATCACCTTGCCAACAAAAGTCCGACTAGTCAAAGCTATGGTTTTTCCTGTCGTGATGTATGGAAGTGAGAGCTGGACCATAAAGAAAGCTGACCGCCGAAGAATTGATGCCTTTGAATTGTGGTGCTGGAGGAGACTCTTGAGAGTCCCCTGGACTGCAAGGAGAACAAACCTATTCATTCTAAAGGTAATCAACCCTGAGTGCTCACTGGAAGGACAGATCCTGAAGCTGATGCTCTAGTACTTTGGCCATCTCATGAGAAGAGAAGACTCCTTGGAAAAGACCTTGATATTGGGAAAGTGTGAAGGCAAGAGGAGAAGGGACCGACAGAGGACAAGATGGTTGGACAGTGTCACTGAAGCTACCAACATGAATTTTTACCCAACTCTGGGAGGCAATGGAAGACAGGAGGGCCTGGCGTGCTCTGGTCCATGGGTTAATGAAGAGTCAAACATGACTTAATGACTAAACAACAACAACACAGTGTTGAGCAATAAGGGCAATGAATTATAAGCAAAAGCAATTATGATTTTGATGGAAGTTCCCTTTTCTAAAGTCAGTAAAGTGAGGAGGAACTAAAGAACCTTGTAATGAGGGTGAAAGAGGAGAGTGCAAAAAATGGCCTGAAACTCAACATCAAAAAAACTAAGATCATGGCCACTGGTCCCATCACCTCCTGGGAAATAGAAGGGGAAGATATGGAGGCAGTGACAGATTTTACTTTCTTGGGCTCCATGATCACTGCAGATGGTGGCAGTAGCCACGAAATTAAAAGACAACTGCTTCTTGGGAGGAAAGCGATGACAAACCTTGACAGCATCTTAAAAAGCAGAGACATCACCTTGCCAACAAAAGTCCGACTAGTCAAAGCTATGGTTTTTCCTGTCGTGATGTATGGAAGTGAGAGCTGGACCATAAAGAAAGCTGACCGCCGAAGAATTGATGCCTTTGAATTGTGGTGCTGGAGGAGACTCTTGAGAGTCCCCTGGACTGCAAGGAGAACAAACCTATTCATTCTAAAGGTAATCAACCCTGAGTGCTCACTGGAAGGACAGATCCTGAAGCTGATGCTCTAGTACTTTGGCCATCTCATGAGAAGAGAAGACTCCTTGGAAAAGACCTTGATATTGGGAAAGTGTGAAGGCAAGAGGAGAAGGGGACGACAGAGGACGAGATGGTTGGACAATGCCACTGAAGCTACCAACATGAATTTGACCCAACTCCAGGAGGCAGTGGAAGATAGGAGGGTCTGGCGTGCTCAGGTCCATGGGGTCACAAAGAGTCGGACACAACTAAACGACTAAACAACGACAAAAGTCAGTAACTGTTGTAAAGCAACATGTCTACTGCAAATCAAATGCATATTCATTGTGAGGCATTAGAAGTATGTTTGTAAGAAGGTAGAATTCTCCTCTTCAGAGGGGAAAGGGAGTGTTTTGAGCTTGTAGAATGACTCAAAAGCTCCCTTGAAGAAAATACTCAGTACAGTATTTGTACTCCTTCCTTAACAGTTAATATGATCAACTTTCTCACCCAATGTGATGTGAGACGCGATGTGGTATAGTGGAAAGAGTGCTGAACTAGGCCTCAGGAGACCAGAGTTCAAATCTCTGCTTATCCATAGTAACTCACAAGGGCAACTTGATGACACTTAACGTAACACACATTCTCTCATAAGAGTACACTGCCCCATTCCTTTTCTGCGAGACTGTTTTGCTCTTTGTAGTACAATACATATACACAAGCAATCTTACCACAGTCAAGAAGACCAGAGGTGAATGAGTCTCAACATTGTTTGCTTTAGACCTGTAGATATTAGACAAGCTCATTTTTATTACCTGCCTTTTTTTCACCAAAGATAGTGGGAAGGGTGATTTGGGTGGAAGAATGAATTCAGAGGGGTTACATTTTGTCCAGTTTTAATAAATCAGTCTTCTTGATACTTTGTATTTGGCGATTTCGCTGTGATGTGAGCTTTGCATAAAGAATATTCTGGAGCTTTTTTTAAAAAAAGGTACAATGATAGGCATGCATGCACATTCCTAACAAGAGCTTGGAAACATTCTGTTTTTGGGTTGTAACTCTCAGTTGTCATGGTGGCTGGTGGTTTCGAGGAATTAACATATCCAAGCTTTGTTTCAGATCTGTATCCCTCTTTGCAGCTTCTACAGCTTTTTTAAATGTTTTTTTTGTTCACCACCCTTTTGCAGTAATAAGACAAGAATAATTTCACAAAATCCTTTTTCTCTTTTTTGTGTCTTTTGTCACAAAAATCATCAGTAGATAGAACTGCTGGAAAGTTTAGTAGTTTATGAATCTGATGATAGAGCCAGAGGTCAGGAGCTCAATTCCTCCGTTTCTCGCTCAATTCCTCCGTTTCTCTTTGACTCTCTCTGTGTGTGTGTGTGTGTGTGTGTGTGTGTGTGTGTGTGTGTGTGTGTGTGTGTGTGTGTGTGTGTGTGTGTGTGTGTGTGTGTGTGTGTGTGTGTGTGTGTGTGTACTCAGTGATCCATAGGATCCCTTTGAGCTCTACAGTTCTAAGATGATGATGAAACCCTACTTGCTTCATTCTTATGAAGTCATGATCTAAAACAATGGCTCGGTAATAATGTATGACTTGTATGAATAAATTTGGAGGTTTTATCACTGTAATGATCACCTATTATAATTTGCATCAGGAAAAAATGATCAAATGTCATAGCTAACTTTTGACAGCTGCAGATATTAATACACCAATTGAAAATTTTTTTGTTGTGTGAAAAGAGTTTGATATAAATTTGAAAGTCTAGATAGTTTCATATTGTTTGGTCCCTTACATTTTTTATTACATTCAATTTAATAACTATCTTTGAACTGATTTTCAATTTAATAACTATCGGTAAGCAGAAAATCACATAAGCTGTAGCAGTTACATAGTTTAAGAAAATATCTACATGTTTATTTTTCTTCATCTACTCTCTTTTGTTTGTTTGTTTGTTTGTTTAGGCATTGTGAAGGAAAACAAGTTATCCCAAGGCAATACGTCACCCTCATCCCCCAGGAACGTAGGCTAGCTCTACTCCCAGGGTGGATCATGATGATCCTAACAAGGGGATACCTTTTCTGAAACTGCCAGGGTGAGACACTTCCTCTGCTTGGGCCTATGCTATCCCTAGTATAACTTCTGAGATTTCAGCAGGTATCATCCACATGTATGTAAGCCTATAGTTGCAGTCATAAGAACCAGAAAGTTGGTGTCCTACAAAACAAAAGCTGAAATATTCAGGATGTTAAATTTTTTAAAATTGATACCAAGCTCTATGTTTTCTGCAGTGAAACATTAACAGATATATACTCACCCTGCAGAATGTACCTGAAGTGTAGGTATCAACAATGCTGGAGATTGTCGATGCCTGCTATGCAAAGTCTGGTTGTGCCAAGACCGTTTTCATTCATATCATTTTGATGCAAGTGTGGGCTGCAGTTTCTTTGCACAGTTGTGGTCTAGATCTTCATTCTGAAAAATTTGGGCTGAATTTCTAAAACTGTCCATTGATATGTTCAGATGGTTTGGCTTTAATCTTTAGCAAGCTCTCTCCAAGGTGCTGGGCTTGATAAAGAGGAAGTGGGGAAGAAAAAGCCCATACCTGTCCTATGATTAACCACTGCTGACATAAGTCCAAAGCAATTCAGCTGCCTCTGTAAGCTGCTAGGGTTGAAAAATTGATACCATTGCAGTGCACACCCATAGCCTGGTGTTACAGACTCAAACTGTACAGACTGCTGTTTTTACTTGAATCCAGAGCTAGAAAAACTAACTTTCTTGAGTGAGAACTCCCAGGATCTGTCAGCCAGTCTGGCTATGTCACACGTAGAGGGACAGTCTAAAAAACTACATTTTCAAAAATTCTGCTTCAATCCTTCAAACTAACAGTCTGGAGACGACAGAGGTGGAAATGTTTGAGGGGGAAAATGTCTGAAAAGGAGACCCATGGGCTGGAAGTTTTAATGGGGTTCGGGAGAAAGTATAGGAAGATTTTATTTTTCAGTAGAAAATGAATATGGGAAGAAAAATAAGAGAACATTGTAGTAAGTTTATACACAAATATGTCTAAAAGGCCTCGGATCATTCATTGCTCATGGAAAGCAATTCAGATTCCAATATAGCAGCAGTAAGAAGAGTTCTTAATACGATTTTGGGGGATACTTGCCAAGAGTTGGGATAAGGTGGAAATGGAGCTGTGAGAGGAAAGTTAGCTTGCCTTTCTTTGCTTCAGACAATCCTTGGCTTAGCTCTCGCCGTGAAGCTCCTTCTTGTTTGGAGCAGCTTCTCCAAGTAAACAGTTCTCCACCTATCCCATAATGGCAGCAGGCACTGTGTGTGCCAAAGCCAGAGAAAGCCAAACAAAGGTCCCCACCCTTAGAATACAGCACATTTTGTCAGAAGATTACTGAGGCTTTTCGCTCCCACAGCCCAGAGGTTCTGCTGCTGGCCAGCTTCACTTTCCCAGACAACAGACACTTGGTTTCTCAGAACGAACATGCCGTTGGTCGGGAAAAGGTAGGGACAGGTATGGTGGCTCTCTATGCCAAGACAACCTCACCTGCTTCCTACCACGTGACTCTCAGGTCCTTAGGGATAAAAGTTTGCCTTCAGGTCTTTTGCTGACCTTTTTGTTGGTCTTTTGGTTTATAACACTACTGGCTTCAAGTTCATGAAAACTGAGAATATAGTATGTGATACTTACGTATACATATAGAGGGTAGTTAAATAGAAATAATGCACACTGTTTTCTTGTGGCCACACGGTCCTCATAAGTCCAGTCCAAAATACCACTTTATTGTAGAGACAGACATGTTAAGCATGTGGGATCTATTTTTTTCTTTTTACCAGAAATCTCAAGGTCCACTGAAAAGAACAAGGTGCAGAATAATGGCTAGTTGAATGCTGATTATGGGAGGAGTCAAATATCTACTATAGTGCCTGAGCCATGGATTGTGGTGACCTGCACATGTGTTTTTATATTTGAGTTACTACGAACCAGAGATTCTAACACCGCTCCAAAGCTGACTAGTAAAGTTGCATAAAGGGTTGAATTCCTTGATCAAAAGCAACTATTTTGAAGGCAGACTGGGAGATGAGTGAACGTCACTTAGGATATTGCAAATTATACTGATGGCACCACACTAGTGCAGAACTGGACAGATTCACAACTTGTGGGATGGCAGAAAATTTGTTTGGTTTCATGTAGATTTTTATTCCTATTTACAATCTATTGGAAGTCAGAAAATCTTGCTGACCTATTTGTAAGAAACGCCAGAAATGTGCTGGTGAATTGCAACCTTCCGTTAAAAATGGGCAAATCTCTCAGTTTCACTTTCTCAAATATTCCCTTTTAAAAACAAAACATAAAATTTCCATGCTTTCTATTTAATTATCAAAACCACAACAAATAACACTCCCTGCTTTTTATGTCAGTCAAATTTAAGAGTGTTTTTAAAGCCATGGATGGGTGAATATCTTAATTTTGCATTCTCTGACAACAGTTGCTGTTCTTATTTTAGCCTCAAATTATGAAGAAATTTAGAGCTTTAGGATATTCTACAACATGGTGCTCCCAAGACCTTGGTGTGTTTGCCTCCATTTTTACAAGCTTGGGAAGAAAATGCGGAGCCGGAACGTATGAGAAAAGCAGACAGGAAGCAATTAGGCCAGCAGGCCTTCCTGCTTTTATCTTAATAGGCCACAACTTCCCTGCTACTCTTCAAGGTGGTGTTCACTCATGCACATATTCAGTACAGTGTGGCACAGTGATAAGATGTTTGACTAGTACTCAAGAGACCTGGGTTCAAATTTCCACTGGGTCTTGAAACTCACTGGGTGGCATTGAACCAATCAGTCCCAGCCTCCCAGCCTCTCCTTATTGTAAGAGAAAAGTGTCAAGGAGGAAATACAAGGAGGATCTCTCTTGAGCAGACTTAGAGGAAAGGTGGGATATTTTTAAAAGGAAATAAATACTGTAAGCTGCTATCCTGTTGCATAAATGCTATATGGAAAAGTTAAGTGTCCCCTCTGCCCTGCCAAGACCCCCATTGTGTGACTGGCTATGTGACCAGTCTCAGAACAGCATTAGACTGCCCAGTTCCTAAAGAGGGCCATATCTTAAATCAAAATATAATAAAATTATTAATTTAGATAAAAAGTAAACATTCAGAGGTCAATGAAGAAATGTTAACATAAATGCAATCCATTTTGGAACAACATTTTACTGTGGAATCCTTTTATTTAGCTGCACATGCTTACCTAGTGAGTGCAATTTTTGTGGCTGTTTTCTGTTAGCCAAGGCATGAATGTTCTAGTCAAGGTCTGTGGCAGATGCCCTTAAAACATCATGTAAATGTTCATCTGAAAGTCTTGACCTATACTTAGATTTCACAATTTTCCTCTTGGAAAAAAAATTGTTCACAGATCTAAGTAAGTAGTCCATCCATCATTAAAGACATGGTGCTCATCTGAAATATTTCATTTCTTTGAAATAGCACTTTCTTTTAAGGATATCTTCTTACAGAATTTTTAGCAGAGCAGCAGTTTCAGAATTTCAGTATTATATAAAAATACAGTGGTACCTCGACTTACAAATGTCTCTACTTACTAATGTTTCAAGTTACGAATGGGTCCATTTGCAAAAATTTGCTTCGACTTGTGAACGGAGCCCCGACTTATGAACGAAAAAAAACTTTCCTGCCCTTTTTTGACCTAAGTTCATATTAGGTCAAAAGAAGGGAAAAAATTCTCCCCCTAGTGGTAAAGTACAGATTAACCAGCTTTGCATTAGTTCCTATGGGAACTAATGCCTCTACTTGCGAACAGTGCCTCGACATAAGAACGAAAAACAGCCGGAATGGATTAAACGGTTTTCAGTGCATTCCTATGGGAAACTTTCCCTCGATTTATGAACTTTTCGACGTACGAACACCGTTTCAATACGGATTAAGTTCGTAAGTCGAGGTACCAATGTAGAAGAAGTATAGTTTTAGGGACCGAATTCTTCCCTTTCCCATCGAATCCACCCCACTCTGGGTGCTGTTTGCTGAGGATTTTCATTTTGACCATGGCAAAGAAGAGAAAAACCCTCTGCATCTACAGATCTCAGGAACACTGGGCCATATGCACAGGTTAGGAGGAATTTTTTAAAAATGAATTATGAATCTGACCTACCAGTTGGCAGATTTGCAATTTCAAGTATATTGAATACTATGAGATTTGTATCTTAGTAAACACACTGCCTTGAGGTTCAAATCTAAACATGCTAATACTGTACTTTAAAAATTGGAGGCCCTCCAAAAAAGAGAGGAAGAATAAATAAAAAGGCAGCCTCCCATCTGGGGCAGAAGATATGCCATTAAATTTGCTTCAAATTATACAGTGGACCCTTGACTTACAGATGGCTCTATTTACAGACTTTTCGAGTTACAGACTTCTCTGGCCGCAAAATTTAGATTCGACTTGCCGCCGGAGAATCAACCTACAGACCAGAAAAACACCAAAATGGAACAAAAATAGAACAAAAACGGCTGGTTATGGGATTAATCGGTTTTCAATGCATTGTAGGTCAATGGAGACTCGACCTACAGACTTTTCAATGCAGCCACCGTTCCAATACGGATTAATTCTGTAAGTAGAGGGTCCACTGTATGCAGGGTGCATTTACACAACACTGTCTGCGAGCCAATCTTCAATCATGAAAAGTAAAATGGCAACCAGAGTGAAGGGAACTTAGGAAGAAGATGTAGGAAGTTTCCCTGCTAAGAGAGCACTCCTTTCCTCTCAACCCAAGGGGCCACTCACCAGCCCTGAAAATCACAGATGTATGTGAATACTCCTAGCTGGAATGGGTGGGGGAGGAAAGGCAAAAGCAAGCAAAGCAAAAAAAAATTGGAGCAACCAGCTCTTGTTGAAGAAGGAAGAATGCTTTGGCCTCAAGCAACAACCTCACCAGTAACCTTGGAAGCCACATGCAAGCACCCTGATGGGTGGAGCCTCTAGAAATGTTTGCTATGGAAAACACTTTGTATCTTTTTTTGCAAAAATACCAGGGCTTTTACTCCCCCTTTTCTGCCTTTTTTTGCAAAAACAGTCCAAGCATCTCCTGTACCCATCCACACAACTGCTTTATCTTTCTTACACACTTGCATAGTCTTCACTGTGGTAATGAATGGAGAGGGGGAAAGAAAAAGCTGAGTGGTACAGGTGCCCGAGCTATTCTGGCTAGCAAAGCACCCAGAATAGTTAAAATGCTAGTATAGAGGTTAAGACCAAGAGGTGGACTGACAGAAGGAACTATGGAGACCAGGAGAAACCATGCTGATATACTGCGTTTTTTGTAAGAAAGGGACAGGAAAAATAGCAATAAATGTACCTCATGTCCTGAGACAGGAAGAACAGTGTGGGTCTGAGGAGAAATGCCTTGAGGGTGATAGCAGTAAACAAGAAGGTTGGAGGGCTGCACAGAAAAAGCTTGGGGGGCACATGCAGCCTGCAAGCTACGAGTTGGGGTCCCCTGCTTTAGAGAAATTGCCTCTAAATTTGGCATCCTCTAGATTCTGACAGCTGGCTGGATAGCTCTGTGGTGCAGGTATCCAGCTGCAGAGCCAGACGTTAGGAATTCGGTTCTCCACTATGCCTCCTGTGAGTATAGTCAGCCTGTGTGGCCTTGGGCGAGCTGCACAGATACCCCTAGAAGAAGGGAATGGTAAACTACTTCTGAGTACTGTCTACCTAGGAAATTCTAAAAAAGGTTGCTATAAATCAGCATTGGCAAAGGATTATTAAGCTGACTCAATAGCTCAGTGGCTTAGGTATCTGCTTGTGGAGCCAGAGGTTGGGAGTTTGATTCCCCACTGTGCATCCCAGATGAGCCAGTCTGTGTTGGCTTTGGGCAAGCTTCATAGTCCCAGGTCACCCCTAGAAGAAGAGAATGGTAAACTATTTCTAAACTACTCGATATCTAGGAAACCCTGGAAAGGGTCACCATAAGTCAGAGTTGGCTTAATGGCACATAATTATTATTATTAGATTCTGGCACCCAGGGCAAAGCCCCAGTTCTGGGTGCCAGAATCTAATAATTTAGCTCTGCTGACACCAAAGGGATACCAGTAATCTCAAATATAAATAACACCATCCTTCCCCCCTTTTCCCACAATTACTAAACAAAATCACTGGGGAAAGATAACCTAATTCAAAGCTAATATATTTGGGGCAGTAGAGCAAATTCAAACTATATCTGGTGTAAGAATGCAGGCATTAGAGATTTAGATGAGGATTTTAACCCGCTACTGAGAGGTGTTCTACCAGGAAAGTAATTTTGCTATTATCTGTTCTAAAGCCTTTGTAGATCTTATGTATATAATTTTTAAATAAAATTGGTCTTTGTCAGTGTAGGCCCTGGAAAATTTACGTCTTGGGACAATACCTCTCAGATTCTTACCATCTGGTCCTTTGAACTAGCTGTGGAGGGAATGGAGTTCTAGTAGCTATCACCCCAAATATATATTTTTTCCATCACTCTATCCCAATGTAAGGTAAAGGTAAAGATTCCCCTTGACATTTAGTCCAGTCGTGCCCGACTCTAGGGCGCAGTGCTTATCCCTGTTTCCAAGCCATAGAGCCAGCATTTGTCTGAAGGCAGTTTTCGTGGTCATGTGACCAGCACGACTGGACACGGAACACTGTTACCTTCCCACCGTGGTGGTACCTATTTATCTACTCGCATTTTTACATGCTTTCGAACTGCTAGGTTGGCAGGAGTCCTATGTACACTGTTTGAAATCCTGATATGTATACTGGGTTTTGTCCCTTGCTTTTCTGACCTGGAAAAGGAGAGACTGACTATGGTGGCTGCCATAAACCAACAGGCAGCTGCAGCCGAGTTAGCACCAGGTTCCCAAAACAACTGACATCATGTTGTCTTTGTTATCTCTCAAAGATGATCTAATCCCACATCCAAGCAACTCCCCACTGTCACCATTTGGCAAAAGTCTTTCTTGGGACTCAGGCCTTGCAAGCTGTTACCAGATTCCCTTTTGTATTGAAAACAACATGGAAGCTGGATTTAGCACTGATTTGTTAAAGCCGTAATTTAATCTGGAGCAAATAAATTAGAGATTTGGAGCTGGGCAACATTTCTCTGGGAAAGCTACTGATGCAAGTACCCCATGGGGGTTCCTAGTATGTGAAACATTATCCTCCCTTTTTTTTTTTTAAGTGCATACTCTTTGGGGGCCTGCAAAAAGCCAGTGTTCAAGAGTGTCACACTGGAAAAGATACAGAAACTTTTCAAGGCAAATGGATGGCATTTTGGGACAAACATGCTGTGAAGGCCAAGTTCATACATCAAATCATTGCCACCTCTAGATTGGTCTCCCACTTGTGCAACTCCAGAATCAAAACAGACATCAATTCACAGCATTCACCAGGTTTGAAAATTATGTTTCCAAATCCAGTAAGAATATATTTCCTGCGGCATCCATTTAGGCAGAGCTTGGCAATGCTATTTTTAAAGACCAGAACTCACAGCATCCTTTGGAGATTGAGGAGCTATAGTTTGACACATGATACACAACACAGAACCACCACGCCCAACCCATCCTTTGAAGCTTTGAAGGTAGTCACTGTTTTACAGTGGTGTCATAGAGCAATGGAAGCCCAAATGGAGATGCTATCTTACGTATGAAAGTTTACCTTTGTTTATGTGTGCAACAAACTGCATTTTACCAGGTCAATCTGTTTGTCTATCCAGTCAGTATTTTTTGCTCTGACTGGCAGCTGACAAAGGAGAAACCAAGAAAATTCCCCCCTCTAGCAGTGTGCTGTGTTTTGTGTTGGCCCTTCCAGCAAATTGCTTTATATGTGTATCGGCTCCTGGAGAGAGACAAAACTTTCTGTCTTTCCTCCAGCAGTTCAGTCACTTCCTTTAATGGAATTCCATGCACCCACTTGTATCAATGTCTTGCCTCTCTGGGAACTAAGGGTGTAAGCAGACAGCTGACACCACTGAAAGGGTTGCTTTAATGGAAGCCCTACAAACGGATCAAAAACCTTGAGATGAATTGAGTTGGGCTGGAGTGCATTTCCCTGTGTATCATGTGATTGCTGGGAAATAGATTGCATTGAACAGCACTACAGTCAGTTCAAAGTGTGATATATTTCCCTGTGTAATCACACCCTACGTGAGGAATAAAACTCAAAGCTGCTACAGCTGTAATCAAATTTAGCTTCTGCTATTATTTAAGGGAACTGACTGGATAGCTCAGTCAGTTAGGTAACTGGCTGAGAATCCAGAGGTTGGGAGCTCAGTTCTCCACTGTGCATCCTGGAGGAGTTCTGCAGACATAGTTATGCAACAGGATTTCAGCCACTATCTTTATCCCTCTCCTTTCAAACCCCAGCTGTTTCGCTGTATCTTATAAAAAGTACAACTATGTGACATCACTCTTCAATATTCGCAGTGGTCTAAATCTCATATAGTGTGCTGGTGTTGAAGCAGCACTACAATAAAATTTTATTTCACCTTCCCTCCCCCTGTAATCTTCTCATGACTCAAAACCTATTCCAGGGACAGTTCTGGAAGTACACAGGATCTGCAGGGACATGTGTATTTCTACAATATAATACCAGCAGATTCCTGTATTTACCAAGATTTATAGTAACCAGAGGCCAGTGTGGTATGAAGCCCAACAACTTGGTACTTCAAAATTTCTGTTTTTATTTGTATAACCAATGAACTGCTGCATTTTAGCTTAATGTAGTTATCAATTTACATGGCACTTAGCAGTGACTCTGACATACTTTTTGTGACATACTTGCACCAAGGTATAAGGTCAATAAAGTCAACATAGATGTCAATGCATGTTTTCTTCCATCAACCTGAGCATTTGGAAAAAAAAATCTTCCATTTACAACCTAGCTGGCTTGGATGATCTTTCCTCCCCACCCCATGCTGGAGTCAGCTTGTTCTGCAGTATAGAACTTGCTATATCAAACCATTTCTTCATGTGGGCTTTAGCAAGAATTACAAGATTACTAATACAGTACGTATAATCCATGAAAATTTATATTAAAATATAATAACTGGGTGTACAGAGGACAGTCTGCTAGAGGGGACAAACCACTTGCATGATTGCCTTTGAGGCTGTATTTCCTGAGCAGGAATCTAGCCCTGGAGTACAGGCTGAGGAATACTGATCTACATGTTAGCCTCAACCTTTTTTCACATTGTGTAATGATCTTGAAGGCAGGGGCTTCTCTAAACTTTTGGACTTGTTCAAACTGCCCTCATTCTACAGTATTTCCATACTGAGGTTGCATCCATATTTTCTTTAATTACCTATTGGCTTGATTGTGAAATAGCGAAAATCTATGCCTGTTGTTCACATGATTTTTGGATGAAAGCATAGTTTCTTATATTTTCTGCATATTGCTCTGTATTTTCCTTATGTGCAAGATTTCATGTCCGCCCATGCTAGTTTCCAAAGCACTGAAACTACAGAATACTTGCTATTTCTTTTTCTGACACAGCTTCAGCCACTGTTGTATTGAAACATTTGTTAATGTCTTCGTGTGAAACTAGATCTGTAAAGCAGTTCATGGGCTTATTTTTTTCCTTAAGTCTCTGTTTTTTGCAGGTAGCACCCTAAGGCACTGAATGTAGAAGTGTTCTGGGAGTTATAAAGTAGTTGTTCCCAGCTCAAAGCACACATTTTGCATACTGAAGGCCCCAGGTTTCACTCCTAGCAAGTCAAGTTAGAAGGATCAAGTACCAGGTGATGACTGAGAAAGACCCTTTGCTCAAACAGCTGGAGTGAGTGAGTCACAAGCTAAAGATGTGCCTTCTTTTATTTAGTTAGAATTCCAGCTCCCAGAATTCTCCAAGACTTTTCCAAGCAGAAGCCTACAAGTTCCACCCCACAGACCTACATCTACAGACACCCACATTTTACTCATCTTGACCAGAGCCCATCTCTGAGGCTGTTAAGAGTTGTTTCCCATTGTCAAAGTACCAAAAAAAAAATATTAAACAGGAAACCACCACAGTGCTTTCTGGCCTTTGTAACCTCACTGCCCTTTAGGCTGCACAGAGGGCACCTCTCAAAGAACTATGACTCCCAGGAAGCACAATAGCAGCTTCTTCTTCTTCTTCTTCTTCTTCTTGTACATTAGCAACAGGAAGCAAGGCCCAACACAGCCATGCACTGTAAGACACAGAGCAAATTGTAGGTGTCTGTAGGTATGCAGCTAAGAGCTGGAATGCCCAGAATTCTGCCTGAGGGATTTTTAGTTAATTCTTGTAGATGGAGTTAAAAAAATAAACAAATGGCACATCCCTAGTTGCAACCCGAGTAGAAATTCCTAGGCTAGATGTCTAAATCTCATTGGCATTAATCCACCTTGTGTGTTTCTAGTTATATATCAGCAGTATGCATTTCACTAGCAATTCTCCACAGGTCACAGTCTTTTCGTCTTAATTGAAGCCACTGAGCCGAACAATCCCATGAGCATCTGTTGGTGATTTGCTGGTGCTGTGCTTAATTACCTGGCTGGCTTTTTAAAAATGACACAGTGTCAGCAAGTCCAAGTTGAAGCCAACTTGTACTGCTTGTGCAAAGAAGGAACGGAGTGCTTGCTTTGTCAAGGTTAAGTTGTTCTTGCAAGAAGAGCCAGAGGTGCAAAGATGTGTGCCATGATAATGGCTTTTAAAAAGATGGCCTTTAAAACTGTGCTTTGCTTAGTATGAATTCCCATATTTACAAAATACATGTTTAAAAAAACTTGATGAAAGGCTTCCTTTTATTTAATTCTCTTAAATATTAACCTGGATGCAGATATTAGTTCCAAACACAGAGTTTACTTATAATATTCCAGTCATAACACAACACAGTAATGTGACTTAAGTATACTGTATGACCAGGACCTGGAATTCTTCCATTTGTAACAGTTCCTAAACTTGAGAAATAATTTTTTGTCTTCTGAGGCATGTTTTCTAAATCTGTAACATAGACAAAGGGTGGAGAACATCTGACCTGCTCCATGTAGCTTTAATGTAGGGTTGCCAGGTGAGCAATGTCCTATTCCCTAAGATCTCAGGGCCAGAATGCAAGACCAGGAGGGGAAGGCCTTTTGATGTCACAGGGACAGGTCCTTATGTAAGATGTGTGTGTCTGCATGTGCATGAGAGAATGAGACAGACCATGTGGATTTCCTGTGCTACTGCTTAAATAAATATTATGAGTGCAGCCAAGGGCATCCATGGGAATTTTTCCGAAGTAGACAAAACTGCATAGTGGCACGTTAGCATAATTCACATGCATAATTCAGTCTGCCACAGCACAGCACGTCTGTCTGTGTGCATAAAAGAATAAGTGAATGTTGAGTGCCAGGTGCATGTATGCTCTTGCTTCCCTACCCTCCTCTGTGGACATCCATGTAGATGTATAAATATTATCATGCTGACCTATAGTCCTCGCACTAGTTGGAAATAGGAAGGAGATGAGAGGCCAGGCATAAAAGGCACCACAGAAAGTAAAATCAAACCTCCTGGGATCTGAGACCTGGGGAGGCCCAGCAGTTCCCCGAGACTTCAACTGGTGACATGAAACCTAGCAGCTCTAAATCATCCCTCACCATTGGGTATACAGTACTAACTAATGATGATGGGATTTGCAGTACAGTATTAGGTCTGGAAAGGCTGATCTTCCCCAGCTCTGACACAGAAAGCATTATCTTGACTACAGCTTTAGCACTGCTGAGCCACATGTATTTTTAACTGGCTTTAATGATCTCTCCCAGGGATAATGAGGAAACTTTTGTAAGAGCAAATTAGAGATGATAGGCCACCTTGTGTTATAAGTAGTAGGATTGTGTGTTCCTAGTTTGCTTTAAGAACAAATGACACTGTTTGGGACTCTCTCTCAGTTGGTTTTCACTGGCCAATCAGGAATAATGGGTTTCTGGCTTGCAGCGATTAGAGACATTTAATTATCTCTTATTTACCATATATCCTTCACATTGGGGACAAATACAAGTCCAGCCCTTGGGCAGAAACTAGTGGAGAAGATCATCAAGGAAATGAAATGTTCTGGCACATGGAAGTGAACAAAGATAGTAACATACTGTACAGAACAGATCTGCTAACAAAAGCCTTGCACAAAAGGTACTTTTCTTTGGCTAGAATGACTTTAGCAAGTTCTGGACTCTAGAAATCTCTAGTATCTAGAGATTCTTTCACTAAACGAGGGTTATGAAAGATATCCCACATACTATACTGAAGGCCAGGTTAAGGCATGGCCAACATTTGTAAAAAAAATTGTTTTGTGTTTTTGGACTAGAATTCCCAGTCCCCCTGCATCTTGCATAGTCAGCTTGCTGAAACAAATTGAAACATAAAAGAAATGGAAATTGTGAAAGCTTTTGTAAAGCTCCCTGTAATGCTCGGCCATATTTAAATGTACTGTTTATATGGTTTGGTAAGGATGAGATATTCCCTGGAAAAGACCCTGATGTTGGGAAAGTGTGAAGGCAAGAGGAGAAGGGGATGACAGAGCATGAGATGGTTGGACAGTGTCATCGAAGCCACGAACATGAATTTGACCCAACTCCGGGAGGCAGTGGAAGACAGGAGGGCCTGGCGTGCTCTAGTAGTCCATGGAGCCATGAAGAGTCGGACACAACTTAATGACTAAACAACAACAAGAAGAAGAAGTATGAGATGGGAGGGAGTGAAAAGCACAAAATGTTTCTGATTGGCTGGGAGAGAAACTAGATAAGGGAGGAATGTCTTTGTGTCAGAGTAGAGATGAGTCTGATGTAGAAGGAGAGGGTGGGTTTGTATGTGATTTGAGAGAGAAGTCTGAGAAAGAGACTGCAGTATAATAGTGTTAGGATTATGCTGAAAGAATTTAAAGCCTAGGAATGAATAGTGCTTTTGCTAACACTATTATTTTGATAAAATAACTGTGTTAGCAAAATAATGTTTTCTATTCAAGCAAAGGGGTGCTGTGTTCAATACCTGAAGGCTATGTGAAGTGTGTTATAAGGGTCTGAGTGAAAGGTTAGATACACACACACATGTAGGGGCAGCTAAAGGTTAGTGGCAGCAGAAGAGAAAGAAAAAAAATGAGAACCATTAAAGAAAACACATATTTTCCTGCGGTGATTTAATCTTTCCTTCCGTAGTCAAGTGACAAGATAAAAGGCAATTTGACATCAGTAAAGGGAGAAGGGGCATGACACTCCCCAACCGCAATTTCTTTCAATGTGCATGGCTAAGTTGTTTCCCAAATCTAGTCCCATATAATTATAATTGAGCTATTTCATATGCTTTTCTAAGTACCACACAGACCATAAAGGATAAGACCTATCTACAGGTACATTTTCAAATATTCAAGACAGAGAAGAAAAAGGGAGTGGGAATGGAAAAGCGAAGCAAACATTTGAGCAACTTTTATCTTCACTCATCAGAAGCGAGTTATTACCTTGAGTTGAAGGTGTTGTGAAACCAAAGGAAAATGTGCATAAAAAGAAGTGCTCGCATGCCTGTAATAAATAGTCTCTGTCTTGTACTTTTGAGTGTTTTGGTGCTAAAAACAGTCCTTTAACCACAAAAGGGATTTCTCTCTCCCCACCTCCTGCCCTTTTAAAGCTTCAGGGAACAGTCAGGCTTTCTGTTTGGTATAGCAACAGTTCCAAAAGTTGCCATGGAAATAGCCCAGGCTCATCGCCTTCTCTGTTGGGTTCAGGCTCCTCCATACCAAAGACAGATGGGCAAGATGTTTCAAAGAGTGGATTAGAAGAGAGATAAGTTGGAAAGTTCCTTCAGATCCTGATTTCAGAGTTGAAAAGGTCTTAGGAGAGGTAGCCAAGTTTATCCATTTCAGCAACAACAAGAACACAGGAACGTTTCTACATGAGCTTTTGTGGATTACACTCCATTTCTTCAGACACATGGTACACAACATCTAGGCCACAAGTTTATGTGCATAATTTACATGGTGTGGTGATGGGGATGAAAGGGTTTAAATGAGTTACATATACAGTAGATGAAGAATCTTTTGAATGCCACATGTGTCCAGGGTTCCATGCAGAACTGACATGCAGGCCTAAACTTTGAGGGAGATTGTTTCACCAATCTGAAACTGAAGGGACTGGGTTCAAGTTCCATGGATATAAAGTAGAATTCTGACTCTTTTTACTCAGTTCTGCATTTCATATTGCTGTGACATTTGTCTGTCTGACCGCAAAAAGAGTATGAAAACCATATGAAAGATAAGGGCTGATGGATTTTGGGAGGAGTTATCTAAAAAAAGCACATTTCCAAGCTGTGAGGTTGGGGTGGTAATATCTTTTTTCAGGTATTTCTGCCATTTCACCAATGGTATTCTAACCATTTTTTATTCCTAAATCAAACAAAACCCACTGTTGTTAAGTACATATGACTAGAAATACAGGCAGACCTCTACACAATGTGCATCCACTGTGTCCCTTTAAATATATATAAACGTTGATCTTTTCTACATATTTAACATATCCAAATCATTCCTTTGCACAAAAATAACTACAAACTAATAATGTTAATTTGTTTCAACAAGTGGAAAACTGAACAACTAACTCCTGTAACTTTTGAAAGCTCTGTTACAGTAGGGCCATACAAGATCTCTTTACCAATGCCTCCTTTAATCACAAATCCTGATAAAAAGTAACATCTCTTTGGAAAGTTCTGCTAGTTCTTGTGTTTGTTCCAGAGAAGAAGACATTGCAGCACACAGACTCACTTGCTTTGGCAGCTCTCTGCATGTACTTGTAGATGCCTGAGATGGTTATATTTATGCATTTACAGTGACTTCTTAGTTTATATCTGGTTTGATATTGTTATTCCTATGTATCAATGTGAATACCAGGATGCTATGGGGCAACCAGTTAATGTTATGTTGAGCAAATGGGACACTGTTAGAAAGTAGCCTCTAGCTTGCATGAGAAAAAGAGTTCGAACAAATGTGGCATGTCTGGTTTTATATTCTTTGTGTGGTTTTCAGAGTGAAGTAGGTAAAATTTAGGGATATGAGGGGAAGATTATCACACTGCCGCCACCACCCCCATAGGCAACAGCTTTTGAGTTCTTTAGTCACCTGATTTGTGAACTTTGAAGATGCTTCCTTGGCTTCTCTTCTCTCCCTAGAAAAATCCTACATACCTTAATTTTTTGGGTTTGGCATATCTTCACAGCTAATTGAGGTGAAATAATTCAAATTAAGATATACATGTTTCCACCCAGCAGAGCTTTTTATCACACATTTGTGATGAAAATGTACGAACTTCAATTGCATACCTGTATTCTGCTGTCACATACATTCCTGCTGCTCGAAGGGTACTTCTCAAGTGTTTTCTTTTAAAACAGCAATAGGATATTTTAATACCTTACCAAAGTTCATTGAGAAAGTAATCAAGCTAATGAGATATGGTACTGTCCACCCACTGCTGGCCCCTTTAATCTCGGATGGCAAAGCAGCATGCTATATTTCAAGAGTCTGCAGACTCTGTAGATTTGCAGGATCTTGTTCACCTTCCTCTGGAACCATAAGCTGTGGTCTCTGGAGCCAAGTGCAAAGGAAGTTCAGAAACCTGGACAAAATTGAAGAACAAGGTGTCTCTGAGCACATACTTAACCCAGGAGTTTATTTTCAGCACCAGAGCTATATTTCCACAGAGGTCCTCTCAAACCCAATTCCATTTCTCTGTTCCCACAAGCTTTCTTGATTTTAGCAGTTTAATTTCAGCTGGGGCAAAGGCTTGGTACTTTTTATTACTTGTTAAACCACTGGAAACATGGCCTAAATATATATCCATATTTACCTTTGGCTAATAAGTGCTATATGGACAGAAACTGGTGATTGCCTACATCTAGGGTTATCATGTTAGCAGCATCTCATTCCCTGCAATTTCAGGACCAAAACATTAGATCAGGAGTCACAGCCTTGTGATTTTACAGAAGTGGCAAAAGGAAGGTTTTGGGAGAGAGGAGGGTGGTTCTCCCCCATACCTTTCTGTGCCATTGCTGTCAGGGCTTATGCATCAAGAAGGCTCATGAGTCATGACACTGGCATCCCACTCCCTGTCTTGTCCAAATGGCATGACCGATCCAATGGTGATGTGCTAAAAAGCAAGAGCAAGAGAGGGGGAATGAGCAGAACGACATTGGGTGAATACAGTGGTGTCTGTGGTATCAATTGGGGCAATACACACATAAAGAGGTATCTTTACCTTGAACTGATGAGCCCTGATGTCAGCTGGGAGTAGATGGATGGCAGCATTTAAAAGTCACTTCTCTCTTTCTCCCTCCACAAAAGAGTCCATTGGTGCCACAAGAGTCTATGGGCTGCAGCCCACTTCTACAAAAATCAAACTATATCTTTCTTCACTGCTGTTTGCTCTGAGAATTGCCTGCCTGAAGAGGTGGAGAAACAGCAGTTCTCTGAGACGTCAGATGACACCCCCACCCCAAGACCTGGCAACCCTATTTATGTCATGGATTGATGAGGTGCCTCAGATGTCATTGGGTTATAATTCCCAGCATTCTGTCTCTATGCTCTGCGAGCTACGGCTGATGGGATTTGCAGTCCAATAATATCTGGAGGGGTGCATTTTACCCATCCCTAGTGCTTATGCAAAACAGTTTTGTTTTTAAATGCAAACCTAAGCTTTGGAAGGTTTTAACTGCCATCTGAATGTAGATAAGAGAATGTGAAAAACAAAAACAAACAAACCCAATAGCTTTAGGATATCTGTTTGAAGAAAATTCTGTTATGGGTTCTGGTAACAGTGTTTTGACCTTCAGTTTCTTCCTACCATTATGCCTAAACAAAAACAGTGAGGAGTACTGGCACTTATATACCAGGTGAGGAGCCATCATTAATTTGCAAGATTGTCAGCTGTGCATTTCCACCCTACTGATATTTTAAAACTTCAGTTTAGCCACAGCTCTAGTCACTGGGCAATTTAATGTGTGTTAATATTCACGAAGCAGGAATAGCTACTGATGTAAAGAGGAGCACACTGCTACCAAATACTTTGTTTGGGAAACCTTGCCAGTAATAAATAATAAACCAAAGTTTCACTGATAACAAGATGATATCAAGAGATACCTTTAACATTCAACATAATTAGATAAATCACAGTGAGTGAACTGTATGGGAGGAAGGCTCCCCATTTTTAAAAAAAATTATGAGATATTTAGCTTATATAAAAATAAGCTGGATGTGCAACAACGGTATGATTGAGAGAGGATAGAATGCAACAAATAAAATCATCTTTATTGCATCCAAAATCAAAGCAGATATGCATGAAGATTCTCAGCTTCAAATTTTCAAAATCCAGCCTCTAATATAGTTTGAACTCATCTTTGTTTTCCCTTCCATGTGTCATTTGATGGCTTCATCATATTAAAAGATTTGGGACCATCCCTGTTTCTGACCTTCTGCTGTCAGGGAACTAGAGAAAGGTTTGTTCTTGCTCTTCAGAAAGCCATCATCTGTTCCTAACCATGGGCAACTCTCTCCTTCCTGTGTTTCATTGTCCCTTCACCATTACTGACAGGATTCCTTCCCTTGCCCTCTTATTGCCAGATGACCCATAAGAGAAGAGTTGCCTGGGTCCATGAAGAGCTATTTAACCTATTTTCATTTAGGGGTCTCTTTGGCCACAGAGTAGCTCTTTGGTGGTTTCTTTTCTCTTAATAGGCTTAGCTTTCCTCCATTGTGCCTGATCACTGGGCAGAAATGCAGAATTCACTATCAAACTATCCCTTCTGACTGGTTCATGTGTATTTTCTACACCCACCCCTTCTTTCCTTCCTTCTCCTTTCCTTTGATGACAGATCTGGAAACAAACCTGTGCAGAGGGATGGGCAGTGCTGGCCAAGGCCTGACTATTCTGCCCCACAGCCGAGTCAACCTTCAGGATCCTGTACTATACTCTGGCCTGGAGAAGCTACCTGTTGTTGCCCAAGACCCTGACAGCCAGAGCTGGAAGTCCCTCGACAGGCCGAGCCCTCCTGGCACACCTGAGCAAAACCTACCCGCTTTCTGCCTCCAGTACTTTGACATGCTATACCCAAACGAAAGCAACTGGGTCCCAAAGGGTCTGGGAGAAAGTCAACAACCCAACAGCCAAGGAGGCAGGACAGAAGTGCCCAAAGAACCTGAGCAGTGTCCTATCATTGACAGTCAAGGTCTGAGCCTTACACCTGATATGGACTACCAGGCCAGCCTTCACCTGGAGGAGCACTCTCTGGAGCAGGTGCAGACTATGGTAGTGGGGGAAGTACTCAAGGATATTGAAACAGCTTGCAAACTTCTCAATATTTCTGCAGGTGAGTATTCCAACATGTTTTTTTTTCTTTTACTGTTGTGGCACTGTTTGTGGGAGACCTTAGCCCAAAAAAGGGAAGTGTTACATTTATAAGACAACTATGTGACTACTCAGCTGATTTTAGAGATGGGAACAAAGTTCAGCACGGCCATTGGGAATCCAAGAAATTAACTTATCCCTTCTTAGACTAATTTGTGGGCAGTGATGAAAATTTACTGCTAAACAATATTGTTTGTCCGCTGCTGGATAAACTTTTTATGCTGCCACATTCAACCAAGCCATTTGTATGGGTACAGTGCCTCTGGCAGGTACAATTCTATGAATCTATAGATTGTGCGTTACTGATGCACTGTTATGAACAGCAGTGTCCCAGTTCAAACTTTACTGAAGGAAAATCAGTTCAAACTTTACTGAAGTTAGTGATGAAGATGTACTGAACAAGTCCTTGACCACCCTTTTGCTTTTAATCTCCGTTATGTCTGTGATATGAGGCTTCATATTATATCATGCAGAAGAGAGATACATTTTAGGAGTATGACTTGCGTGGTATCTTGTCTTCTATGTTAAAAGCCTATCTGAAATCAGTGAAGGTCTGCCTATTGACTCTAATAGTTTTCAGTCTTGCCACTTGGCCCATGGAACAGGGTACAGAATATGGCAGGTGAAAGCAGCTATTTGGTTGACATTATTATAAAGACTAAGAGTTGTGATCTAAAATTTTCTGTGATCACAAAGCCCATATCCTGAAGATTATACAGTATTTCCTTCATTCAATGGATTTATAGATGTAGGATTAAATAAAATCTGTGGTTCAAACTACACATTATGGATAGGAACTGTAACTGGTATTATATTTGTGTTCCAGGCCTTTGTGCCTGAACAATCACACCTTTAAACAAACCTCAGTATTTATTTTCTATCACCTAATCACAATGTAAAGGAAGCTAATCTGTGAACTCTGGGAAGTATGAGAAAACCCTCATGGACCAATGAGACATGTTTCAGCATATAAGAAATTCTTGCTTTTAATGAATGCATAGAGGATTTGAGACTGAGATGGGGGGACCCCCTGGAATTTTGGGGCACAACTCCCCCCTCCCCCGTTGTGATGCACGAGACACCACTGCTATAGTCTGGCCCTGTAGCTACTTGACAGGGGCTAGATTCAATCAATAGGGTCCATTCCAGTTCTGCAGTTCTAAGATTATTATTATTGTGTTACATTTGGTAAATTAGTAGAATATCTATATATATACACACTGTACCCTGTTTCCCTGAAAATAAGACCTAACCTGAAAATAAGCCCTAGTAGGATTTTTCGGAATGCTCATAATATAAGCTCAACCCCAAAAATGAACCCCACTTAAGTGAAACCTCGCTTTCAACCATTGTGCTGCACCCAGAAGATGACATTACTGTATTTGAATAAATGTAGATCGTTGTACATAAAAAAATTAAAACCTCCCCTGAAAATAAGCCCTAATGTGGTTTTTGGAGCAAAAATTAATATAAGACCCTGTCTTATTTTCGGGGAAACAGATATTTTCTGATGTTGAGCTTCAGACCATTTTTTGCTCCCTCCTCTTTTACCCTCATTATGAGGTTCTTTAATTTCGCCTCACTTTCTGCCATCAGAGTGGTATCATCTGCATATTTGAGGTTGTTGATATTTCTTCTAACAATCTTAATTCCGGCTTGGGATTCATCCAATACTGCCTTTGCATGATGTATTCTGCCTATAAGTTAAATAAGCAGGGAGACAATGTACAGCCTTGTCATACTCCTTTCCCAATTTTGAACCAATCAGTTGTTTCATATCCAGTTCTAACTGTTGCTTCCTGTCCCACATATAGATTTCTCAGGAGATAGATAAGGTGGGCACCCACTCCCATTTCTTTAAGAACTTGCCATAGTTTGTTGTGGTCCACACAGTCAAAGTCTTTTGCGTAGTCAATAAATTAAAAGTAGATGTTTTTCTGGAACTCTCTGGCTTTCTCCATAATCCAGCGCATGTTAGCAATTTGGTCTCTAGTTTCTCTGCCCCTTCAAAATCCAGCTTGTACTTCTGGAAGTTCTTGGTCCAAATACTGCTGAAGCCTACCTTGTAGGATTTTGAGCATAATCTTGCTAGCGTGTGAAATGATTGCAATTGTACGGTAGTTGGAGCATTCTTTGGCACTGCCTTTCTTTGGGAATGGGATGTAGACTGATCTTTCCAATCCTCTGGCCATTGCTGAGTTTTCCATAGTTGCTGGCATATTGAGTGAAGCACCTTAACAGCGTCGTCTTTTAAGATTTTAAATAGTTTAACTGGAATGCCATCACCTCCACTGACGTTGTTAGCCATGCTTTATAAGGCCCACTTGACTTCGCTCTCCAGGATGTCTGGCTCGAGGTCAGCAACCACAGTATCTGGGTTGTCCAGGACATCCAGATCTTTCTGGTTTAATTCCTCTGTGTATTCTTGCCACCTCTTCTTGATGTCTTCTGCTTCTGTTAGGTCCCTCCCATTTTTGTCGTTTATCATGTTCATCTTTACACAAAATGTTCCTTTAATATCTCCAATTTTCTTGAACAGATCTCTGGTTTTTCCCTTTCTATTCTTTTCCTGTATTTCTTTTCACAGTTCATTTAAGAAGGCCCTCTTGTCTCTCCTTGCTATTCTTTGAAAGTCTGTATTGAATTTTCTGTAACTTTCCCTATCTCCTTTGCATTTTGGTTCCCTTCTCTTCTCTGCTATTTGTAAGGCCTCGTTGGACAGCCACTTTGCTTTCTTGCATTTCCTTTTCTTTGGGATGGTTTTTGTTGCTGCCTCCCTTACAGTGTTATGAGCCTCCATCTATAGTTCTTCAGGTACTCTGTTCACAAAATCTAGTTCCTTAAATCTGTTCTTCACTTCCACTGTGTATGCATAAGGGATTTGGCTTAGGTTATACCTGACTAGCCCCATGGTTTTTTCCTACTTTCTTCAATTTAAGCTTGAATTTATGTAAAGCTGATGATCAGAGCCACAATCAGCTCCAGGTCTTGTTTTTGCTGACTGTATAGAGCTTCTCCATCTTTGGCTGCAGAGAATATAATCAATCTGATTTCGGTTTTGCCCATCTGGTGATGTCCATGTGTAGAGTCACCTCTTGGGTTACTGGAATGGAGTGTTAGTGATGACCAGCTTGTTCTCTTGACAAAACTCTATTAGCCTTTGCCCTGCTTCATTTTGAACTCCAAGGCCAAACTTACCTGTTGTTCCTTTTATCTCAACTCCATATTTTAGCATTCCAGTCCCCTATAATGACAAGAACATCTTTCTTTGGTGTCAGTTCTAGAAGGTGTTGTAAGTCTTCACAGAATTGGTCAATTTCATCCTCTTCATCATTGGTGGTTGGTGCATAAACTTGGATTATTATGATATTAAAAGGTCTGCCTTGGATTTATATTGAAATCATTCTATCATTTTTTTGAGATTGTATCCCATTACAGCTTTTCCCACTCTTTTGTTGACTATGAGGGCTACTCCATTTCTTCTACGGGATTCTTGCCCACATTGTAGATATGATGATCGTTTGAACTGAATTCGTCAATTTCCCTCCATTTTAGTTCATTGAAACCCAGGATGTCAATGTTTATTCTTGCTATCTCCTGTTTCACCACATCCAGCTTACCAAGGTTCATATATCTTACATTCCAGGTTCCTATGCATTATTTTTCTTTGCAGCATCAGACTTTCCTTTCACTTCCAGTTGAGTCCGCAGCTGAGCATCCTTTTGGCTTTGGCCGAACCACTTCATTAGTTCTGGAGCTACTTGTACTTGTCCTCCGCTCTTCCTCAGTATCATGTTGGATGCCTTCCAACCTGAGGGGCTCATCTTCCAGCATCATATATTTTAGCCTTTTGTTTCTGTTCATGGGATTTTCTTGGCAAAGATACTGGAGTGGTTTGCCAATTCCTGCTCCAGGTGGATCGTGTTTAGTCAGAACACTCAACTATGACCTGTCCGTCTTGGGTGTCCTTGCACAGCATAGCCCATAGTTTCTATGAATTACTCAAGTCCTTTCGCCATGACAAGGCAGCAATCTGTGAAGGGGGTATATACATATATGACATACTATTTTTCTAAATGGTCTGGGCAATAGGTGTGGCAGGCAGAAGGCATAATTCACACAAGCTTTGTTGAAATGAATAAAAGCTATGTAGGAATAGAGACTCATCCATTTTAGGATACTTATGAAGTTATTTGACTGTTTCTTATGAGATGAAATACATCATGTAATATGTTGCACATTTCTCAGCAGACATGAAGGATTAAAATATGCCCCCTTTTAGCCCTCATGCTTGTAGGGGTTGGAAGAAATTTTTTTTTTTAGAAAGGATAAGAGCTTAGTTCCACACTACTTAACAATTACACTTGGTAGCAATGACTGGGAATCAAATCACACATGAAAGGAAATGGCTATGTTTGCTATTACAGTGTGTTCCTCCAGGTCTACGGCTCATTCAAATCACAGGTGAGACTTGCAAATGAAGCCCATGTTTATCTCATAATGACCAATCACAAAACAAAAGCAAACTTATCTGAAAAAGGCTGAGTGAGGCAAACTCATGTTACTACTATTCAGCTTCTGATACTGTGCTTCTCATATCATCTGCTTGCGACCTCAGTGGCTACAGAGAGGACAGTATTAGCAGTATAAACCTGTGTGTACATGGGACCAAAAGACAGCTGGGCTGCTCCTACCATTCATGAAGTGCCTGCTCCCTGGTATATTGCAGAAAAAGTACTACACATACAGCTAATGCAGACAATGTATTAATTGCAAAACTCAAATGGATAGCTCAATGAGTTGGAGGGTCAGGAATTCAATTTCTATTGTACCTCATGAGGGAAGAGCCAGTCTGTGTGGTCTTGGGTAAGCCTCACAGTCCTAGAGTGCCACTAGAAGAAGGGACTAATAGACCTCTTTTGAGTATTTTAAGAAACCCTGGCAAAAATTGCCATAGGTCAGAACTGATTTGACAGTAAATCATCACAGAATCATAGAATCATAGAAAAGTGAAGTTGGAAGGGACCTACAAGGCCATAAAGTCCAACCCCCTGCTCAATGCAGGAATAGAATCAAAGAATATCTGCTAGGTGATTATCTAAGTTTTTCTTGAATGCCTCCAGTGTTAGAGCACTTACCAACTCCTGATGTAACTGGTTCCACTGTCGTACTGCTTTAAGAGGAAGTTTTTTCTGATATTCAACCGAAATCTGGCTTCCTTTAACTTGAGCCCATTCTTGTGTGTCCTGCACTCTGGGATGATCGAGAACAGATCTTGCCCCTCCTCTGTATAACATCATCATCACCATCATAATTCATGTCAAAACACAGAGGAGTATGGACAAACTGTATATGGGCAAAGTGAATATAACAGTATATGGGTAGAGTCAAGATGAAAAAAAAATACAAATTAATGAGTGGACATAATACCTTCTGAAATATGGATTCTGAGAAGGGTTAGAATCAAAGATACAGCCAGAACCCTGTCAATCTGCCTAGGTATTGTTGTAGCTACCCTGCTCATTTGATTGTATTTATTCATTCTGATTTCACTTATATATTGACATGTTGACCACGCCCACATTCTGTTTGTGGTTACTCTTTAGTGTTTTGTGATTAACACATCAGCCATAGTTCATGATTGTGTGCTTTGTAGCACTTTTCTTTTTCTTTTTGGTAGTGTCTATACAATTTTTTGGTCTTCTGTTTATGCATTCCATGTTATAACCATATGTATTGCCACCCATTTCTAAATTTATAGCTGGATTAGGTAGCATGAACCAAATATTCTTCAACAGTATTGGAAACCAGAAGGAGCAGAAATGTGAGGGATAACTCTTCTCTGGGCCAAGCTGCTTTTTCTTCCTACCTTGGGCATGTTGGTTTTTTCATCACTATTTATTTATTTATTTATTTATTTATTTATTTATTTATTTATTTATTTATTTATTTATTTATTTATTGGACTTATATACCGCCCCATAGCGCTACAAGCATTCTCCGGGCAGTTTACAATTTTTAATTATACAGGCTACACATTGCCCCCCCCCCAGCAAGCTGGGTACTCATTTTACTGACCTCGGAAGGATGGAAGGCTGAGTCAACCTTGAGCCGGCTACCTGGGATTTGAACCCCAGGTCGTGAGCACAGTTTTTAGCTGCAGTACAGCATTTTAACCACTGCGCCACGAGGCTCCTATAATGATAGCCATTGGTTTTCCATGACAATGTGCTTTCTATACACTGTTGATTGGGAGCAGACTTTGCTTTTGGTGCCTACACAAGCAAATATCTTTACCTTCTGATGAGAGTATGGCTGGAGCTACTGGGAGTTCAAGCCAAAAGATGTGGATGGGTTCATCCTGGAGAAGGCTGCCTTAAACTACAGGTCGGAAAAGCTATGCATTTGCAGATGTTAGACTACGGCTTCCATGAGCTGTCACCATTGGCAATTCTGATGGCTCTGATGGGGGGAGTGTTTGAGTCCAACATCTGTAGAGTCCAGGTTTCTCATCCTTGCCTTGAACTATGTCTTAGACTTATGAAACACTGCTTCCTCCCTTTTACTGTGTTCATTAGTGTCCTGGTAGAAAATGTCTTCATTCACATTTCTGTGTGAACTTGAATCTACCTGACGAACTTGGAATTTGGAGATTTTTTTTGCAGAGGTATAATGTACACCCTATGGATAATGCAGCTAATTTCAAAATCTAAACTGTGTGTGTCTAAGAGTGATCATGGCTGAGATTCTCAGAAATTGTCCTCTTCTTCTATGTTAGGACTATAGAGAAATATATGAAATGGTAACAAAATGTATACAGCTGCTCTCTCAATAGTTCCCTGCCTAGAATTTTTATATAGCAAGAAAGTTGATAGCTCAGGGCACCGCATGGCATAAGCGACTATGACTGGAGCACAGATCAAAAGTTATATTGGTCAATGAAAACAAAATTGTCATATAGACCAAAAAATTAGGTTCTCCTCTCCTAATGCTGGTCAGCTGCAATGTTTCTTATGCAATTTGCTTTGAAGATGAGTTATAACAGATAATGTTCACTATATCTGAAATATGTTTCCCTTGTTCTTTCACAGACCCAACAGACTGGAGTCCAGGAAATGTCCAGAAGTGGATCTTATGGACAGAACACCAGTACCGGTTGCCCCAGATTGGGAAATCATTTCATGATCTTTCTGGAAAGGACCTATGTGCCATGTCTGAGGAACAGTTTCATCAGCTTTCACCAGCATGTGGTGATGTCTTGCATGCACATCTAGACATTTGGAAGTCAGGTATCTAGTGGGAAAGCTTGGAAACAGATGGCACAGCTGAAAGACTTGATTCTGAATAAATTATTGTATAGAGGGGGTGGCAGTAGAGGTTTGTTCCTGCAAAATGTAACACCTCCTGCTCTGATTCTACTGGGGCATGTCCAGAAAATATTCCAGGAATAAAGGCCATCTTTACAGGGAAAGAGGAATCACTTACTGTTAAATCTGCTTATATCATTGATTTGCTTTGGAGGTATCCAACTTTTTTTTTTGGCCTTCAGGGCCCTGTGTGATGAAGCTGATTCCAGATTCGAAGTTTGTGAACATATCTTCATACAGATTGTTCCCTCCTGTATATGTCCACATGTATTCGTATGCATACTCATATATACAGATGTGGACATACAGGAAAGATTAGTCTGTATGAGGATTTGTTGAGACTCTTCTAGTCTCTGCCAGTCATTCTGCAGTAGCAGCAGAAAAAGACTCATCTTTTTGAAATCATTAGGAAATTGCTGAGGGGAATTTGGTACCAGGGCTCGGGGAATCCCTGAAGATTGCAGCTAAGACTTAAAGGGGCCACAGGTTTTCTGGCATAGTTTGTGACACTAGGCTAGCTAGCATTCAGCCTGGTGGCACAGCACATTTTAAAGCTGAGTCAGTTGTGTGTTTCCGGCGTTAAAAGTGGTTGATGGATGGCCCTATTAGCACAGCAAATTTGGTTTTTGCTTCCTTCCAGTTCTATGAATGAGTGCTTTTCTTGATATATAGAAAAGACCTGAAGATTGAGGAAGTGGACTTGATACAGGCCATTAAACTAGAGCATCCCTTGAACTTTGTGCTTGCTTTGCAGCTGCTTGGATGAAAGAGAAGACTGCCCCTGGAGAGATGCATTATTGTGGTGAGCTCACTCTTGCTATCAATAACCAAAGTGAGATGGTGTGTGAGGAGTGGGGGCAGAAACAGTGGAGATCCTTGGAAAGCTACTGTAATGGAAGATAAAAGGGTCCAATAAACAACTGGGAGTTTTTGAAGGCAATACCAATGAATCATACTCTTACAACAGCCACTGCTACCATTACTCCTCCCTCCCCACACTACTACTTCTACTACTACTAGGAGGAGGAAGAAGCAGTGGCATATTTACTTCTATTTATTGTATTGTATGTTTCCTTCTGGACAGAAAGAAGAAAAAGTATATATTCACTTATGCAGAAAGATAACAATATGACAACTATTAGGCTACACATTTCACAGGATACATGAACTTTACAAACTTCAAGAAGGCACAGGTTGTTCATGAGATAATGATTAAACCAGAATTCAAAGGTTTTGGGACAAAAATGAATTGAATAAACAAAACAAAAATGACACTAAATTTGTATTTCCTGTAATATCCACAATGTTCTGTCCTTCTGTGTTCTGTTACAGGGAGTGAAGAAAACTGGACAGACAGTGAAGTGGACTCGTCCTGCTCAGGCCAGCCTATTCACCTCTGGCAATTTCTGAAAGAGCTTCTACTGAAGCCTCATAACTATGGACGCTTCATTCGTTGGCTTAATAAAGAGAAAGGTGAGTTGCTTCGTGGAAACGCAAATCTGGTTTGGAGAACAGCCTTTCTTATGTGCAATAAGAAACTTCATTGCTCCCATGTTAGGTCGTTTATGGTTTTACTCAGATATTTTTTGATGACAATTATCAGAATTTCATCAGCTTCATCACTAGCCATACTGGCTGGAGGATTACAGAAGCTGTAGCTCAGAAAGTAATTTTTGAAAGCTTTGACCTACTTTTCAGGTTAATGTTGCTCGTGATTCATGTATGTTTTGCTTCTATCAGGCCTCAAAAGGCTCTTAGCACCCTTGCACCATTTGTTTGGTTCTCATGGGGCCTTATAATTTTTTTCTATATTTTTTAAAAACAAGGTGCATTTTCAGTGAGTAGCTCCTTGACGTCAAGTTATAGTTCCAGGACTTGAATGTATTTGTGGGTTTGGGGAGATTGCACATAAAACAAATAAAATAATTGGCTTTCTTGTTTCTTGTGTTTACTTTCCAGGTATATTTAAGATTGAAGATTCTGCCCAGGTGGCTCGTCTGTGGGGAATCCGGAAGAACAGGCCTGCCATGAACTATGACAAGTTAAGCCGTTCCATCCGGCAATATTATAAGAAAGGAATAATCAGGAAACCAGATATCTCTCAGCGGCTTGTCTACCAGTTTGTTCACCCTGTTTGAAGAGTAGAGCAGATGTAGCAAATCCTGAAACACTAACTACTTTGTGGGCTAGAGGATATCAGGAAGCATAGCATCCCTTACACATTTTACTGTGTTAACTTAAAAATAGACGAAGCCAAAGGATGGACAACAGAATGGGCACCCAATGGATTTACTTGCTGAACTTCAAAGATTCCTCTGTGCTTTGGCTATGGAGAACAGGAATACATACACACTTACTTGTGGTTTTTTGTTTTGTTTTGTTTGTTTGTCAAATAGCAAAAAGAAAGTTACTGCTATAAAAAAAGCATACACATATATATAATTTTGGGGGGGCATGCTTTTGTGTGTAGTATATTTTCATATGTACACAAATGTATCTGTCTGTCTCCAGCTGCATTCTATGGGTAGCCAAAGAAGGTGGAAATTGGAGCAGGACAGGGGAGAGGGAAATGGTGATGGGTACAAGAAACATAAGAAGTCTAACCAGTAGAGATTTATTGTTTTCCATTTAATTTTTTGCCGGACAAGTAAACTGACCTTTTTTTTAAAAAAAGCTTTACTAGATGTAAACTATAGGAAGGCTCATGGGAAGCAAAAAAGTCTCAAATGAATCACACATTGCAATACATGTGCATGGGACTTCAAGGACTTGGTAGCGAAATCCGCAGCATGTTGTGTTTTTCCACATGACAGTCTTCTAATCTGTCTGAATGGTCCAGCCCCCTTTGCTTTCCACTAAACAAGCAGAAAAATTCACCCAAAAATGCACTAAAAAGCTTTGGCAAACTTGTCATGTTGGGGAAAAGGGCTTTGTTAATTCTCCCAAATGACTTTTTTAATGTTGTTACATATTTGTTGTTTGGGATTTTAGACTGAATATAAAGTAGGAGTGATTTTTTTTCGTTTCTGTGTAGTGGTTTCCAGGGAGTATCTGTCTTACTCTTTTGCAGCAAAAGAGGACAACTGGAAGGCTTTGAGCCCTTGAAGATTAACCTGGCATAATCTTTTGGGAACCCTAGCCCATTTCTTCAAGTGGATCTGAAGAAGTGAGCTATACTTCATGAAACATTTTGTCAAAGAAAACGTGTTAGTCCTTAAGGAATCACAACATTCCCTTTTTGTTTCAGTATAACAATAAAAGTGATCACTTTGGATCTGACTAGCAGTACGATGGGGATCTGTTCTGATTAGCAAAGAGCATGATTCCCTCAAGGGAGCAGCCCAGCAAAGCCATCTAGACCTGGCACTGGTAAATCAACCACTTCTTTATACCTGCAATGAATGAAAGTCCTGACTCTTTTCATGTATTGTTGGTAGAAGAACAGAGTCACCTATTCAGTGTGTGAAGGAGCCTTGCAGGAGAAAAAAAAAGACAATGAAGTCATGTAAAGGAGCTTCTTGCCAGAGCTCACACTGACCCAAGGCTAGAACACAGTGGCACCTGTGTGCCTGCCAAGGCCAACTGGCAGAGCATTTGGGTTTTTTGAGAAAGCAGAGCTGTTATTACCCCGTTTCCCTGAAAATAGGACCTAACCTGAAAACAAGCCCTAGTATGATTTTTCAGGATGCTCGTAATATAAGCCCTACCCCAAAAATAAGCTCCAATTAAGTGAAACTCCACCCTCCACCATTGTGCAGCAACCAGAAGATGATGACATGGCTGGAAAATAAAACATCCCCTGAAAATAAGCCCTAATGTGTTTTTTGGAGCAAAAATTAACATAAGACCCTGTTTCATTTTCGGGGAAACATGGTAGTCTCTGTGAAATGTTATGGTGGCTACCATGGAGAGTGCTGCAGTATACAAATAGTACATGGACTGATGGGCTCAGCTGTAGGAGATGGCAATTATTACCAGAGGAGAACAAATGCTTTCATAGTTGACTGTTTTACAGTACAGTGCAGGTGGTGGTGGTGTAGCTAATGCTACTTTCTAGCCTCCCAGGGAGACTTTACGTGAATCCTGCTCTGTCTCTCTGAACATAATTCATGTAAAATCTCCCTGTGAGGCAAGAAAGTAGCATTAGCTTCAGCATCACTACCACCTGCACTGTCACCCAAAAAGTAACTTCTAAAAAATCTATATATTTTATGAGAATGATAATTAATTTGGTACACGTTAGGAAAACATAGAGGTTCCAAGACGACATTACCGTAATCTCTCGAGACTGAATGATGCCCACACACCCTTATACTATTCAGTGCCTTGTGAAAGTACAAAACCCGCTATGTGCCAATTTCCCAACTAAATGGTTGCAGTTGTCATCTTGTTTTCTGGCAGGACTCCTGTGTGTTTCAGAGCTGCCAGAGAGTTGCAGCATAGGCTGAAATAGAAAAAAAATGAACATGCTCCTTTTCTAATTTTGTAGTAAGATTTTTGCATGCTTTCTGATAAGCCATCCCCAAAAAGTCAGTAGGAATTACTTCCTGGTGAGTCTGTAGGATTACAGCCTCAGTCTCACAAATAGCAGAGTCCTTTCATTAACTTTCTACAGAAATATTATATGGGAATGACAAGACACAACAAATGTAGGTGCTTCCTGTCTTTGCCTTTTGCTTTCGAAACAGCCTTTCAATTTTCGCCAACTTTGCTGTTAAGTTTTGTTAAGGAACAGCGTTCCTAATTCAACTCACCATTGAGCAGATGCAAGTATATGATGGGCCCTGAACATTGCCAAGTGTAGTTCGAGGACAAAGCAGAGCAGGCACCTCATCTTAAAGCTTCAAGAGGAGATCCTCTTCTTTTCCCAAGCTGCTTCCGTATCTGGCCCTCCATTAGAAGTTGCCAGAGGAGCCAGTGAGTATGCATGAGCCATGGGACTTAACAGTGTTTTAGATGTTGTTGGTGGACATAGGACTTTTACCTGCCTGCTCACCCATTCTGCTGTCAAGACAGCAGGACCAGGCAGTAGCCAGAGCAACAGAGAGTACAGTATAAATAAATTTATGAAGTTTTAGCAGACCATAATCTCATTATCTTTTTATGCCACTCTTCTGCAAATTCCAGTATTCTTTACTCGGGCTATTTTTTAATATCTCCATTATTCATCCTTTCAGCTGTTTGCAAATCAATAGCAGTTAGGGTTGTACTTAAGATAATGACAGTTTCCCTTCAATCAATGGTTGGGGACAATTTGAGTTGTAATGGTTTTTTGAGTTGTAATCCAAATAATACCAGAGGGCATCAGGATGTGTGTGTGTGTGTGTGTGTGTGTGTGTGTGTGTGTGTGTGTGCGCACACGTGCGTGCACTGATGTAGATTAACTGTATGTGCAGCTGATTCCCTCATCCCATCTTCCTCTTGTTAACAAATTTCACTTTAACAATAATGGAGTGCAGTTCATCTTATAGGAAGATGGAGTTGATGTTCATGATGAGGAAGAGGATATTTGCAAAAGGAAGAGGACTGTGTTTGAAAAGATTTTTTGAAAATGCTTGTGTCTAAGAGCTCGTGTCACATATAGGTTTCAAGGATTGGGGAACCTATAAAGTTCCAGCTGTTGTTGGTCTATCACACCTGTCATCTCTGCTGACTGGCCATACAGGGTGGGACTGATAGGAGCTGAAGTTCAATTGCATCTGGGCATGTGTGGGGGACAATAATTCCCTACTCCAGGTTAAAGGTGAGGACATCAACAGCCCACTTGAAGCAAAACATTCACATTCAAACTTCCATTAGCTACTTACTGTGACTACAGACATTTTCTTGGCTTATGGCCCAAATGTACATTTGAGGAACAATTTTGTTTTGTTTTAAATATAACCTCCCCTCAAATCTGTCTCTTGGGAGCATTTTATTTGTGTAATAGAGAAATACAAAGCAGATAGTGCTTTTGTTCATTAAAAAAAGATTCATAGATTCAAAGATCAATCATGTAGTTTATAATGGGACATAAGCAACCACACATCTGGCAAATAAAGTAGTAGCTGATAATAAATGCTTACACAAAATTGAATGCTATGTCTACTGTGTGTGCCATTACAAAAAGCACTGCTTTCCTTCTTTTCTGTTGTAATAAATCATTTTTGCAGCAATGAATTCTGTGAAGGTAAGATATGTATACCCATCAGAAGGAGTCACTTTTCATGGACATGTGTCTATTCTTTGTGTTCCCTGTGTTCGCTATTCAGGGATAATATACAATGCCCTTTTCTCTCCAAGGGTTGGGATAGGAATTCATGGGTGATATTTGCATCTTTAATATATTGGCAACAGTGCAAGAAGTGAGGAAAAAAGGTTTTCCGGTGGGAGGTTTCTTCTGCAGGATCAAGGCCTTTTCTCAAGCCTGCCTCCTTCCCCAACATCAACACAGGGAAGCATACACACCTTGCTGTAGTGGAGAACTGATAAAAGAATCCTGTTGGGGATTGTTGCTATCTCAACAGATTCTTGTTGCCAAAATAAGAAGCCAAAGGAAATTTAGAGGTTAGCTAGACCAGTGGTCCCCAACCTTGGGCCTCCAGATGTTCTTGGACTACAACTCCCAAAAGCCTTCACCACCACCTCTGCTGGCCAGGATTTCTGGGAGTTGAAGTCTAAGAACATCTGGAGGCCCAAGTTTGGAGACCACTGAGCTAGACAGCTCATTTGGAGCTGTCTGGTTCAGACTAAATATGGTTGCTTAAGGTCAGGTAGAGGTCTACTATGCCATGTGATGTGATCCTTGCTTCCACGTGGTATATACATCTCAGTAACCCTATTTGGGCCAGTTTCTGTTAAGAAAAGGAAAAAAGAAAGAAAAGAAAAAATCAGCACCACCCTAATTGGTTTTTTTTAAAAAACTGCTTCTGCCCTCTGCCTCTCCACAGAGAGGTAAAGAAAGTCAGTTTTTAATTTCCCATTTCCCCCATATCATTAAGTAGCTAAGCTATCTGTTTAAGCCACTAATGATACTGGGAGACTGAAACCAGCTGGAAAATTAAAGCAGGGTCCTCTGCTTTGGTTCAGTGATCACATGCATTGGAAATGAACCAAAACGGATAAATCCTACATACACCTAAAAAAAGAGTAGTCCATGACAGGGCCCAGGTAAGAATACTGAGTGAACAGACTGGTTCAATCTAGCAATTATGTCATCTGATCACTGTCAAAAGGAGCAAACCTCTTGTTCCAATAGTGCACCAAATGGTGGGTCAAATGCTAGTGTAGTCACCTGCTCAAACTAACATACCTGCAGCTAACATATTTTTGAAAAAACCTTTTTCATTTTCCTTGGACTGTTGTACTAATCCACACAGCCTCTGGTTGGCTGTTTCAACATATCATGTGTGTTTGTGTGCCTAAAATGTACTGATTTTGAAAGGGTACATATGGATAAGGCTTGCCCTAACCCCCCCCCCCAAAAAAAAGACTTTCACACTGAGGAATTGTCAACTGAATACTCTGGGAACACTAATAATTACTCTTGGAGAATTGCATTCATCTACTTTAATTAATGTATGATATCTAAGAATGGCTTTTGCTGATGAGGAACATTACACCATCTTTTGCAGTAATATGTACCTGCAGATGTTATTATGAAGCAATGGCAATCATACAGGCTTCTCTTGGAATTCTTCAGATCTTTCTGCAAAATAATTCTTGATACTTCCTCAAATATATTGATCCTCAGACTGGGTGTGTGTAACACCTGACTTCTTGGGACTGTGTATCCAAATGCAATAGAGGTGTTCGGTATCTTTAAGCTGTGTAATGAAAGGGATTTGGGGTGAGGGGGGTGTAGATGTAATTGTTCATATCATTGTAAACTTTGAGGAATCCAACTATTCTTGCTGAAATTCCATTTTTTGAACATCTAAGGAAGCACTTTTCCCCTCGTGGCTCTTGTTACGTCAAGCTCTGTTTGCACCTTTGCATCAACAGGAACCAAGCTAAACACACTATGCATGAATAAAATAATCCTTTTATTACTGTATTTCTTAAGTATAGTTTTTGCTCTTTATGGAAGAAGAGGCAGACTGGCATGACACAGATAACAATACTCTCCATCTGCTGGTATGTAGCTTTGCTGACAGAAACATTATTCCTTATCTTGATCTGTTTTTTCTAAATTCCACAGGACTCAAAAGGGGTCATACACTTTCTTCTTTTCTTCAAGCCTGTTGTCTACTATGTAGCTTTTGGGCCACCTAATGAATACAATTGTACCTTTGTCACTGCATTTCAAGAGCACGACCAGTATGTGGCCACTATGACTGTACACTTGTTTCCTTACATGAAGATAGCTGTGTGAAGATGGAAAGTTCGCAGAGTACTTGCATGAACTTGTAGAGTACTGTTGAAAGGTTTCAAAGAGCCACTGCTATCACCATGTTGAAACTCAACAAAGACAAGAGTTTTGAACATATCGGCCTCTATGCAACTGCCCCCATGGCTGTCACGGAAAGCCTGGAAATCAATCCAACTACTATTTCAGAAACAGCCACAATCATCACCCTTCAAAATATCAATTACTGGCCTTCCTAATAAGCACAATTCTGCCCTTTTCTTTTCAAGGGTTAAGACAAGGGTACCTGGGTTATGTTTATATATTTAGTACATTCACAACAGTACAAGGAGAACTGGGGAGATGCTATTTCTGCAGGACCATTTTTCAACTCTGATTCCTTCTCCTCCATCATTCATAGAACACCTATCAGTTTCTCTTTTGCATCTTAACTGTCAGTTCTGCATCTTCTACCATGTTGTCTACTAAGAAGTCAAGGGAATTCCAAATCCAGTAGCTCATGTGAAACCAAAACAAGAGTAAATTATTTGTTTGGTCTACAACTCTCAGAATCTCCTAGCAAGGGAATCTGAGCATTGTAGTCAAAAAACAAGTTACTCTTCTGAACTCTGGAAAATGGCTGCCATCTTGCCCAAAGATATAGTTTCTGGGTTAGAACCAGATCCAAATCCATTTAAATCATCTATAGTGTGGCAGCAAGAAAACAGCCATATAACCCAACTGTCAGAGAAGCCAGAGGTTGGTTCTCAGAATGAGATTTGGGCTGGAGGCTAAATTGTATCTTAGCTGGAAGTCTGAGAAGAAAGGAATTTAGACAGAAAGCTCAGCATCAGGCATCACTCTTTCCCTTCTTTACCCCAGTGGCCAGTTCAATTCTGATGATGGCGCTCATCCTGTAAACATGACAGCTACACCTACATCAGGAGATGTTAAGAGCATGAGAATCAAACAAGAATTAAAATCCATATAACATTTACATAGATCAGTCATTTTTGTATACACAGTATGTGTGTGTGTATATACCTTTTAGTTTTAAATTACACAATAAATGTACAAAAAACAAGTGCATCGCTGAGACAACAGCATTCCTCTTTTTTTTCTCAACCTAACAAAATGAAACAAAAATTGAAGGGTGGAAATATCCTGTATGCAGCATGTTTAATTCATTCAGGAACAACACTTGGTCACTGGGTCCTAATATTTGTACGAGAAAGAGGTTGCAGTAGAGGAGGAAGGATGGGGAATTTTTATGAGGAATCCAAGGGACTATTGTGCAAGAGGCTGACTAGTGGCATTCAAGGAAAGATTTGGGATTTATATCATGAAAGCTGGAACAGAAATTATCTGGAAACTACATTAGCCACAAGCCTTTGTGGGTCCCCAGATGAATGAAATATATGCAAAAGGGGGACCCTTGACCAGAGGAATGTTAATAAAAGTGTGTTGTAGCCTGTAACCGGGCACAGAAAAGGAGGCTTCTGGAAACCGGAACCAATGTAGTGAGCTCTTTGAGGTGGGCAAGTGAGAGGAATAGGTTAATGACCCAGTCTTTTCCAACTGGCTGACATAGTCCAACACATTTGAGGAGGCAGTTTATTAAGTTGGGGAAGGCTGGTTTAGTCAATGGGAGGTAGCTGGATGATGGAGCCATCAGATTCCATCACTTCAAAATAGATGGGACAAGCCCAACTGATGTGTAATCTTGATGATATGCAATCACTTATTTATTTATTTATTTGACTAGGTTATATCTCTCCTTTCTCCCAGAATTGGGATCCAAGGTAGCAAAATAAGGGATAATGTGCTTTTCTCAAAAATATAACAAGGGGAACTGTTGCCAAGATTGTATTTACCAAAAACTATTTTAGTGTTTTAAGCTTCACAAATAAGTAAGAACTGTAAGGAACCCACAGCTTTTAGTAAAGGGGGAAGTGTCCCCATATGTTGAGGAAGACTTTGAAGGTTAAAAGCTCATGTAGGAATAAAAGGTGATTATTCCATTTTCTTTTCTCTTAAGGAAGGGCAAGTACTTAAAGTAAAGGCCTGTATGAACAGAGCTGTGAACAATCAAGCATCTCCTGAATAAACAACTTTGAAGGGCTTGTTTTAGATTAAATGGGGGGGCATGCAGATGTTCTCAGAGATTATTCAAACTGTATTTTTTTTCTTATACAGCAAAGGTGATATATTTGTAGCTCTCCATATGTTGGAGGATTCGAGTTCTCATCATCTCCAACCAACATAGCCAATAATCAGAGATTCTGGGCTCTGTAGTCCAAAAAATCTGGAGGCCACAGGTTCTTGACCCTACTTTGCAAACTGTATCTAATTCTATTTCTTCAGTTGGTTTTTCAGCAACTATTTTGCTTCCCTTTGAAATACATGCTGAAATTATTCTTGACAGAATGGTTCCCTATTTATATTTGGTTGCATCCTCCTAATCACTGTGAGCAAAAGATGCTTCTGATCAGGAAGGGGTCCTTCTCTGGGTACACCTCTTCTACTGCCTACAGAAGTGCCATCCATTGATGGAGCCATTATGTTGGATGGAATACTAGTTTTTCCCTCTCCATCCTTCATGTAAGAATGCTGGATTCAGACCAGTATCTGATGAATATTTGGAAAAAAACAACAGCAGTGTTGCTATTAATAATAATATGTCCAATTAATAATATTTTTGCATATGTCAAGTTATTTACTCTGAGTAGAGAAACTTGCACTGTTCCTGAAATTGCTGAACAATCTATTCCATGGCTTTTCAGTGTCTTAGGTTTAAGATCAAATTCACCTCTAAAGAAGTGCTGACTCTATTTGGCAGCAGGGAGACTTTTGAGCCACTCGTAAAATATTGGAATTTTCCATTAATTTCATTAACTGGGTAGCTTCATAGTTTTCAATAGGGAGATGAAATCTGTACATGTCTTTGGGTATAATCAAGTGGTTTTCCTTCCAAAACTCTACTGATATTAGTAAGAACTGTGCTTCATGGGTTTGTAGGGCAGAAACTCTCAGTGAACCCCCACCACTCAGTGGACCCCCAGCAAGAGCTGGGTAGTAAAATGGTTTCACTTATTTCTTTGGCTGCCTTTTAAAGGTGTCCTGTTATGAGGAAGGGCAAGGGCTTTGGGGAAGACTCATTATTAAGCACACTGCGGCACTTGAAAATACTGAATGAATTTCATTTACTAGCACAAAATGATTTCTGAAGCTTAAAGATGTTTGGATCCTTGTCATGAAATTCCAAGGATCTCTTTGGCCAGAAGTGGTGAAGACTAAAAGAAACAGTCATCCTATGCTAATTTTCCAAAAAATATTCTCTTGAGCTAATTGTCATGGATCTAGACAATCAAAGGTGGCAAAATGCCACTTCCGTACAGTCTATGAACATGCCAACTCTTTATAGATACATCTAGCAGGTCAACCAATTTATCCAAAATCCATTTTTAGTCTCCAGTGAAAACACGTGGTAATTTTGGATTTTAAAGTAATCCAAACATATTTCCAATACTGACACAGATCTTTGGGTTTTCATTTAACAATCTGACCTCAACGTCTCTAAAGATACTTGTTCTATGCAAAGGATTTTAAGAGTCAATTCCAAGCTCAAGGAAAAATAATTTAAGTGGCAAAACACAAGCTCTCAACTTCTATTCTTGTATTTAGGTAGCAGGTAAGATACTTACTCAATTGGAAAGAAACTTCAAAATAAATGTCTTTATTCAGGATCCTATTATGAAAATTTCTCTTGTCATTTTGAGCATTCAGCCTGTAGAAGGGACACTGCATCTCACTTTAAGCTCATGTCAATCAGCGGTCTCTGTGCATTACCACTCTTGTTCTATTGCTGGGTAACATCCTTATCTCTGGATTAATGTTCAAAATCCATGTACAAATTCTGTTGTAAATATATGTTTGCAGAACACATGCACAGCAATCTAATTGGTTTCCTTTTTTCCAAACTAGCTGGCATCTGCCACTTCCCAAGTCATCCAATGGATGACTTCCTCCTCATATGCTGCACTGTGACAGCGCTAGCAACTGCATGCTTCTTTGATCATGTATGTATGCTGATGATCCTCTTGCTCCAGCTGACACAGAGATGAATTCTTGGGCCCTATTCATTCTGGTTCTCTTAAGTCTACTTCTTCAGCTCATTGGGTGATATTGGAACCCAACATCTGGGTGGTCTGTGAAGTGTTCTTCTTGGCTAAAGGCTCGGATTCCATTCAAAGATATGCTCCCAGTAGCATCTCAGCCATGCGTAGCAACTTAGTAGGCAGTCTTATATCAAGAAGAAAGCACTAGAGAAATTTCAAATGGTTTGAAGCAATGCTTTTCAGACCAATAAACATTTTTCCTTGTCAACGTTTGGTGATCAGTTGGTCAGAGTGTGTAGCTTTAATAAATTTGCATTTCATCTCTATCCTGCTTGACAGCTGTTTGACTGGGATCAGCAGAGAAATCTGTGCTATGTTTGTGTATGCCACCTGATCAAGTTCAATGTAATGCAACCCTCAAGAGAAGCTGGGAGAAAGAAGCCAGTAGGTTACATTTTGTTAACGTGCATAAGGTGTCCACCCGAGCTCAATACCTCAGTATATCTCATACCAGTAAAAAAGGAAGCCACATCATGCTTCACATTCATGGGGGAAATGGGATCTCAGGACTCTGTGGAGCTAACCCTGTAATCCATTGCATACACATACAAAACTTAAATTAATGCAATGATAATCTGGGCAATAATCTGGAGGGCAAACTATTGCAGCACAAGAATACTGACTGGGGCTTTGTAGTCAAGGCAAAGGATATCTGCCTTTTGCTTTTCAAAATAAATCTATAACAAAATACAAAGAGGGGATAACCCCCCAAGATAATATTTCACTTCCTCCTTACTTTCACTTGCTTTGATCTACTCTGAAAGGATGAATTGGATTGGCCCAAATAACTTACATGTCAGAAGTTTCAGATAGTTCAGCCCAATTGGAAGGTGGTTTATCAATACAATATCCTTAAAAACCAACCAATCAGAAGGTTGGTTAGGCTTTAAAGGCATGAGGTACTGGCTTTCACCTGCAAAATAAACCTCAATAGACAGTATTGACCCTTCATTTGTCATCATTACCTCAAAAACAAGACAAAAGAAAAAAGTGGCCATAAAATAGTCTTCCAGGACGGCTATTTAAAAAAAAAAAAAAGATTGTTTGGAAAATATGTTTGGATCTCTAACTGGGCTGAGTGACCAGACAGCAAAATGGCTACTTGGCTGGCATAGAGAGATGGGAGATGACAGAGGGTTGATTTGTTTTTCTGACAGCAGTGATGAGAACATGACAGAACTAAATAGCTTCCACGTAATTAGCTGGATAAAGACCAAGTTGCCCGTTGTCCAAGCGACCTTTGCACCACCCTTGCTCATCTTCTTCACCTAATTTGGTTAATTCATCACCTAAAATAATAACAACAAATTAGAAATTAGGGCTCTATGTATAACATGAATCTTTATCGGCACAAGGAACAATTTGTACAAACTTTTCTCCCCTGTTCCTTGGTTGGTTCTAAACTCACAATGAGAGAGAGAGAGAGAGGGAGAGAGTATTTATAGATATATAGAGAGGTATATATAGAGGTGTATGTATATTGGTTTATATACAGGCTAATCGAATAGCTCTGGAAGAATCTTCATGGATTGTGAGTTTAGAACCAACCAAGGAAAGGGGGAGAAAGATTAAAAACAAACAACTTGTTACAAGCAAATAAAAGTAAGAAAATCTCAACAGTTTATTTTTAATGAAAAGCAGCCTTGAGAAGCAGTGTATTTCAGCAGCTGTGCTGAACAGGAGTGTCCACTGACTATTTTTCTGCTCTAAATCATACATTCCTTCCCCTGCTACCCCACTTACAATTGAGAGAATAGCTTCTATATGCCAATAAGGGCAAGGTACAGATATTGGTGTTACAATTTGGAGGAGGAGAAGGAGGAAGAGGAAAAATCTCTTTGCCATTTCTGAATTCTGCTACAGACTTAAAAAATTTAGACCTATTAGCTGCTAAGACACATGTGAGCTGGAAGGCCATTACATCCATTCTGAAAAGAAACCTCTTGGAGGCAAGGCACTATAATAGAATGCTCCTGATATTTCCTCTGAAAAGTGACTGATGGCTGCATTATCTTCTCAGACACAACAGCTTACCACATATTTATGCCATACCTGCTTTGAAACTCAGTTCATCCTGTTCCTGTCCATCATAATCATACAGAGCTCGTACACGCATGCCTTTCACAGTTGATTCTTCCTCAAAGGAGTTGGCACCACCATTGGCTTCGCTGGAGTTGTAGGTGTTGGCGCCTTCATCATCTGACCACTCTGCAGCGTAGGCTTGGTTACGGTCATAGCTGCTCACACTAACAATGCAACATGGTGCCATGAGAACTGGTATTACAGCATAAAGTGCTCAGATACATCAAACAATGGAAGGCGCTTCACCATAATGGCACTTTGCTGCCATCAGGTCTTATGCTAAAGGCTCCTATTCCTTCTGGCTGCATCTTATAATGGTGCCCAAACTGGAGGAAGCTTGGCGTACTCACCTGCCACGGTCCCCAGACTGGGCTGCTGCCTCTCCACCAGAACCCGCACTTGATGCATTGCCTGCTTCATTCTTTTTAGGTTTCTCTTTCTTTGCTACCACTTGTGTTGCATCGGGGTTCCACTCCTGTAGACCAAGGAATGTGTTTCTGATCTCATAGTAGCAGTTAAGCACTGATTTCCTTTCCTTAAGCCCCAAATGCACTACATCCCACTTCCAAATATACAAACACCAGAAGAGCCTTGCTGCAGCAGAACACAACAGCATTCTGTTTCCTCTAATGGCCCACCAGATACCCCTGGAACTACAAGAAGCTTTGTCCTGTTGTCATACCCCAGTCTCTGACATATATTAATGACATAGTGCCTTTCTGAGTATTAAGATTTCTGAGAGACATTGGAAGATGATCACAGGAAGATGATCATAGGTCATAGCCATTGAATCAATAAGATAATTTGCTGAGATGGTCTTACCTCTAACTGAGGCCAGTTCATGGGCATCCCAGGGCCGCTAGTGTTGCGGAACCACCGAAGGTCCTCCTGTGCATCAGCTATGCGGATGGTCTGCTCAAGGTCACGGTAGATTTTAGCATAGCTACATGTTATAAACAAACAATGTAAAGCCACAGGTAAGTACTGGACTAGAGTAGGGAACCATCAGCCTGGGGCTGACAGGAGTCAACAAAGTCTGAAGGGACAAATGTTCTTAAATGTTATTGTTGTTGCTATTTCTTCTCAATATTGCTAGTGCATAAGGGTGGACCAAAAGGATCAAGTCTAAAAATTAGGAATTAATTAAAATGTGCAAGTGAGAGTATGTTTGCAAAATCCCTGATTTTTGAATTTCAAGAAGCAAATTAGCAACTATTGGCAACTATTTTAAATTTGTGAACAAATATTTTGGAATGACTCCCATTAGTGAAATAAGTATGGGTGAGACAATAGCCTGATCTTGCCTCCGTGTTCTCTAAATTTTTTGCCTTCATGTTTGGTGCTTTGGAATTTTTGTATTTTATATAGGAAAACTGAACACTCAGGTTGTTAAAACAAACACAAGGGGGTGATAACAGCACAGATATATATATATATATTGCAAATATTACTTAGGGTGGGTGAATACTAGACATAATTGTATTCTGACATTATTTCCGCCATCTATATTTCCCCACAGCTTCGTTCAATGTTCTTCTTACTGCATAGAATTTGTAAAGGAAGAAAAGACAGAAGAGCTGTGTAATGTCTTTTGACTGATACTCCTTGGAACAATCCCAGGGAGGTCAATGTGCATCTTTGTAGTTAAATCCTCTGTGATTTATTAGAGATAAGACAAAGAATATAGCTATTGCAAAGTTCAAACAATGGTCTGTCTAAGGAAAGACCATTTCCTCAGCAATAGTACTTGTAGAAAAAGGCAGGGAAGATGGTGTGTGTGTTTGTGTGTGGGAGACAGGGCTCAAGCTTCTGTCATTTCCTGGAGCTTAGGAGAAGCAGAATCTCTCCTGCAGAACACAGAACTCTCCTGCAGAATTTCAGCGAGATGTGGTTACTAGGCTTTTGGGCTCTTTGTATTCTGACAGAGGAGCCTTTCCCTGTTTCTTGCTCTCTAGCTGTTCTAGATTACATATTCCATCATCAGTGGTCCAACTTGCTGGGGATGATCAAATCTATAGTCCACATATCTCGCAGATGACAGGTTGGAGAAGACAGCAGCATATAATAATATAAAAAGTGGTGTAGCACTATTTGCTTATAGAGCTAAACTGGGCATTTCTGAATTTCAAAAAAGCAGAGCCAGGTCCATTTTAAATTTGCAAGTACACCATTACTAAAGATGGATAAATGACTACATTTCCTCTTTATACAGGTCAAATTCTATAAGAGTTTTCTTATTTTTATCGCTGTTGAGATGCTGTTACCTCAGAAATGTGTCTGCAAAATGCAAAACTAGAAAGGTTACCTTTTTGTTCTACAAGTCCTATAGTCTTATACACTGTGAAATTCTGGGAATCATACTTGAAAGAAGTATCTTTTTTTCAGATGCTGAAAAATGCAGAATGTGCTTCTGGTAACTGAGAGGAATAAATGCTGCTACTATTATATAGTTTGACAAAACTCTCTGAATGTCTCAGACAGCATCTTCCCAGCTCACAGACTTTTTGCAGTTGTGAATGATTTTATACCTGTGTATGGATGGGAATGATTCCCCCTGTCTGTTGCTTTGTGCAGTGCACTCAGAGCTTGCTAATTTGAGAATGTCAATATAGTATTCTTTGATTTCCCTCTATGGCTCTTACTTATACATATTAAAGGATGAGATGGGCCTGAAATGGTAGGAAGGTGTATACAAACTCAGACTGCAAGTAGGAATGGTAAAATATTTCCCTCTTCTTCCTTGCTGCCATTTGCAAATATAAAACCAGCACAGAGAGGATTGCTGTAAAATCATTCTGAAATGTAATAGTCCCCCCCATGGGGGGGGGGGCGTTGGCTCCCTTTCGGAGAACATGACAAATCAGTGTCCTACCTGTAGTTTGAAATGGCACAGTTCACCTACAGACTGAGGCACAGATGGTGAATGCATGACTCTCCAAATGTTGCTAGACAAGTAGTGCTATACTCTTTCATCACTAGCTATGTTAGTGGAAGTGCAGAGCAGCAACATCTGGAGGTCACCTATTCCCCACTAAGGGCCTTACATACTTATTCTTTGACTTTGACTTATGTGGCTTTTGCTGCCCAAAGAAAGTTCCAACTCCAAACAGCTGGAACATGGCAGTTTCACAAATATGGTCAAGTACAAATCTGACTATGAAGATCTTCATAGGCTAATTTTTTAAAAAGCGCTATATGGGTGAACTTAGCCTCTGCAAGTCATCATATTCTGTGGGTCAGCCTGAACTGAATCCTGTGCTTGCTCATGTTATACAATTATCAAGCTTGGCAGGGATTTTGAAGGCCATCTCAGTCCAAGCCCTTGCTCAGGACTGGATTAAGTCATACTAAGGCCTTAAGCCATGGCGAGTTCAGAGATGAGAAAAATTGCATTCCTTCCTTCCTCCCTCCCTCCCTCCCTCATACAGCTTCCAGAATGTCCTAGCCACCATGGCCACTGACAATGTTGACTGAGGAATTCTGGGAGCTGCAGTCTGAAAAAAGTAACCTTTTTGATCTACGCTAACATTTAAGAAGTCCTCACAGCATTACCAAAAAGAGTATTTCGAGGCATTTTGGACAGACAGCCAGACACACAGACATGTATGTGTTTGTATACACGCATGTGTGCCTGTCTGTACACACACACACATGTGCCTTTAAATACAAAGACCTTGCATAATCTGAGGACCTAAACTGTAGTTTATGTGAGGTCCTCAAATGAGCACAAATCCAGAAAAGCCTCTGCTCAATGGAGGAAATCAAGAGTTGGAGCATCCCTAACAGATGGCTGCTCAACTTCTGCATAAATATATCGAAAATCTCCTTTCTTCATCTGCTGGTTATGAAGTCCTTGAACGCTGTTTGGTGGCAATAATGGACCGGACAAGGGCCATTAAACTGAAACTATATCCAGATAATACAGAAATCCTACTGTTGGGATGGTCATCAGACCAGTTAGAGGGACATTTACCTGGCCTTGATGGGGGTATACTTCCCCTGAAGGACTGGGTTTGCAGTTTGGGTGTACTCTTGGACACAGCTCTCTCTATGGAGGTGCAAATATCTGCTGTGCCCAAGAGTGCCTTTCGTCAACTTCAAATGATTGCCCAGCTGCACCTCTACCTGGAGAAGAAATGCTTAAGAGTGGTTCATGTGTTGGTAATCTCCAAAATAGACTACTATAGTGCTCTTTATGTAGGAATACCTTTGAAGTCAGTATAGAAACTTCAGCAAGTCCAAAATGCAGCAGCCAGACTGGTCACAGGCACCACCAGATATGAACACATATCTCCAGTCCTGGCATGTATCTGATAGCTTCCTGTTAAGTTTCTGTGCCCAATTCAAGGTGCTGGTAACCACCTAAAAAGCTCTTAATGGTTTAGGACCTCCACCATTTAGGAGATGTCTCTTAGTCCCTCCCCCAAAAGGTGCAGCTATCACACTGGTTCCTGGTGAGACTTCCCTGCTCTCCTGCAGGGTTTCAATGGAAGATGATGATATACCTGCTGTTCTCTGCCAAGTTCAGGTGCCGTTTGATATCTAACAGCACCTCCTTCAGAAAGTTGAGTCTCTTCTCTTCAAATTGCTGGCACTGCTCAAAGACCTGCTCCATACTCTCCATGTACTGTGGGGTGCACTTACTCAGCTCTTCCACCACCTTCTCATACTTCTCCTGGGTCTGTAGGTAAAGTAAAAGATTATTTTAAGATATCTCTTGAGACCTTGCCCTATGCTGCCTAGTAAAGTCTCCTCCAGATATTCAGTGTAACTAAGTACAACAAGTAAAACACAATAAAACTGACCTGCATCTTTGTTAGAGATACCAGTAAATAAGTATAGATTCTCTGTATGCATTATGTCTGCATTCTGGCTTAAATTCCATGACAGTGATGAATTAAAATTAATTTACGTTCATTTCATGGTAAGTTACAACTGTCTATTCTAGCATTTTCTAGAAATCAGTGTCAGCACTGCTGAGGAGTGAAAATTGTTGATGAAATTCATCACACAAGGGAATACAAACCCAAGTTAACTGAGGTCTCCTCCATAGTCATAGCTACCATGTGAAAATTTGTGATGAAGTCAAGTTCTGATAGAATCCAAAAGTTAAGACAGAGTAATACCTTGGCTGGACCACTAAAATATTAAAAATAGGTGAGCTTGAGTCCAGTAGGATCCTTCATCAGGCTGGGCATCACACAAATTCAAAGGATAGGGCGAGAATCAGAAAAGCTCAAAAATAATCCTAAACTAGATGTTGCCATGTCAGGATCTATGACCAGGGACATAGGGTTGCTGAACCAGTTTGAGGTATGAGCTTAGCCAATGTAAGCTCAATTGTTCTTCCCAGCTCTTGCAATCAATTAGCTGCTAATCACCTATTATATTCTCCATCACCATGTGTGAAGGCATATGTATAGCTGCAGGCTGGCTGGGGAAATATGGTAACCATGTGAGAAGAATTAGACATGAAGGATCCTGCTAAATGTGAAAATTGCCCTTTAAAAATAATTTAGTGAGCCAATAAAGGAATGATCATCTATCTCTCTAGATCCCTATGTCAAATTTTGAGCAACAAGAAACAGAGCCCCCCTCCCTTTTAATTTTGCTTGATTATGATTATAGGGTTCATATTCTATTTGGACTTCAGATATGTGGAATAAGCACAGACATTTCTCAAATCATTTTAAATAATGATTACAAAATTAATGTGAAACTGGTGTGAATGGCATGCATTAGTATGATAGGGAATAGTGGATTGTAGGAGAGGATGCATGTGCTCACAGAGAAGGAAGGGTAGGTGTGCCATTTCTATAAAGAGTAAAACTGTGACCACAGCCTTTTGGGTAGGGATAGGTAAATTCATGAAGAAGATAACTTGATTTAAAAATGGGCTGGCATGCATATGTGTGGTATAGGAAATGCAAAGAACAATCACATTTTGCAGAACATATTCTGAGGAAGGTGATGTGCTTAGTATGGCAAAAATTTCAAATACAAACCTATAAGAAAATTCCAATATGGGTAGCACCAATAGAGGCATTCACATTGTAAGTATTGAATCAGAAAGGAGTGTTACTCGCGTATTTATTAACTAAAGATCAGAATATGAAAGATAACCAAGATCTAGAGAAATTGGGTCTAGCTACAGATTGGTGGTCAATGTTGAAATTAGAATTGAGATACAAAAAGTACAAAATTATGGCCCTTTTTTGAAGGGGAAGTCCAGGTGGATGAATTATGGATTTACACTAATGAGAAAAATAAATAAATAAATTTATACATACTTGTTACAATAAGATTAAGAGAATGAGAGGGTGAAGGAGGTGATGGTAAAATGGGCACAAAACTTTGCGTACAGTATCGATATTGATGAATGGACAACAATGTGTAAAGAGAATCATAAAATGATTAAGCCAGTGAATCTTAGAGAAAATATTCTTAAAATGTTTCACAGATGAAATTTTACTCCTGTAAGATTGGCAAAAATGTCAGAAGGGATCAGCAATGTTTGTTGGAAATGTAAAAAAAAAAATCCAAGGACTTATTATCATATGTGGTGAAGAAGCAAAAAATTTTTGGATACAAGTTTGGGAAATGGCAAAAGAGATTGTCCAACAAAAATTAAGTTTTAAACCTGAAACGTTATTATTGAATATAATGCCAGAAATTATTGATAAGAAAATAAAAATATAGTCTATTGTATATATTCACAGCAGCTAGGCTACTCTGGGCCCAAAAATGAAAGAATGCATAGACATCAACGATGGATGAGTTATTAAAGAAACTATTGGACATTGCAGAACTAGACATGCTTTCAGAGACACTACGGGACCAACCAAGAGACTTTGTAAAGCAAAGCTGGAAGCTAATATATGATTGGGCCCAGGAAAAGACAGGAATTTAGGCGGGAAATTAGTTTATAGTGAACCAGTGCTCACCGGAATCCTTTGATGATGACCAGACAACAATAAAATCTCTGATCCACAGGGGAAGGATGGATGCTTAGTTGTAATGTTTTTTGTTTATTATTGTTAGATTCTTGGTGTTTTTAAGTTTGTATGTTTAGATATGTATGAATAAATAAATAAATAAATAAGAAGAAGAAGATAACTTGTGTTGTATGTACTGCATTTTGCCTATGTATTTTATGTCAGCAACTATATATGTGAAGATAGCTAAGCTTCTCACATGTCCACACATTTCTATGTCTGATGACTGTATGGAAAAGCAAAATAATAAGTAAGCTTTATTGTGAGGCGTTATAGAATTAAATTATCTTGAATGAAGTTACTCATACCTTTTGCACATCTTGTTTGCACTTTTCCACCTTGTCTTGCAGTTTCTTCTGCTGGTCTGGTGTGATGGACTGCTCAGCCTTGCTGTTAGCTTCCCGGGTCAGGGCAAGCTTCTCCTCTTTGCATGCCAAGTGATAAGCTTTCTTGGCTGCTTCCAGCTGGTTTGAATTAAGACCACAATTAAAGTGAACCCAGGCAGATGACTACAGAGGCTCAGATTTTGGAGCCCCCAACACTTCTGAAACCTTTGTGCTAGGTTTGTAGCCCATCTTTGCTTCAAACACTGAATGTGTATTCATGACAAATTCTCTACCTCCTTAATAAAGCCTACAATTTACTCTAAAAAAAAAAGATTAGAAAATGCACAGTTTGAATGACTTCACATACCCATATCTGCTCATTTTCATTTTCTGTCTGGAACAATGGCTGAAATCCTGTTATAGGGTACAGTAAGTCAGAAACAGAGTAAGACGATTGAATCAATGGAACTTACGGAAGAGTTCACTCACCAAATCACTACTAATTCAATTAATCTACTCTAGTTGTTACTTACTGTGCTCCATAACAGAATTTTACACAGTGAAAACTACAAAGTTAAGTTTTCTTAATAAAGGGCCACATTTCAGGATTCTGAGACACCAGGTGTCATATATTCAGGGTAAGCGATTCACCACCATGAGCACTATCATAAGATTCATAGAGATCCAGTGCATAATTAATACTTTCAAGGGTCTCTCGGTGTATAGGATTGTTTCCCAGACACAATGAGACTTAGATTGGTCTCTGCAGAGTCTAGTAAAGACTGGGCTGTACAGAGACTATGGAAACAATGCCTTCAGTTCTCCTCTACATATTTATTTATTTATTTTATTTATATCCCGCCTATCTAGTCAGCTCAGACCACTCTACATGTTACAACAGATGTCCTTCATATTATGGAGATGCTATTTTGCAGCTGCCTAAGGAAGCTATCAAGCTTATTTATTCCCTCAGCCTACTGAAGTCATTAGACATTGTGCCCTTCTCCTTTTTTCCCCAACCCTTCCTACCTCCTTCATCTTCTTGGCCCAGGGTTTCTGTGCTTTCCGAAAACCATCTTCTGCTTCCTTGGCCTCCTTGAAACCTCCCATGATTTGCTTGTGGAAAGCATCCTTCTGCCAGTTCTTCACCTTTTCGAAGTCCTCATTCAGCAAGTTATTCTTTATTTCCTGATGCATCTCGCTCACCTTGTCCGCTTCTGTCATTATGCCCGTCCAGGCTTTCTCCAAACTGCCATATTGTGGGCCTATGCACCAAGAGCACCAGTAAGGCTGGAGTAACCATTGAGTATGCTGAAATCACAGCCTGTTCTTCTCTTATAGATTGTACTCTCTTCTATTGTAATCACAGAACAGGTCACTATGCCCCATTGCAACAGTCAGAAAAACTGTAGCAAAGGATTGGGAAGTACAGTGGTGCCCCGCACAGCGAGGTTAATCCGTTCCGGATTAACCTTCGCTGTGGGAAACATCGCACTACGGAACAGAAAAAGGCATTGGAACACATTAAACAGCGTTTAATGCGTTCCAATGCCATAAAATACTTACCGTTGTGCGATGTTTCCCAGGGGCCGGCAGCCATTTTCGCGCCCTCCCCTCGCACAATGAGGGCGCCAGAATGGCTGCCATCAGCTGTCCGGCGGGTCCAAAATGGCCGCCGGAACAGCCGAAAGGGCCCGGGGTGCAGTGTTTTCACGCCCTTGGTAAGCAAGGGGAGCGCGCGAAAACGCTGCCGGAAGCCCCGAAATGGTTGCGTGCAGCCATTTCGGGGCTTCTGCAGCGTTTTCACGCGCTCCCCTTGCTTACCAAGGGTGCGAAAACGCTGTACCCCGGCCCCTTTCGGCTGTTCCGGCGGCCATTTTGAAGCCGCGGAACAGCTGATCGGCGGGTCGCAAAGCGAAGGTCGGTAAGCGAGCAGCTTACCGACCTTCGTTCTGCGATTTCCCGCCTATACGGGCACCGTTTTGCGATCACAACGGCGTCGTAGAGCAAATTCATCGCTCTACGAGGCGCCCGTTGTGCGAGGCACCACTGTACAAAGTGACAAAGCCTGAAATATTTTATTTATTTATTTTATTTATATCCTGCCTATCTAGATTGAAGTCAACTCTGGGTGGCTGATCCACATGCTTTGGCTACAACCTGTTGCTGCTTACTGTTGTGGATAATCAGCCCACATAATTAACAAGGCAACCGCAACCCCTTGCCCTAACCAGCCCCACCACTTTGTAGAAATATTCTTGTATTCTTACATTTGATTCTGGGCAAGCTGTGTACCCTCCTTCCCCAGGCTAGGACTGGACTGCATATTTCTCGTCATTTTTTTAAAAACCAGTATACGGAGCATGAGTGGTGCAATACTAGACATGATACAGAAGATCAGAATCTCCACTGATCTCGGGTTTGTGTTTTAGTCAGCTTCTCTAAGTAGCTGTTTTGTAGACTGGAGAGATGGCAGTGGAACAGAGCTAAAGAACCCCATGAACTGTTTGGTCCTTTTGATCCCAAGATGCTTAAGTACCCATTGATTTCATTCCTTGCCTTTTATTGTCCAGTGCCGGATAATCTTCTCCAGCTAATGAGCGGAGCTGTAGCCTAAGGACCAACTAGATAACACTGTTAACACGTTATTAGAAGGAAAGTTCCCTTAAGTGGAAAATATCTGCTTATTCTACTGTGAACTTGTATCAATTCTTACTGGATGAAATTGCTTTCTTTCATGGTGCAGTTAGCCTACTAAATTACTAAAACCCAGCAAATATAGTTTCTGGGAAACAGCATGGCTTCTTTTCATATGTCTGATGTCTAGGCACATAGTACTGAAAGATTTGCAGGACTGAATGGCTAATATTATTATTAGAAGAAATATACATTTGCCCTTATATGTAAATCTGGAAGCTCAGGGAAGGCTAGAATGCGATATCTGGAAGTGGATTTGTACTATATGACTAAGGTTGTGATTATATGCACAATTCTGTGGGACCATTCTCATTGATCAGTAGGCTTTGCTTTAGTAAACATGTATGTGGTCTAACCAAGAGGGAAGCAATATTTTAAATCTCATTCTCACGTTTACAGATCTCATGTGGTTTTATTTTTGTTCTGACTCATTTTTATCAATGTTTTATATGTTGTATTTTATTATGTATTAATTTTCCAATTTGCTATTTATTGCTAATCTCTTAGGCTAAATGTTAAACAAACTAAACAAGTATTTGCCTATAAATTCCCAAGTTTTGTGTCTATGTGGATTTGAAAACTTTCAAACATACAGCAAAAGCAACATGCTAATAAAGGCCCTAACTTTCCTCATATCATAAATGAAAATAATTATTCTGAACGAATATCTGGGGAAGCATATGACTCAAGAGTACAGCTTGAATCAAGAGGTGAACACTGACACTATCTTGTAAGGTGCAGTTACATGCATTTCTCAGGTCCCTCTGCCCCAGACACACAGTCCTCCATTCCACTATTGGAAAACATGCATAGCAAGGCGTAGAAATACCTTTCTCTATTAGCTGTCTCCACCGCTTAGACCAATCTACCAGCTGCTGGGCATATGCTTTCTCAATCTTGGCCCGCTCATGGACACAGTTCATCAGGTCATTGCACAGCCGATAGCCATCATCAATCCGTTTCACTGTCCGCTTGTAGTTCCCAACCTGCCAGACACAAGAACATATGCCTGGGAATGGTGACTAGTGTAGCCCAATGAATTATCCTGGAGGACAGTTTAACTCAGAGCAACCAGGCAAGGGAGGGAGAAGAATTAACTATGTGTATACAGGTAAGCAATGAAGGAGAAGCGGTGCAATTTAACCTAAAAAGAGGTATGGTGTGTGAAAATGTGGTGGTTTCCATGCCCATGTCTGTGCCTCTTTGCTATTCTTCTGTGTGGCATGCCAAACATGAGAGAGGATAGCCTCTTACCTCCCAGAAGCTGTCAGTTATTTCTTCAGCAGGTGCCGCAGACTCATCATAGGAGCCTGACATGGTTTGTGGCCCTTGGTGTTTATTGCCAAATGTTCAGCCACTCTGCAGGCAGCACCAAACCTCATGCACTGCAAAGAAGGAAGAAAAAGGAAAGGAAAGTCATCTAAGTGTTGGGTAGAAGCAGCTGAAAGGATCCCCCCCCCCATATTCAACTTCTGCTTATCTGAAAGTCCACACTGTGTATTCAAGCCATGAGTTCCTATTCCCAAAACATTTTAAAACAGCCTTCATCTCTGTCATCCTAATTCAGTGCAATAAGTTCTTCATAACAATCAACATATTTGTTACCACATCCAAGTGGATGCTTTGGCTTCACAGCTATTATTGAAATCATTTACTTGCACAAACAAGGTGCTAAATTGTTCTCAAGAAATGTGTCTATTGGATTCAGACTTTGCCACACTTTGTGAACCCATCACTGAATCATCTAAGTTCCACTGGTTTCAGTGGGTCTTCTTGAAGTGTGACTACATCTGGATGCAAGCCATTGTCTATTACAGACCTGGGGAACTGGAAATCCTCTAGATTAGTGGTTCCCAACCTTGGTTCCCCAGATGTTCTTGGACTAAAATTCCTAGAAGTCTTCATCACTAACTGTGCTGCCCAGGATTTATAGTAGTTGTAATCCAAGAATGTCTGAGGATCCAACATTGGAAACCACTACTCTAGATTATGCTGGACTCCAATTCCCACACAGTCCAGACAGGCTAGCCAATAACAAGAGATGATGGTTACAGTATTTTAATATTTGGAAAGGCACCGATTTCCCATCTGTGATCTATTACCACAGAGCAAAAAGAGACATTTAACATCAAATGGAAGAACATCCACATTGAATAATATCATGGCACTATCTGACTTGTGGGGATGGAAAAACTCCACTTGCAAAAGATGCCTCTGATCAGTTTTCAGTGATTTCTTTCCCTGGCTTCTTTTCCAGGGTCATGTTCACTTTGATTAATCTGTCACTGATTGAGATGGCTCCCCAAGGTAATGTAAAATCTTAGTTTTGTTTATGATCTAGTTGTCCAGATTTGCTTTGCACCCAGCCCAAGCCATTTCTGTTAAGATAATATGACTGTCATATGAATTTGCACTATCTCTTTGGGAAACAAGCATTTTTACAGTAGATCTTTTTTCTTATAAACAGGTTCTAGGGACGAGACAAGATAAATGCCAGCATGTCATACTTTAAAGCAATATCCTAAAATGAAACTGAAAACTTGACTCTGATTTTCTGCTGCTTCGTATTTGCTGAAGAACAAACACTTCATGAAGAAGCCTTTGAAAGATATCCACAGAAAAGCACTGCCTGTGGACTTCCGGCCTGATGCTGCGACAAGACAGCAGGAGGAGGATGGGGCTCCATACCCTGGGCTGAATTCTGACTTGTTTGGGACCCCCCAGGGGATTAAAACCACCCCAAAGAGGCGGTGAAATGGGGGAGAAGCCTGTTGATCATGGGGGAACAGTGGTTACCCACATTTGATCCAGGAAACTCCTCAATCAACCAGTAGGTTGAAACAAGAAGCTGAACTAGCTTGCCTGCAAGTTGTCGGCAGCTGGGTAAAAGAAGCGATAAATCAGCCTAATTAACATCATGCTACAAACGGGTGAAAAACATATTTAAAAACTGTATCTATTTACTATATCTGGATAAGACAATTCCTACGGCAGAAATAGCGTCTCATAGCTCTCCATCATCATTGATTAAGCTGTGGAGAAGCTGGAGAGAGGAGGAGATGGAGGGAGACACAAAGAAAATAAATTGGATATTAATTAGACACTTAATTGTACTTAAAGGAAGGACGTTCGGTATTAAAACTTAAGAATCTTTTTCCTGAAAACACTACTGACAACAACTTTGCAAAATGAAACCTGTTTATGTTATGTCTAACAGCTATCTAAGGCACTGGCAAAACGCCTAGAATCAATGGCCTTGAATGTTTTATGACTGTTTGGAATTCCCTTTCTCTTTGAGGATGGAACTGAACTATAGACAAATTAACCCTAGAAAGCCTAATTTAGTCGAAGTGGAACTTATAAACTCTCCCCTGGATGTTGAACTGGATGGGACCTTGAGCCTTTAGGCGGGAAAAACTCTCTTATGTTTGAGACTGGATTCAAACTCAATGGAACTGGATTGATCACTTTAAGCATATGAACAACTTTAACTTGGAATACAATTGGAACATAATGACACAACAAGGACAATTTTGGGAGGAAACAAAATCTACCCTTCAAGCAATCATAGAAATAGTGATCTCACAATGGAGAGGCAAAATTATTCACGGCACAGTTGAAGAAGAATTATAGTCAACAGGAGACAGTAAATTATGAACAAGGAAAGGAGAGGATGGTGGATGGTGTATGTCAACCTAAAGAAGGGCTGGAGGAAATTAATGGGGAAAACCTAGTGAAATCGAGGAGAGTTTTAAGGCAAGATAAGGGGAGAAAATCAGCAGAATGAATTAAATAGCCTGGAAGATCTATTGGAGATAGACCAAGTACAGCAGTGCCTTGACTTATGAACATCCCTACTTCCGAAATTTTTGAGATACAAAAAGCTCCGGCCGCAAAATATTGCTTTGACTTGCAGCCAGAGCTTTGAGTTACGAAAGAAAAAAAAACGTGGGGGAGGCGGGAAAAATGCAGAATTTGAACTTTCTGTTAACCGTTGGCCAGCGAAGAGGCTGCTTATCTGCTACCTCACTTGTCCCAGCAGTTACAGAGTGAATAGGGAGTCTTCAGACTGCCTGGTATTGCCTGGTACTTTACAGTACTGTCTGGTACTGTACTGTACGGACTGCATTTTTGCTTTTTTAATTTTTGATATTTGGGTTTTTGACTTTTTTTTTAACAGAGAGACTACCTGTTCTGGGTGAGTACATACATTGTTCAGTATTTACTGTACTGTACAGGGTGTTTTGCAGCTTAGTGGCGGGATAAGGCTAGGTGGGGGGTTATGTTTCTGTGCTCTGAGGGGTCTTGCAGTGTGGATTTAAAATGTGAAAGGTAGACTGTAATATTAAATTAAAATTAAATGTGAAAATTAGACTGCAGTTTTAAAATGTACAATTTATTTATTTTTGCATTCTATGGCTCCTAGGATTTGTATACTGTACTGTGATCTCTCTTTTGTTTTAAAAATGTGTGAGTTTAAAATGTGGCTCCACGGTCTCCAATATTCTGTGAGGGGCTGTGGTGCTTGTTGATGCAGGGAGGCTTTAAAATTGACTTTAAAATTGAGTTTTAAAATGGAGTCTACTGTAGACTCAAGGCTCTCCCCCCCCCATTGTCTTCTCTCTCTCTCCCTCTATCCTCTCTTTTTGTGATGAGGAGTTCTATGCTGGAATAATGCTTCCTGGATTCTGTGGCTTTTAAGGTTTGTGTACTGTGACCTGTCTTTTGTTTTAAAATATGTGTTTAAAATGTGGCTCCAAGGTCTGTCTCTTTTAAAATCAGAAAATATTCTGTGAGGGGCTGTGGTGCTTGTTGATGCAGCCAGGCTTTAAAATTGAGTTTGCTGTAGACTCAAAGAGGCTTGTTTTTGCTTAAAAGGTGCTTGGTTTTAAAGGTGTTCTGTTTAGAAGGTGTTCCCTCCCCCCTCCCTTCTTTCCTGCCTTTTTTTTTACCTCAGTTCATCTTAGGTCAAAAGAAGAAAAATTCTCCCCCAAGTGGTAGAGTACTGATTAACCGGCTTTGCATTAGTTCTTATGGGAACTAATGCTTCAACTTAAGAATGTCGCCTCTACATAAGAATGAAAAACAGCTGGAATGGATTAAATGGTTTTCAATGCATTCCTATGGGAAATGGTAATTCGACTTACGAATATTTCGAGTTGCGGCCACCGTTCCAATATGGATTAATTTCGTAAGCGGAGGCACCACTGTATATAAATATCTATTGGAGGTAAACCAAATGCATAAAATGGCCTCAGAGGACACAAAAGATGGCAGAATGTTTAGAAAGACAGAAACAAAAATTGAAAAAAGATTAAGAGAAGGAATTACTTAGAGAGATGAAAAGGGGAAAAACAAGAAGGTGGCCCTCAATGTTGGAAAGCATGTATGTACCTAACTTCTGGAATTGCAAAGGGGCATATCTTATATATTAAAAAAGAGAATTAAACTGAAGAGAGCACTAATCAGGGTAAAGGCATAATATGGTGGGTTTTTTTAAAGGCAAATTGAAGCTACATATAAGGTTCGCATAAACAAATAGTACACAATGAACATGCATTAGATATGATATTGTTATAGACAAGGTTAGAAAATATGGTGATAGAAATGGTTAAACAATTATACAATGAAAATCTGTATAAAATGTTCTATTATGTGTTTAGAGCTTACTTAGTTATCATTGGTATAAATTACAAAGTTTGTCGGTTAAATCATCTCAAATTATATAGATTTGGAACTGGAATTACTTTTACTAAGTATGTTATTAGAGGACTTCGAAACATTGTATACTATGAGAGTAACATTATGATAACAGCCAATATTGTATACTAAAATACATACATGAACAGTTTGAATGATTGAAAGATATGCGGAATTTGGGGGGGGGGATAATTGGGAAGACACCAAGATGCAAAAACAAATAATTGTAAACAATCCATGTAACACGATGTTTGATAAGCATGAACCAAATATAGATAGATTGAAAAACTAATAAAATGTATTTTTAAAAAAGAACTATATATGGAAGGAAGCACTTGAGAAAGTGTTGAACCAGTGGTTCATCTGATACATGATTTTTGAAATGGATGCTCAAGATGCACAGCTGTATGTTTCTAGAGTATGCCTCCTAGTTATCCTGGGGAATTCTAGAATTTTCCCTTGAATTCTGCGTGTTATGGCTGCACAACACAAACCTGCACAGCTCTAGTGGTTGTCATGTAAGGCAGGTCACCAATATAATAGGATGGGGAGCAAATCATCAGAGGCCCTGCAGGGAGCAGCCACAGATTTGGTGTTTTGGGGTAGAAGGAAAGAGAAGGGAAATTATGAAAGCCAGGCACATGAATTAAAAAAACACTGTGGAAGAAAAGAAAAGCAGTCTATGTCTGCAGCAAATTCAGAGGCATATTAAATTCAGCCAGCAGAAAAGTGTCTGGAAAAGGAAAGTACCTTTAGTCCTTTTTTTGACAAAGGGACAAAACACATAATATCTCAGACAGGTTTAATCCTCTCCCCTACATCCCTGTACTATTTGGATGCATCTATTTCTAGATATTCTGTGGTCGCTAGTCCTTAAACACCCGCTATCAGTTCTAGGGCTTCATTATGTAATATCCAAAATGATCTGTCTGTTGTTTTTCTGGAATGAGCCACAAATGGCCCAGACAAAAAGGCAAAACATCATTTAAAGAGGATGCTATGCATAGTGTGGGGATCCTACTTTGACTGATAGGGATTTATGCCCTGGTGTATTTATATTTTATGTCTAAAGAAAAATGGCCCCTCCTGTGGGATGGGAACTGAGGGGAGCAAGCTAATGTGTTGTTATCTTCACAAAATGAGAAACAGCTGGGGTGTCAACTTTTGATAAGTCTATTTATCAAAGTTCTGTTCTCATATCCATCCATTGGCCATACCTACTCTTCCAGTGACAATAACTAAAATAAAACGACCCAGATTTTGGACTGGGTCAAGTGCACACCTTTCTGTAGAGAACGATGTTTCCTGGAATGATGTTTTTGCTCCTTGTTCTAGCTTTTAAAAAATTAAAAATGTAGATGGCCCTGTGAATCTGTTGGGAAGTGCTAGATATTGTGTGCTATGTTAATCTGTCAGCTACTTATTGTCCACGCCTGCCCTAGAGTCATATCAGAAGACAATGCTGTTTAACCTTTCAATATCATCTAAAGGAGACGGCAAGTGGAGACAGGCCTGGCAAATGAATCCAGCGCAGGGGGATGTGATTCACAGTCATAATGCCCAGCACACTTTTGCATAGGATGGCTAGGTGTGAACAGAGGCCAAATCTTAATCATTTTAATAGTTGGAAGATGCCATTTTAGCACACACATTTCATATTATCTTCCTGTGACAGGACAAATTCTGATTGCCAAAATGCCTCCTCTGCACACAAAAGTCAAAGGGACAGGATCCCTGACTTCTGTGGCATCTAGCCCCCCTATTTATATGCAATAGTTTTCAGACATTTAAGCATAATACAGAATCAAAGGAATTTTATGTCTGAATGAACAAAACATGTTTTTGACATGATAAAGATATCATCAGTTAAGTTCCAAGTGGACTTTGCTGATGGAATGGGTGTAACAGATACCACATGTTCCAGGTAAAAATTTGCTATGTCCAAATAGTAGAAATTTTAGGAAAATTAATCATGCTAAAGGAGGCCATGGTATCCATAACTGGCATCCCTGGAACAGTCCTAAAGTACTGTGTGCAATCTTGCTTAGAGGTGACAAGGGGTCCACCTAGCCAAGCCGTCCGAAGCCACAAGGAGACACAGCACTTTGTAGCCAAGCAGATCTCATGGAATGCTTCCCTTAAGCTAGCAAGAAATATTATCCATGACAGTCTGGCCCCTTGAGTATTTTGTTCATATACAGTGAACACTGGTACTATGTGTTCACTGTGTATGGGGGTAGAAGCCATTTGTTTGGCAGATCTGGCTCCAGCCTTTCACATTCTGTGCAGAAATGGTTACCAGAGCTTCTCAGACTGTTGCAAAGGTTGATATCTAGCATTCACTGCAATGGAACTAATAGTGCCTCACAAGGATTTAGTGACATATGTAAGAACCTACCAATTCAAGCCTGTCTTGTAAATAAATGCCTGATTGGGTTTCTTACGTTGACACAGGGACACAACTGTGTGCATGAGGGTCTATGCACATGGAATGCAATGCACAGGTGCTCACACAAAGCCACTCACACTGCAGTGCCTACACAGCCTAGTATATATGAGAAAATGGTAACTACAAATAAAAGAGCTGGAGGCAAAAAGAATAAACAAATAAAGAGATGCACTCAGCTGAAACTTTAGTCCAGCAGGCATTGCAAAGCATGACATCCTGTATATGCAAGCATGTTCTGATCACACAGAGACACACACATTCTGGCCTACAAAACTATAATGCCTGGACAATGATATGCTCACATACAAATAACCAGAACAGCATCAAATGAACCTGCTGACACAAACAATGTTACAGTGGGGTCTCTACTTAAGAACGTCCCTACTTAAGAACAATTCCACTTAAGAACAGCTCCATTTGCTAAATTTTGCTTCTACTTGAGAACAAAAATCCAGATAAGAACAGGAAAAAAAAACTTTCCTGCTCTTTTTTTAACCTTAGGTCATCTTAGGTTAAAAAAAAAGTTCTCCCCCTAGTGGTAGAGTACGTATTAACCAGCTTTGCATTAGTTCCCATAGTTCAATGTACATTAGTTCAATGTACGAACGCACTTCTACATAAAAAAAAACAGCCAGAACGGATTAATTGGTTTTCAGTCCATTGCTTCAAAATTAGCTTCGGCAGAAGTGCTTTTAACACTGTTCCCTGACCTAAGGGAAAAAAAAGAAAAAAATCCCCCTCTAGTGGTAGAAGGCGGAATAGCAGCTTCCCATTAGTTTCTATGGACGGAAAAGAGCAGATACGGATTAAACGGTTTTCAATGCATTCCTATGGGAAATGCAGATTCTACATAAGAACTTTTCCACTTGAGAACCACCTTCCAATACGGATTAAGTTCTTAAGTAGAGACCCCACTGTATAAGAGTCAGATGGGAAAGGGCAGATCCTTGCACTGTCTCATCAGCATCAAGCAGAAGCAGAATTCAGAAGGTACATAAGCAATAAAAGACAAGTACTAACACCTCATCATGGTTCTGAAATACAAATATGGAAACAGCATCTCTGCTCTACACACATGCAAGTGCACAGTGTGCAAGCAACTACAAATACACAAGCACATCATATGGCAAAGCTTCTTGTTTTCCATCCAATGCCTTCCTTCTGTTTGTTTATTTGCCTCTCCTGCCACTGGATAGAGGAGGATGAGCTCTGAAAAGTTATTTAACACATGCCACTGTTTCCACTGCCTTCCCTTCCCATTGTTGCTGTTTATATATTATACAGGCATGTTCTATGTTTCTGCTGAAACCAAAACAGAAGGGACACATTTCTGAAAGGTGAAAGGTGTTATTCCTCCTTTCCAGTGATTTTCATACCATGTTATGAGAACATGAGCAAAAGAAGAATCACAACCTAGTTGCCAAACTACCATATTTTTCTGTTTGTAACACACCCCCATTTATAAGACACCCCCTTTTCTAACCCCAAAATTAAGAAAACATAGCTTTGAGGATTCAGCCTCTGGGCTGAGAACAGTCGGACCTTTTGAGTCCCTGTGGAGTCTGAGCCTACAGGCTTCACCTCCAATGAGGTGGGTTTCAGTTGGTTTGTACAGCATCAGCTGATGTCAGTTCCATAAGGCTCATGACTGCAGGAAGCTAAGTCTCCCGACTATAGGAAGCTAAGCCTCATGACTGAAGGAAGCCTGTTTACAGAGGCAAGTTATGTGCTGTTTTGTTCTCTCCTCAGTGATCTCAGCTTACTTCCATGTAAAAGATTCCCCTCAATTTTTAGTGTCATGATTTTAGCAAAACGCAGTGTCTTATACACAGAAAAATACAGTGGGTGTGGTGGTTCTTTATTGTTCTATTCAATTATAATTATATGAATAGTTGTTATAGAATATGTATGGAAATATGAATGGGAACTTGTTCATTTTAATGCCTATTGCACTGAAATTAATGCAATATAGACAGATGCACACTCAAGTATGCATCCAGCTGTGGATGATGGCCGTCCATGTGGCATATTTTCCATCCAAAAAAACAACTTTTCCAAGTCCTACAGTTTGACAGGATATTTTGATTTACACCTAAATAGACTCGCCATATCACTCTTGTCTAACCAAAAGTAAGGCTGCACACGGGCAAAAGTGGTGAGAAATACTGGTGAGAAATGAAATGGGGTGCATTTCATTTCTCAACATTAAAAGGAATAGGATAGGGTTTTTTTGTTCTCAGTGAAGTGCTATCAGTGCATAGCCAAGTCTGCTTGTTTATGTGGTGCCGCCATGGCATAATATTATTTGCATAACCCCTGACTGTCTGAATTGAAATGCCTCCAATTAAAGGTAAAGGTAAAGGTTCCCCTTGACTTAGCTGGGTTTAAAATTCAAAGACGTACCAAATTCAGAGAACAGCCCATTGGAATTGTGAATACATACGGAGCAAACCATGAAGTACAAGTAAGATTGTACTTTTCTTCAGAATTTTTGTAACCTTCAAAAGCCTTCTTTTCACATCACATATAACACTTCATAAAATTTTAGTGGTGTCCATGTGTCTTGGCAACAAGCTTCCTCAATAGTTTGACCCATCCATCTACAAATGTATACTACAGGTGACTTTTATCATTGGAACAACGGTAGGGCCAAACTCTATATATTGAAATAAAATATGGCTTCCTTAATGGCAGTTAAGGATATTGGAGATGCTGGGGCCAAAGGAAGAGCAAGAGAGCAACATAAAAGAGATAGATGGAAGAGTATGTGAGAGAGAAGTGTATGTGAAAGAGTATATTCATGAAGTAAAGATTTCAAATGAAACAAATTTGAACCAACTGGATTCATCAAAGAACTTCCTATGTTTCTGAGGCATTTCAAGATGAGACTTTTTATTGTGGAACCACCCTGCCTAACCTAGGTTAATAATTACTCTTGAGAAAAGTTCATGATTATCAGTCAAAAGCAACCAAATAAAAATGGTGTTAAAGATCCAAAATGAAAAAGGAGGGTATGTTAACAAAAATACTTTAAAATTTAATTTACTGAATAATGGGAGCACAGCCATGTAATAAAAGTCAGAATAGAGATGGCCTAGAGTAGCTCCATTAAAACAAAGAATATCATGTGCAACAAAAGTTTTACATTGGCTTTGAGACTACATATTGCATGGTGCTAGCTAGGCATCATCAGTTCTATTGTAAAGAAGCCTTTAAGGAATGGATTTATCACAGTTGATGAGAATTTCAAGATCAAGCAATGAAGTACGAAGACAAATAAATAAAAAAAACAAGAAATCATAACACTCATAAAATGCAGAAAGGTAAAATACTCTGCTCATTTAATAAGAAACAAGAACTATTGATTGTTATCTATTTGCTCATTCAAGGAAAAATAAACTGGAAAAATAGTACAGGAAAAAGAAGACGTTATTGGCTGAAGAACTTTTGGGACTGGTTTGAATGCAACATAGATTATTATTAACAGCACTATATCCACAGTCAGTATAGTCATGATGACATTTACGTAACCTCCAGTAGGAGAGGAATAATAAAAATTGCCAATTCTGAAACATTCAATAAGACTGACTTTTGGCTTGTCCAGATGAATATTCTGTGTACAGTGGTGCCTCGCTTAACGAGTGCACCGCATAACGACGAAATCGAATAGCGATCCGTTTTTTCGGATCGCTAATGCGATCACTTAACGTTTTTTAAATAGGGCTAAATTCGCTTTGCGAAGACCGGTAAGCGTTTCGCTTACCGATCTTCGCAAAACGAAGCCCGACGATCAGCTGTTCGGCGGCCAAAATGGCCGCTGGAAGCCCGGAAATGGCCCAAAATGGCCGCGCGCAGCGTTTTCGCGCCCTCGTTAAGCGAGGCGAGGGCGTGAAAATGGCTGCCGGCCATTACGAAGCTTCGCTGAACGGTATTTGGCCCATTTGGAACGCATTAAACCATGTTTAATGCGTTCCAATGGAAATCCCTGCCCCGTTCAACGATGCTTCAGCATAGCGAAGGTTAATCCGGAACGGATTAACCTCGCTATGCGAGGCACCACTGTATATCTTTGACAGTGTGGTGTTTATACTGTAGTTGATAAAGTTTTTTTTTTAACCATTTTATTAATTTTTCAATCTACAGTATCTACATTTAATCATGCTTGTTAATCGTGTTACATGGGCTGCTTACAATCATTTGTTCTTTGCATCTTGGTGTCTTCTCAGTTGTCTCTTCAACATCTATACATTTTTTAAACGTTTAGCTGTTCATATGTGCGTTTTAGTATACAATATTGACTCCTTGTATACAAATTTTCATTATATAATTGTTTAACCATTTCTATCTCCACATTTTCTATCAACATCGTAACTTATATTCATTAAGTACTATTTGTTTTGCCCCATATTTATATCAAACTTCAATTTACCTTAAAAGCCACCATGTTATGCCTTTATCCTGATTAACAATCCCTTATTTCAGTTTAATTCCCCTTTTTAATATATAAGATATGCCTCTTTACAATTCCATAAGTATATAATTCTTTTAACAATGAGGCCACCTTAATATTTCCTCCTTTTTCATCTTTTCTAAGTGATTCCATCTCTTATTTGTATTTTCCCAATTCTTGTTTCTATCTCCCTAAATACAGTGGTGCCTCGCTTAACGATTTTAATTGGTTCCAAAAAAATCGTCGCTATGGGAAAACATCGCTAAGCGAAATGCGGTTTCCCACTGAAATGCATTGAAAACTGGATAATCCATTCCAATAGGAACGAATTGCCGTCCTTAAGCGAAAATCGCCATAGGAAACATCGCTAAGCGAAACGCGGTTCCCCAACTGAAATGCATTGAAACCTATTAAATGCATCTCAATGGGGGGGGGGAAATTACAACAAATTTAAAATGAGTCAGAACAAAGTCAAATTAGTTTAACAAAAGGTTTTATTAAGTGCACTTATGATTTCAAGCATTCTAAACATTTTTAAACATTTTTAAACATTTAAAAAACAGCCAACATGAGGCTGTCAAAACCATCATTAAGCGAAACAGGGGGACCCAAGCTGTCATCGCTGTGCGAAGCATGGTCCCAAACATCACTATGCGAAAATCGCCCATAGGGAACATCGTTAAACGGAGCGCAAGATCACTCCAAAAAAGTCATCGCTAAGCGAATTCGTCGTTAAACAAAGCACTCATTAAGTGAGGCACCACTGTATTCTGCTGTCCCTTGTGTAATCTGAAAGCATTTTGTACACTTGAGCAATCTCCAATAGATCTTTATGCATTTGATCTATCTCCAATAGGTCTTCCAGGATATTTTTAATTAATGCTGCTGATTTTCCTCCCTTATCTTCCCTTAACACAGCTAAGATTCCCCTCTGCTCTCCTGAGTTTCCGCCTCTGATTTCCTCCAGTCCTTCTTTTCTTTTGCATACATCATCCTCCACCTTCACATATTGTCCATCTTTAGTTGTTGCGTGAACGATTGCATGTCTTGGTTCTAGGATCACACTATTTCTAAGATTGCTTGCTGGGTAGATATTGTTTCCTCCCAAAATTTCCCTTGTTGTGACATTATGTCCTCAGATGCCAGGTACTTGTATTTCAAGTGAAAAATGTCTAGTAGCTTAGAGCAGTGGTCCCCAACCTTGGGCCTCCGGATGTTCTTGGACTTCAACTCCCACAAATCCTGGCCAGCAGAGGTAGTGGTGAAGACTTCTGGGAGTTGTAGACCAAGAACATCTGGAGGCCCAAGGTTGAGGACCACTGGCTTAGAATACTCAGTTCAGTTCCATCAATAGTTGCCTCAGTAAGTTGATCACCTTTAGGGTTAATTGAATCCAGTCTCTGATGTAGTTTGGGAGTCCCGTTCACTTGATGTTTGTGTTAGACTTTCCAAAGTTAATTGTCTGTGTTTTAGTCAGTTCTCAGAAGAAAAAAACAGAAAGACAAAACAGAGTTTCAAATCAGGTTTCTAGGCTATTTGCCAACACTGTAGATAGACATTATCCTGAGCGTTGTTGCAAAAACAATTTTAAGAGGAAGATTTCTTAGGTTTAGCACCAAAGTAATACAGGACTTATTTCCTTGCAGTATAATTAAATATTTTTATTAATGTCCAATTTATTTTCTTTGCTTCTCTTTGTGTCTCCTTCTCCTTCTCCATATCCACCGCTGCTTAATTTAAAGTTGGGGCTAAGAGACCCTCTTTTTTTCTGTTAAAGGGATTATTCCATGAAGGGATAGTTATAGAGTAGTATAATTAAGATTTTGTATCTCAACCAATGTTAACGAAGATGTTTAATTTGGCTGGTTTATTGCTTCTTCTTTTGCTGGCTGCTGATGACTTGCAAGCAGGCTTATTCAGCTGCTTGTTTCTGCCCACTGGTTGATTGGGGAGATTCCTGGCTCAAACGCAGGTAACTGCCATCCCTCCTGTGATCAACAGGCTTCTCCCCCATTTCGTCACCTCTTTGGGGCGGTTTTAACCCCCTGGGAGGTCCCAAACAGGTCGGAATTCAGCCCAGGAGATTGAGCTCCGTCCTCCTGCTACTGTCTCACCGCAGCATCAAGCCAGAAGTCCCTGTAGTTGGTAAAGTTAATGAGCTTTTTTTTCACATCTTCAGAGAGAGCCGAGTCATTGGGCATTATATTGCTGCCCATGCATTTCTGATTCAGAGCATGCCTCCTTTTGTCCAGTTTCTGGGTAAATCAGGGTAAATTAGACCTGGGGTTGTAATTGAGATTAAGGCTAAATTAAAGCTGGGATTTGAAAAATGCTTGAAATTAAGCAAAAAAGTGGATTTGTCTGTTATTTCATGTTTCGGGCCTTAACTAATGTCTCAAGAATCATCAGGAAAGACCAAGAAGGGGGCTGGCCTTGATGACCCTTAGAATACCTACTAATTCCACAATTCTCATATAGCACTAAAATGGCGTTGCATTAAAGGTGATGGATTACTGGCTTGCTTTTGCTTTTTTTTCATGGTAACTGTGGAAACAGCATTGTCATTCTCACTGGAATTTAATATTCAGCTGATAATCAAATTTGACTCACAGAACATGTGCAAAATAAATGCATGTATACATAAACTATGACTCAATACTTTAATTTGCATAAATTAATCCACACTTGAAGGTTGGCTTTATCCTCATGAGACAGTTATCTGCTCTGCTGTTAATCCAAGAAATACTGCAGTGGCTGCAGGCTGGCTCAGTGGAAGGTACTCTTCTCTTGCCGAAAATGCCATGCAGTACTTCCATATCTTGTTTTTATTTTGCAATGCATATGCAGGAGGCAGGGGGTCAGGCAGGGAGACCCAGCTGAGGTGAAAGCATATTTATTCCTCCTACAATATTATCTCATCAGGCAAGTAAATCTTCCACAACTACGGTGCCTCATATATCTGAGATGCATACAAATTCCTGCCATTCCCAATTACAAGGCAAAAGCAACTGAAATGCCAGAAATGAAATGGGGTAAGCTGTTGTTAGAATAAACAATCTTTTCCTCTTAAGGGTGTACTGTTTATAGACACAAAATCAGCATCTTGTCTACTGAAGCCCAGGAAGAGTAATAGAAGGGAACAAAGGAAAAAGATTTTGCTGGGTTTTAGCATGAGAAACCAGTCTTATCCAGCAGCCAGGCAGTGGAGGTGGCTTCTGGCAAAGAAGTGTCTGAAGCTGTTGGCTAATCAATAAACAGTTGCTGAGATAGCAAAGAGCTTGCATATGACAGGCAGCAGCAATGACCGACTGAACCCTGACTTTGTCACCGTCAGCAAAGGAGGAGAAGACAAGGAGGACAAGTATAGCCACAAAATGATATACCTGAAGGACAGAGAAGCCTAGCATATACTACTACTGCAGTGCTTCACTGCCTCATATGTGGAAGTCTTACAATTGGTGCGTATGTGTCTGTGTCCGTGTGTGTGTGTGTGTGTGTGTGTGTGTGAGAGAGAGAGAGAGAGAGAGAGATTGTCATATCCTATTGCAATCTTTCATAACCTGGTTGGACTACAACCCCCACTGCTGGCCAAGGATGACAGAGGCTGTAGACCAAAACTGTTAGAAGGCAAGGTTGGGGAAGGCTGCTTAACCTCAATATTGCCTTGAAAAAATGTCATAGAAATGTTGTGCTTCAATATAGTTCTTCCTGTATGCTTCGAGGACTAAATTCAGTGGTAGTTCCCTCTAAAATAAACACACTGAAGCAAATGGGGCATATTAGTCACAACTGATGCAGATTCCCCCTAATTTTAATGGAACCTTCTCTAGGCAGCAGAAATACCAGATTTAGCCCTCTTTCTTTCTCTAATATGCCAATGCTGTAGTGTTTCCCCACCATTTCCATTTAATCTGTACAGAGATGAGAGCAATTTGCCATCCACCTACATTGTGTCCTGAGAATCAAGAATTGTCCCTTTGTGATAATGCAATATCCGGCACTGAAATGCAGCTGAAGAGAGAATAGATGAACTCCAACAGATAGAGATGCACTCTCACATTACAACTGATTGTGGTTTAAGATAGTATAAAACACAGAACGAGCCAGATGTGTCAGTAATTTGTATGCATCTGCTGTTATGTTTGAAGAGGAATATGAACCAGCCCCAGGGCTGTGCCTTTCACCCGTTCCTACCCCAAAATGTTGTGTAGGTTTTACCCTTGAATGGTATAGTAGGAGATGCCACATGCACGTTCAGCAGGTGCTTCCTGCTGCAATACGGTGGTGCCTCGACTTACGGAATTAATCCGTATTGGAACGGTGGCTGTAGGTCGAAATTTTTGTAAGTCGAAGCACCATTTCCCATAGGAATGCATTGAAAACTGATTAATCCATTCCGGCCGAAGAAAAAAATACCAAATAAAATAAAATTAAATTAAAATAAACAGAACAAGTCCCACGCTGGGATGGCAAAAAATAATAATGATCCAAAAATGAACACTGGAGCAAGTCCCACACTGGGACTGCAAAAACAAAACAAAACAACACAGAAACATAACCCCTCAGCCCAAACCTACCCTCCAAAACCCACCCAGAACAACTTTTTTTAAAAAGGAGAACCTTACCCATCCAAAGCCTCCGAAGCCTCCCGGGCTTCCACTGCTGCTGTGACCGCCACTGCTGGGAGGCTTGAGCCTGGCCAGGGTGCTTCAGCTGCTCGCCCCCGGCCACGGCAGAGGCAGTGGTTGCCCACTGCTGGGAGGCTTGAGCTGGCAGGGTTTCTTCGGCCACATGCCTCCCGGTTTGCCTCCCACTTGCTCCGCGCCACCCTCCGTGGGTCCATGGCAGAAAATTAGAATGGCAGAAGGCGGCAAGGAGCGGGTGGGAGGCCAACCAGGAAGCAAGCGGCCAAAGAAACCCAGCCAGCTCAAGCCTCCCGGTGCTGGGCGACCGCTGTCTCCACCGTGGCCAGGGGCGAGCGGCCGAAGCACCCAGGCCAGGCTCAAGCCTCCTGGCACTGGGTCACTGCTGCCTCCGTGGTCGCAGTGGCGGGGAAGCCCAGTTGGCTGAGTCTCCCTTTTCCTAACCTTTGGGGCCAAGAAGCAGCCTCTTTGCCACCAAGGGATTGAATTTCCCCCCCTTTCCCCCGTCTTTTTCATTTCGTAAGTGGAAGCTCCGGCCGCAAGTCGAACCAACATTTTGCAGCCGTAGCTTTCCGTAACTCAAAATTTTCATAAGTAGGGACGTCTGTAAGTCACGGCACCACTGTATATGAACCTACTTTAACTGGCATGCTCAGGTCTCGTTGTTGTTGCCACTTTGCTACATACTTTCTCAGAAACCAAGAAAAATTCCAAAGTGAGCATGACTGTACTCACCATCCTTGCTGTATTGCTAACAAGCCATTTTGTCAAGCTGCTGCAGGTAATTCTCAACAAATACAAAGCCTAAACTACTCCTAAAATATGCAACATCTAGAGATGTCAAGCTATTTTCTTCTTGGGGCACAGTGGCAAAGCTTGGATAGTCTTGGAAGAATCCAAGACTTGTAATTAAAGGTTCCCTTTGACATTTCGTCCAGTCATGTCTGACTCTAGGGCACGGTGCTCATCCCTGTTTCCAAGCCATAGAGCCAGCATTTGTCCAAAGACGGTTTCCGTTGTCACGTGGCCAGCGTGACTAGACACAGAACGCCATAATTACTTCAGCACAATTACTTCAGCACAAATATGCATCAGCTTGCCTTGCACACATTTCCACATTCAGAACCACCAGGTTAAACCAAAGGGGTTTGCATGAGCAAAGAGATGTAATCATCACAACAATGTTACTTGCTACAGACTTTGAAATTACTTCCTGCTGATTTAACAGGACTATTTACTACAACTTTGAGTCATACTGAAATATGCTATGAACCTGGTATTGTGGCTTTTGACTCCTATCTCAACTCCACTGAGGCACTGAAACAGAAGGGCAGAATCACATTCAGAGTTACCATCATCTGCTTTTTTAAATTTCTGATCTTTCTCCTGGGATGCCCTCAAGGCAGATATTTAATAATAATCATGTACTTTCAAGTCAATTTTGACTTATGGTGACCCTTTTCAGGGTTTTCCAGGTAGACAATACTCAGAAATGGATTCTTCTTCTCGGGGAACCCAGGGACTGTGCAGCTTGCCCAAGGCCACATATGCTGGCTATACTCACAGGAGTTACAGTGGGGAATCAAACTCCCAACCCCTGGCTCTGCAGCCAGATATCTAAACCAATGGAGCTATTCAGCGAGTTGGTAGATCTTCAAAAAGGTCTGAAATGACTGGCAAAATGGAGAGCAAAAGCCACCTGTTTTCAGAATGGTTGTTAACTCCAAGCCAGAAAACTCACCTTTTTGACTTTCTGGACAAGGCACTTGTGTAAACAAAAAGTAATACCGTATGGTGCAAAGCTAGTAACTCATGAAAATCATTCATTAGTTCAGATTCTGCTTGCAAACACAGACCACAAGGAAGACAGGCCAACATAATAAGATAGAACAATCAAATAAGGTATATTAACAAATGTAGTCAATCCAAACTAGGTAGAAACCTCAACCCAATGCTCTCACTCTCTCTCCTTTTCACACTGGTTTCCAGTCCAGAACTCAGCAAGCACTCTGTACAGAGAACTGTAACTTCTTTGGATGACAATCCCCACTCTCTCAACCAGCACAGCCAGTCAAAAGTACAACCTATACAGTTATTTGGGGAATTCAATACTATCTATGCAAAATGTCATCCTTCTAGTTTTTACTGTTTGGGTAGAAGGACTACAGCTTCTAGAGTTCTAAACCCAGCCAGCAAGACTAAATGAGATATAATTTATCCAGCTATTTACTTTGGTAAATCAATATGTGGAAAAAAGTGTTTTCATTGCCTTTTGTGGTAAGAATCCTCCAGGAAACATCTTTGGACTACCAACTGCTGGAGTCCTCTGCCAGCACAGCCAATGAGATATAACGTATGAACTTATTTAAGATAGGAAATCAGTGATACCTGAGGAAAATTTTGTATTTCTACTTGTTGCCATTCTATGATTCTAGAATCCCCCCCAGTTCATTTGGCCAATCAAGATATAATGAGACCTATTGGGACCTCAGTAATATCTATGCAAAATATTGTTTCAAGGGATGACATGAGACAGGAGAATCCCCCAGCCTGCACAACCACTTGAAATTGTACCCAGTAGTATCCAGGCAAAATGGCAAAATGTTGATTTTAATAGCTCTTACCTTCAGATATCTTGACAGACAGACAGGCAGGCAGGCAGACAACACAAATGCGCAATCTTTCTGTTGTATTTGTAGGTTCTACACAAAAGAACTCAGATGCTATGTTATTGCAGTTTTTGCTGATAACTAAAGGCTCTGCTTGAGATTTCTTCAGTTCCTCTGACTACAGTTATTGTTGTTGATGTGTTGAGTGGGGCACAGTGAATAAGTCAACTGTTTGTTTTTCTGAACTACAGTATTTTTTTTATCCAGATCTTTTCCTCCTGAACTGATGAACAATCTGGAGGAGCTATTAATTTCACATGAAACTCTCTCTAGCACTTGTCCGTTAGAGGCAAAGCACTGAACAATCCTTTCCAAACACTCCACATTTGCTTACTGCAGTGAAAAGAGGCTACACAACTGATTGATAACAAGTGGATTTGGGGGGATGGCAGTAGATGTGATCTTGTCATTTCTATCTGTCAGTTCAGGAATGGTTTTTAAGGTGGAGGAAGCTGCTGTGAATAAGGAAGGGAAAGCAGGAACCACTGGACACTGGGCAGAATGTTCTCAGATCATAAAAGATCTGCTTCTCTGCACAATTCTGAAAGAAACGTGATAGTTATAAGACAGCCAGGGCAGTGTAATGGTTAAAGTAATGGATTAGGACAGAGGAGTATTAGGTTCAGGATATCAAGGTATCCTGTTTTGAAATTAACAGCTAATAGAATCAGATTCTGCTTACCAAACAAATGCTTACATTTTAGTCAGAAGAACTGGGTGGTGTTCTCAACTAGCTCCTATTTCCTCCCAGGAAGACCAACCCTTTGAAAAAGTGGTTCCTCATATTATTTCATGTTCTCTTTTATTGTCTTCTTTGTAAAGGGCCATAAGCAGGGGGAGTAAGCATTCTTAAGTTGCATCTAACCCTCAGTTGACTAGCAGACTGAATGGGCACGCAAGCTGGTCACACAGTCTTCTTGACTATGGCGAGGGGTATTTGTCCTGAATGTGTTTTACATGGAAACATCATATATGGTCAACCTGATGCCTTTGGAAAGCTGACAAGCAGACCATGAAGACAATAGCCCTGTCTTATTCTTATTCCCCATCAACCAGGGTTCAAGCTCTGAACCTAAATATGCTGTAAAGTCAACATGGCATGCATTTTAAAAAAAGGTGATGGTAAATAAATGTATGGATGACAGGGCTACAAATTTGTCCCCACTGACCTTTCACAGACATTTTAGCTCAAGACTATCACATCATGTGGTAGCAAACTACACAGGTTAGCTATGCAATGTGAAAATACATTTTCTTTTGTCTGTTCTGAGTCTCCTGCAAATATAATGTATGAATTATCTAATAAGGCATAGATGACTTTCCAAGAAGAGTGTTTGTCTGGTATCGTGAGCAGGTGGAAGTTTAACATAATACAGAGACTGTAACTTCTCCAGAGCAAAAAATAGTAATCCCTGTATTTTCTCAGCCTGCACAGTCTGTGCTTTCCTTCCAAGTTGTCCTGTTATACATATTTTTAGAAGTCTGGTATCATCTAAAATGGCAGAAGATGTTTCTAAAAACTAGGACACTGAGCACCAAGCATTCTTTATTATACTGAACATTACAAATGTGAGTTTATAAAAATGAATATGTGGATGAAGCTACAATACTTTCAATTGAAATACAGTATTACCTTTAAATACATATGAAGGCCAACATGATCCAAAATCTACTGGGATTGTAGCCATTTTTGAGGATGAAAAGAAGAAGGATCGGAGAGAGTTAAGGCTTGTGAAGAAGTAGAATCAAAAACAGAAGGTGAACCAGCCTGTCCACACCCACACTGACCCTGAATTGACAAAACACAAATACATCTCCTCGGTACACACATACATACGCATACACACAAACGTCTTAAGATGGCTGTTTGGAAATATTTACCTATAAGCAGAGTTGTAAGACAGATTCTCCTATTGAAGAAGTGTTTGTGCTGAACAGGAGGGGCGGACCGTCTGCTCTGTACAAACTTGCTGTTTCCCATTCCTCTCAACTAATTATCCACAAATAGTAGGAGATGCAAGTGCAACTCATTTGAAGTGATGTCCTCTGCTGCTGAGGCTGATGAAATGTTGCAGGCACTTTTCTTCTTTGGCTGTGTTCTTAAGGTTTTTCTTCCTAACGTTTCACCAATCTCCGTGGCCGGCATCTTCAGAGGACAGGAGTCAGAATTCTATCTGTGCTCTGTTGCAGTTAGTTGGATAGTTGAGGTTTTATAGCTGTGGGGTCAGTTTTTGTCCTTTTCAGGAGATTGGGTGATTAGTGTGTTTTTGTTGTGGGTGTATTGTTGTGATAAGGGGGAGAGATGATCTGTCACTGTGATTGATGGGTATCGTTAGCTGGTGTTTTGTGTGCAGTGATCGCTGGTCCTTGTGGCTGGGTAGGGTTCGTTCACCTTTTGCAGGCTGTATTTTTCAGTGCTAGGAGACAGGCTTTGTTGAGTTTTAGACTTTCTTGTTTTTTGGTGAAGCTCTGCTGGTGTTTGTGGATTTCAATGGCTTCCCTGTGCAGTCTAAAATAATGATTGCTGGTGTTGTCCAGTACTTCAGTATTCTGAAATAGAATTTCATGTCCAGTTGGTTTTAGGGCATGTTCAGCGACTGCCGATTTTTCCGGTTGTTTTAGTCTGCAATGTCTCCCATGTTCTTTGATTCTGCTGTGGACGCTGCGTTTTGTAGTTCCAATATATACCTGGCCACAACTGCAAAGTATCCGGTATACTCCTGCAGTGTTCTGTGCTGGACTAACTATAATCTGTATCCACTGATGCAAGGAACATAGGCAGTGCCTGCATGAGGTTTGGCTGTGAATAAGTATCCAAAGAAGGGAAATCTTGATGTTATCCAGAGTACACAACAAAGATAGTAAGAGGGAATGTTGTTCGGTTCCATCTTCTGCAATGCTGGGGCAGATCTAAGCAGACACTTGAGCTCAAGTGTATAGTTTTGCTTCTGCTCTATCTCCCACATGGCCTTTTATAGGCCTTCATTTGTTATCTTGGATAAATTTCACAGCCTCAGCAATGGTACTTTGTCATTTCTATTAAGAATTTTTATTTTTAAATATTCAGCATCACAGGATCCTTTTCTCTCATGCCTTTCTACATAACTAACACAGCTTAACACCAAAGTTTAGTTTACATATTGCTGTTCATCACTCCATGAGAACAACATCAGGTGGGTAATTTGGCTGCATGAAAACTGCCACCACAGATCAAGCATCACAGAGAAAGCTTTCGTATTTCTTGAGATCATCATCAACAAGATGTTTTTCAGTTGGTTGTTCATTCATCCAGCAGAGCCATCAAGTAATAAATCAAAGACTATCTATAGACAAAGGCATTTTAGAGAACTAGTAGCATTACTACAGAGGTCCTATTGTTTCAGATAACACCCATACCATCCTCTGTGACTCAATGAGATGTCCAATTCAATTTGTTTTGCATATTTCTGTAATGCTTCAAACTACTCATTAAGCAAAAAAATGATATCTGCACCCAAATAATAAAAGCAAACATATGAATATATTAAAAAGTACGTTTGGGAATATTAAAAGATGAGCCTCAATACATGATTTACCTTTAAAAATGAAAAAAGAGCAAGAGGAATGTATTAAGCGTATTTTCTTTCTTGTTATCTTCACTTACAAGAAATGCCGACTATATGAGAAACTGTTATTTGGTTTATTCAGTTCAACCATTCTATAGCCTTCAGTTGATTCTGAAAATATTGGGGCAATTTTGGTAAGAAATATATTATTTATTTATTTTTTAAAAATATATTTACCCTGCCTTTCTCCTTCAAAAGGAGTAAATGCAGCCTATATAATTAAAAGACAATATTTAAAAGCTAAAAGCAATACGTATAGTCAGAGAATGACTGAGCTGGAAGGGGCCTATAAGGCTATCGAGTCCAACTCCCTGCTTAATGCAGGAATCCAAATCAAAGCAGATATGACAGATCATTGTCCAATTTTCTCTTGAATGCCTCCAGGTTGGAGTGTTAACCACTTCCTGAATTAATTGGTTCCAATATCGTGGAGAATTGTGAGGTACAGTAATTGGTTCCATTGTTGTACTGCTCTAACAGTTAAGAAGTTTTTCCTGATCTTGCTTCCTGAAGTTTGTGCCTATTATTATGTGTCCTGCACTCTGGGATGATAGGGTATACAAATATTTCAAAAGAATCAAACAAGGTAAACAAAATCAGAACCAAAACCAAATTCAAAGCAGCAAGGCACAATGCTCCATTTAAAAACTCCACTCAGACATCCAATCACTAAGGGAACATTGGTCCGGAGAGAAAGGTCTCCATCTCCTTCCAGAAGGATAGCAGAGATGGGGCCAGACTGGCCTCCTGTGGGGGGAATTTTAGAGTCTGGGTGCAACAACAGAGAAAGCCCTCTCCTGTGTCCCCATGAAGCGTACCTGTGAGGATGGTAGGACCAAGAGAAAGGTCTCGCCTGATTATCTTAACACTTGGGCAGGCTCATAAAGGTAGACATGATCCTTGAGATAGCTTGGACCAATTTAGAGCTTTATAGGCTGTTTGAATTGTGCCCAGAAATGAATCAGCAGTCAGTAGAGCTGCTTTAACTGGGGGGTGGGGTGGGGGGTGTTGTGTTACATGACCCCTGTAACCAGTCCCAGGGTTAACAAGAATCCATGCCCACACACTAAGCTTTCCCATCTCCCTCACTGCAACTGTACTATTGTGAAGTTAATGCTGAATTGCAAGTAATGTATATATTCCTTTTAGCTTATTAAGCATTATACACATAGGTATGAATCAGCTCTAACCTTCTCAGCAAGAGTCCTCAGCCATTTGTACTTTAATACATATTTCATGATCACTTCAGGCAATTTGATTCTGCTTTTCCATTACATTTGTCAAGAACGGATCTACTGTTTCCTCATGAGATGGCACAACACAATGCCTTCTAGAACTATGTGGTTGAAGTCAAGGCTGGATTGATCACATCCCTCATGTCCTTCTAGAAAAGGAAAATGAGAGGCAGTAATCTGATAATGTATTTGAAAGAGATTCTGTAACCACTGTGAAAAGTGGGATGGTAAGCTCCATGGAAACTCAGACCTGGAACCACAGACCCACCATCTTTTCTGAATAGTGTGTGTATATCAGCCTTTCCCACTCCTGAGCCCTCTTTGTATGCTGGAATACATTTTCATCATTTGTAGACAACATGGTCAGTTACCATGGTAGTTGGTGATGCTAGGATTGTTAGGGTAATACATCTAAAGTGCATCTGGTAGGAAAGGCTGGCTTGCATAAAATAGATGTTTTCATGCCTACTCTCCTATTTTCCCCCCAAACCAGTTAAATCCCAATGTCTCTGTCCTGTTACTGTAGGCTGCTGCACATAACAGGATAATAAAAATATATCAAAATAGACTGCCCCAAGGAAATGCTTTTTATCACAGATAAAGTGTCCAATGCTGACAGAGTGCTTCAGAAGCACTCTAATCAGAGATAAAGCTGATAAAATACTCTGAGAGAAGCAGGCAAGGGCTAAAATCACAAGTCCTTTAAACTGCAATAATAATAATAATAATAAAAATATACCAGTCAACCAGTATCCTGTGGATCAGAGGTTTGGAACCCTTGTTCTCTAGATGTTTGGGACTGTAACTCCTACATCCTCTTCCCACTGGACATGCCTGCTGGGGTTTCTGGGAGTCCAAGCACAAAAATCTGGAGGGTCAAAGTTTTCCCAACCCTGCTGCAGATATATAAAAGGAGCCTGAAGTGAATATGCATCCTGCATCCTGAAAGTGTTTTCATGCACAAAATAAATAGCAGTCTTGCATGCCAAAATGGCATGTTGAAAATTCTAGTATGATATCATGGGATAATACTTCTGATTACTTGTGTTCTACATTTTTAAAAGCATATTTAGATGACTAGATTCTTTCCTGGAGTGGGGGAACAAAGCAGCTACCCCTTCTTGTCCTTTCTCCTTCCACAATGTTTGCTTATTTGCAAGTGTGCAATCAGAAGTATTACCCACAGTATGAAGAGGCAGACTGGATTGTTTACTCAATAATAGATCTGCTGGTGTGGGTTGAAAAGGAAAGGGGAATACTAAAATACTTCTCTCGAAATGGCAGGCTGAAGCCCTTCCTGAAATCACAGTGTGTGTGGTGATGACCAATGGCTTAAGTATTGAAAGTATTGTTAGAGACAAATTCATGCAGGCTGTTTATCAACAGTTCTTAACTCTGACATGCACGTGGTCATCCTCCTTAACCTGCTGGTTCATATATATTGGACTGCAAGGCTGATCATCCCTAGCTAGTACAGCAATGATGGATGTTGTATCTCAACACATGTTGAGGGTAGTAAGTTGGGGAAAGGTGCTTTATCTAGCTTTAGAGACAGTGTGCTATACCTTGGAAGACAGGAACAAAATTTGAAAATATCTTGATGGGCTTGAACACTGGGCTGAAAACAAGAGAATGAAATTTAACACGAATAAATTCAAATTTCTACACCGGGGGGGGGGAACCCTAATGCACAGTTACCAGATGGAGGATACTTGGCTCAGTAATACTACAAGTCAGAAGGATCCTGGAATTGTTGTAGATTAAAAGTTGAATATAAGTCAATAGTGTGATGTAGCTGCAAAAATGGCAAATGCTACTTTAGAATGCATTAA